>NC_089769.1:21727083-21779583 GCF_040412425.1 Macrobrachium rosenbergii | reverse complement strand
GATTGCCTGTATATGTATATGTATATATATATTATATATATATATATATATATATATATATATATATATATATATATATATATATATATATATATTATATATATATATATATATATATATATAATATATATATATATATATATATATATATATATATATATATATATATATATATATATATATATATATATATATATATATATATATATATATATATATATATATATATATATATATATATATATATATATATATATATATATATATATATATATATATATATATATATATATATATATATATATATATATATATATATATATATATATAGATATAGATAGATAAATAAAAGTGAAAATCCTACATAATGGGCAAGCCATTATGTACTGCACATTGCACTGAAAACTCTGGAGCAGATCATGAACACTCTACATATGTTCCATTGCAACATGACAAAGCAGCCAGTATTCTTGACTTCTTTTTCACTTCTGATCCTAGTTCTTCGTTGGGCGAGCGGGTTCCATTCTCAGCTACCACTCTGTTGGCCGCGAGTTCGAATCTCCGACCAGCCAATGAAGAATAGGAGGAATTTATTTCTGGTGATTGAAATTCAATTCTCGCTATAATGTGGTTTGGATTCCACAATAAGCTGTAGGTCCCGTTGCTAAGTAACCAATTGGTTGTTAGCCACGTAAAATAAATCTAATCCTTCGGGCCACCCCTAGGAGAGCTGTTAATCAGCTCAGTGGTCTGGTTAAACTAAGATATACTTAATTTTACTTCTCATCCTGAGAATTGCTCTTAGTGGTTCATCTTTCAGTATGTCAGACCACAACCTTGTTACAGTCTAATTTTGAAATAACTGTTTCTGTAACTTTGAGTTTGGTATGATGACTTGTATACATAATGTGTTCCTATGGAAATACAAACCAGAGCATTTTTATGTAGGAGAATCCTTCAGCAAATGCTGAAGCAGTCGCTAAACTTGGTAACAAAGTAGTTAACATGTGGAAATGGGAGGTGAATGGAGGACTACTCCTCACCTACTTTATGTCACTACATGTACACTCGGCAGGGAAAGTGAGGATACAGTTTTCATTAGATTTCGTTCATCGAATTTTAATTTTTTTCTTACAGAAAACACATAATCTCGGTAAATTTACTCTAGAATATGAAAATAAAATGCAAATTATCTCATATATTTTAAATCTGCAAAACAAAAACGTTCAGATACTTAAAAACACCATGGATGTCCGAAGTAATCAGAATTTCTCAGATGACTTCGTTCACAGAGATCTAAGAGATAGTGTGTGGATATCTCGGTGTAGTACTGTTTATCAGAACAGCAATATTTACTCGTTTTCCGTTATGAACAGGCTTATTATTGCATCATCATATGAGGTAATGATAATTTCTTTAATTTTTACACATTCATATTTGTATTTCACGGTGTTAAAAGTCAGCTGGAATTAATGGCAGTAAATGTTGTGACAGCTAGGGTAGGCTGACCAAATCTATTTAAATCCGCAAGAGCGTTCTCTATGATGTGAGGAGCAACGCGAGAACTTTGGCGGGAAAACAAAAGTAGCTGGATGTTTCTTGACGTTGCCATAGTTTCTCTCTCTCTCTCTCCATTGCTAAAACATACTATACAAATATAGTATCGCTCAATCTCTAAAAGAAAAAAAATAATGAAATGAGTAGCTCTACATATAGGCCTAGGCTTACACAGCAGCAACTCTCTCTCTCTCTCTCTCTCTCACCATAACATTGCATTTGTTCCTTTATTGTTCCCCACATTTTTCGTTAGACATTGCTCAAATTTAACTCTTGATTTCATTATGGAAGATCACGTTTCTGATTATACAAGCATTCTATTCATTGTGGTGTCATAAATTCATCTGTGTTAGGTTACTTGGTAAGTTATGTTGAAAAATGTTCATTTTGCTCAGAACTGTTGCTGCAAATTACAGCTTGAACGAATACTGTAAAGCCTACTACTGCATTCAAGTATCAATGATTTCAGAACCAGAGAATATGATTGAAAGTTATAGGAGGTCAAGCAAAAAACAAATACAATAAGACTGAAGCTCCTCCCCTTTCTAAAGTTGCCAGATGTCGCATTATTGAGCAATATATGTCCGAAGATTTTAAAAAACTGTAGCCTCACTTTCCTTGCCGAGTGTACACTCTTTTTCAGATGCCATATAGGACTGATATGCTTTATTCTCTGTCTACTTGTGATTTCTGGAATACTTGGCTCAGTTAGCTTGCTACTCTTGCCTGCTTGCTTGCTTTTTTTTTATGTCTTTCACTATTTTTGTTTTATCACGATGAAGAGAAAACATGATCAATGCCATTGCAAAGGGCATGGGCATCCTTGCAGGCTCTTCATGTCTCCTGCAGTGGTAGACCCTCATAAGTATTGTTCTTTTTATAGGGAGGAGACTTGTACTTGCTCTTCCCTTTGTAAGGAGTGTGCTGGTTGGTCTTCTCTGCAATGGAAGAAGTTTAGCGAGCAGGGCAAGAAGGACAAGAGCCAGTTGCTGGCTTCCTTGTAGGGGAAATACATACTGAATAATCCTTCTAGTTCCTTTTCCCACCTTCTATCATCCCTGTCTTGGTGCTCTCTCCTCTGAGGCCAAAGTAGCTATTGGTGGAGTTGCTCCTTCAGCAGCTGTCTCATCCTCTCTCTTATCAGGCTGAAGTTCATAGTACCCATAAGACAGTGTTAATTCAGTGCCTGTGGAGGACATGGCCTATGCTGTATACTATAGTTAGTCCAACTTTTGTGGCATTCCTTGACAACCTGGCAGAAGACAAGGAGTTGCAACCCGAGCCTTCTTCACCTGCTGTATTTGCAGCTGCCATGGCTTCCTCTTCTACTGCAGTAGTTCTCCCAGTGGCAGATCCTCCAGTGGGTGCTTTGTTGTCTTCAGTTCTGGCTTCAACCAGGCCTCCAGTATGGGTGGCAAGCAAAACTTGTGAGAAGTACAGGAAAACGTGTTCTCAGCATTTTTCCTTGTCATTGTCTTCCTATTCTTAATCACCAGACCTTCTTCCATGGTGTAGGTGGAAGATCTTGGGTGAGAAGTCCAGATGGATTTCTCAAGAGCACTCTTCCTTCTTGGAAGAGAATGGAAGTGCGGGATCACTGGCATCATCGTATCTCTGGCAGGGTTTGCATCACTGCGCCTTCCCACTTTAAAAAGAGGTCTGCTTCCACTTTGTCCTCCCATGAACTCTCAGGTCCACTACTGGACAGGCTTGTGCATCTTGCTTGCTCTTTGCATGCTTGGTCTGGTGATCAAGTGCATGTGGTAACTTGAAATGATCCATCTCCTAGCACTGCCAGGGAGTTACATAGAGAGGGGCATGCACAACCACTTTGCACTGTGTGTGTTTGGTCCCTGGATTACATTTGCACCAGCAATTGGTTAAGTTTTCATACTCACTCCTCTTTGGGAGGGTGTAGGGAAGAGCCAGCACCACCTTCTTGCTCAGCATGTGTGTTTTTGAAACAAGTGTAAAACCAATGCTCTCAGTTGAAAGAGAGATCTTTGATCTCTTCCAGCTGGCTTGGTGGCCATTCAGTCTAGGAGCAGGAGAGCAGCACCCTCAAAGTCCGGAACCCATCCGGAGAGTGGCTCCGCTGAATCTCATGTGCCTTCTCTAGCAAGCGGCTTGTCAGATTTGTCACAAGATTGCGAACGGATCAGGAAGCAGAGAGATGGGGCGACATCCTCTTTGCCTGAAGAGTGTGCAGCTTGTGCCTCAGGGAATTTGATGGGACCTGAAGGTCCCTCTCCTCTAGAACCTCTGCAGTCTGAGCTGGAACAACACTTTCATGAAATTGTTTCACTCATTCACGAGTGTAAGTATCACAGAGGTGATCTCAGCTTTGTACCTGCCAAGTCTAATCTGTGGAACTTTCCTTAGGGAAAGCTCCTGAAGTGCAACCTTGTTTAGGTTGCCTTATTCACAGTTGGCTTTTGGTGTTATGGAAGAAGCGAACACCCTGATCTGAGAGTCTGGAAGTTCCTTTGCCTTCAGCACACTGAGCAAATTCTTCCCCTGCTGCTTTCATGTCAGAGGATGTGGAGGTTACTCCTCCGCTGTTGGACTCATCAGTCAACAAATGGACAAACGACCTCCTTATGGAGAGACTCTATCAGGAGGGTGTTTTGTTTTTCTGATTCAGAGGCAAAGGCCATGGAGTCTGTCTCCATGGTATCTCATTTTGTGAAGTTGTGGTGATTTTTATAAGGTTTCTGGTCTCTAGGGGTGAAGGAGATACATAGTCGCTGCTCTGTTCTCTAGACAGGTTTCTAGAGTAGAGGCTTACTTGTCTTGTCATTGGGACAAGTGGCAGGAATATGGAGCAGAGCCTTGGGTTGTACCAGTCCTCTGGTACAACTCAAGAAGCTTCTGTTCAAGGTTGTTTATCTCCCCCCCCTCTCCAACACAACAATTCTGTTCCAACTTTATATGGAGCTGCAGAAGCCTCTAGCCCTGTCAGCATAAGTGGAAGCAATGATGTAGAAGGGAGCCTTGGAAGTCACAGAGTGCCAGTATCCAAGGTCTTATACTTTCTTGTGAGAAGACCACTGGAGGATGGAGAACAATGATCAACCTCTCTCCTATGAATGAGTATGTGTTACAGGTTCAGTTCAAGATGGAAACAGTGTTCAGTGCTGGAATCCTTCAGAGAGGGTGACTTCATGCTTTCAACAAACCTGAAGGCTGTATACTTTCAAGCATCCAATCATCAGCACTCTTGGAAGTACCTCTGCTCTGTCCGCAATGGGGCCATAGTCCAATTCAAGGTACTATTTTTCAGACTGGCGACTGCCCCTCAGGTGTTTACCTAGGCGTTCAACTTGGTGCCAGATTGGGCCCAATGAAGAGGTATTTGCTTGCTGCAGTACCTGGACGACTGGTTAGTCCTAGTGTCCTCTGAGGTGTACCTCCTTCAGTACAGAGATCATCTTCTTGCCTCTTGTCATGAGTTGGGATTGTGATCATCAAGAAGTCTGATCTCACTCCTAAGCAGCAGGCAAAGTAACTGGCCATGCAAATGGGTTTGGCATTGGTGAGACCCTTCTCACTGGACTCTCATGTGAGCAGATTCAGAGAGGTGATAGCACAGTTCCTGTCCCAACAGGAACAACCAACTTACCTTTGGGGTTCCCTTATGGTCAATTTGTTCACAACCAGGTTGAACAGCAAGCTTCAAGTCTTCTGTTCTCCAGTCCCAGACCTTAGGCGGTGATGCATTCCGACACCCCTGGGACAACCTGGATGTGTTCATGTTCCCACCTTTCAGCCTGCTCTGTAGATGATCAATCAAGTGTTTTTTGCCCTAAGTCTTTGGACGACTCTGGTGGTTCTGCATTGGCTGCAAGCTAGGTGGTATTCCAATCTACTGACTCTACTGGTCAAGGCACAAAGTGGACCCCCTCAGCACACACACACACACACTTGTGTCAACTGCTTATTTGCAGGCACTACCAAGCAGTTGACTCCTTGCACCTTTGCAGGTTAGTTATCCAGAGTATCCTGCAAGAAAGCTTTCCCTACGGCTGTGAGGGCAATGTCTCAATACCTCCATCATTCTTCAGCAGACATGTGCAAAGGAAAGTGGGCCATCTGTTCTGAGAATCACAGACTTCTTCATCTCCCTTCATCAAGACAAGCTCCTTTTATTCTCTGCAGTGAAAGGCTATGGCTCAGCCTTGTTGCAAGTTTCAAAGTTCAAGGGACTGGGTCTCTTTACTTTAGTACAGTTATTCACACTAAGGAAAATTTTTTAGTAGTACCTTTCAAGCCTCTTCTGCATGATATGGACAGAAATCTCATACTCAAGACTACTTTTCTCTTAGCTTTGGCCTCTGCAAAAAGAGTGGGGAAGTTGCAAAGCCTACCTTATCTTGTTTGGCACTTGAAAGGATGAGGGTACCTCTTGTTTTCTTTCATTTTTTAGTTTTTTGCAAAAAATAAGAACCCATCTCTTCCAGATGAGAGATTCAAGAGTTCCTCAATCCCTTCCCTCTGAGACTTATTTGCATGGTTCATGCTCCTAAGTACCATATGAAAAGGACCCACTCCCAGAAGCTGGAGTCTAGAGGGGTTTTCATTAGTACAGGGAAGCGCAAGAAGGAAGTGTCTAGGAACACCCTTTCTTTCTGGCTTTTTGAGGTGATCCAACTGGCCTATGCCTCCTGTGGAGAGGAGGCTGGCCTCCCTTTTTGCTCAAGAGCACATGAAGTCATGCATGGGGTTCAAGATTTCAAGTAATGGGGCAGGAGTTTGGCATAGACAAACTACCTTTACCTTGTTCTGCATGAAAAATGTTGCCCACAAGTCTCTGGATACCTTCTCCTAGGACCTGTGGTGCTGCTCAACAGGTTTGGAAGCACCTGAGCTCCATTCAGATTAGAAAATATCTCATCTGAGCACTGAAAGTAGTGTAAGTCTGGAGGTGTGAATGTTGAGTAACTGGACTCTCCTTCCATCTTACCATCTCTCAGGAGTCAGACAAGATACAAGTGAGTACTTATAAGCATCCAGCTCTAGGAACTTTTACTATGACCCATCTGCCTCTATATTCCTCTTTTAACAGGGTGCAGAGGGGTGTGGCGGACATGATAGAGCTTATTTTGAACCCGTTACTTGAAAAGAGCCAGAATTAAGCTGCCTTCTGACAGGAAGTATCTTACTGGAGATGCCGTGGTTTTTAAAGTTCTTCTTACTCGAGTAGTCTTACCCACAGTTCTACTACTCTGGTTAGCCATTTCACCAGACTGGAAGAAGGTTACAGGAATCGTGACAGTCCCTGCTTGCAAGCGCAGCTGGCAGCATGTCACTTCTGGGTAGTATTCAACTCCAGTCAGTTAAAGGAACTACCTCTCACCTTAGGAGTAAGTCTCCTATGTAAAAGGCAATGGCTTGTATTTCCATAAAAGTTAAAAATGTTAAAAGTTTTGCAGGTAGCACGTTGTTCACAACAGTTCAAGTCGTGATCATCCCAATATTTGTGGCAAGATTAGGCCCACCCTCCTCACTTTGGCAAGTATGATTTTATTTCGGATTAGAATTTTGGAGCTCAGCTACATGGGGGGAAAGGGCAACACTGTTCCTGAGAAAGTTCCCTTTACAGATAATAAATTGTGCTACCGAAATCTTTTTATACAACTGACATTTACCATCCTGCAAGTCATACCATCACTTGATGGTCTTTTGGTGATCCTCTCAACGACCAACAAAGTCATTTTATACCAGTTACTGGGTGGCTTCTTATGAAGATTTTACCTGCAAAACAATATACTCTACAGTCTATGATGCCCCAGTGAAAACTATTCGATCCTGCAGGGGCAACAAAATTGCACTGATATCACGAGATTTGATGCTTGGCAGAGCCAGTCATTCACCAAACTAAAGCTCAATAACAGTAAGGAATGAGCCTTGATGAACAGCTAAATATCGTCATTCTGCATTCACTGTACAATATCATCACAGTTATAACTGCCAATCTGTGTATGCTTGCCTTAGCAGGTTTTATTTAATGCACGTATTATCAGAGTCAACGGTATTGTCTGCACTGATTAAAACTCCAAAATCACATTTTATAAATGTGAACTGACATTTTGATTTAATGGAGATATTGATTTACTATATTTTTCTTGTTTGGACAAAATGTTAAGAGGGGAGGACTAAAATACAATGAAGAGTATAAGAATTATATTATGATATAATAACATATAAGAAATAACATAACTGTCTTGAATGTTCTTGATCATCATACATGTTCCTATCATAATACATTATCGCCTTTTCATGCACGAAAATACCAATACCAATTCATCTTTTATGATATGTATTAAATTTTATATATGAAATTCATTAGAATTTGATGAACACATTTTTAACATTCGCGAATTCAAAAGCATTAGTCAGCGCTGAAAATGTAGTGCATTTTTGCATAATGTATATGCAGTAAAAACAAATGTATATGGTGAGACATTTAAAAATGTTTCTATTTTGTTTGCAAACAATTGTCTTCTAATTTTCCCCCTTTTCATTTTTTTTTATTCCTTCTATCTGCTTTCTTGCTTTTCATGTGGACAATCTGCTTGCTTGCACCCAGAGTCAATAGCTTTTCAGGCCTGTTCCATATGAATGAGAGAGAGTGGGGGGGGGAACCTAATCTCTGACAATTACCACTAAAAAATGAGCTTTATATGTAGAAATCTCCGGGGAACTCAGCCACTCTTCTGAAAAGTTTAACTGAACAAGCTTTCCATTTACGTGGGTAACCAATTCAATGTAGTTTCCAATCAGGAATAGTGTTGGCAGTTTCATATGACACCAGGAAATTACTGCAATGCCAAATTGCATAAACAAGTTATCAATTAAATGCCACTAAGACATAGGAGATATACCTAAAACCAAAATAGCTGCATTCTTCAGAGGTAAGAGTGGAACTGTGTCAGCTGGGTACAAAGTCAGTTGGTGCTTGATTTACTAACCACCAAGGATGACAATGCTGCTTGCATGCATGTGCACACATACAGAAATATGTACAGTATATATATATATATATATATATATATATATATATATATATATATATATACATATATATATGACTATAAATGTATATGATAAAACAGAATTCCATCTAATAAAGGTAGTCCATAAAAATCTACCCTTTTGATGTTTTTATGAGCTACCTTTATTAGATTATATACAGTATATGTATATATTTTCATGATATTGCCTTGTAAAATATATATATATCTTTCCATAATTTTGATATATTTACACTTCTAGTTATCATAAGTTCTGTGTAATGATAATAATTGTTGAGGTATCGTATGTAGCATAATGTCAGATCTCAAAAGAGTTGGTTTTATATAACTTAACAGCGTGATTTTGAATTAATAATACGTTTTTAATAGTAACATAGTATATCAGCAACACGTGTGTGTGTTCTGCGAAGGCTTTGATGACTTCAATTGTCATCGTGAAAGATAACATGTCAACAGGTCAGGGAAACAGTAGGTTGCTCAGTTCTGAAAACCAACTTTGGTTCTCCGTCTTGTTTTAAACACATGCCATTTATGATTAGCCAGCTGCCGTCTGTTTTGATCATGTTAAGACTTCGTTAAAAGCTTTGTCCCATACGATTTTCTGGTAAAAATGTGTACCTTTTTGAGAAATATGAACAGGTGTTGCACTGAACCACATGGCAATTTTCATGTTTAAGATTGCATTGCTCTGATCACGTATTGTTCTAATGCGCTAGTTTTGGCCCCAAAACATTTTGCTCAAGAAGTGATGTCATCTTCCTCTTCTAGAATTTTCTCTTGTAACTCGTTCCCAAAATGCCTTAATAATGTCATCTGATTGTTTCCTTCCTCACTGGAATAGAAAAGTTTGTTCTGGTTTCAGAGACCGTTCGTGTGGTTCCCTCTCTCTCTCTCTTTCTTTCTTGAAAAGAGAGAAGTTATTAACGTAAAATATTTGTGTGGTCACTGATGTTAACCTTAGCTTTTGGGCTCTGAATGTAGGAGTAGTGTATATATTTTGTAACAGCGCCTAACAAAAGTGTGTTTTGTGAATCTCAAGCAGCTGCATTTCAGGTGGTTTTGTGAAAGTTTTCACAAGCTTGTGTACGGTAAAGTGAATTTTACTTATTATTACCATGGTATAATAAGGTATATTGAAAGATTTTTACCTTAGTGAAAATGTTTTGGAAATCTTTTGTGTATTTTTGTGTTCTTGTGTTTGCAATCTCTTAGTTTTTCACTGTTTATATATTGGTGATTTAACATTTAGTTACTTAGCATTTTAAATATTTCTTGATAATTTAACATTGCATATTTGATTTAATTTTCATTTACTATGAGTTTCTTTTCAAATCTTGAGTAATTCTTGATAGTTTACATTTTGTATGATTGATTTAATTTCTTGATATATTAAAGTTTTTGTGATTTAGTTTTGTTTAATAATTTAACTCAAGAATTAATTAAATTTTTTGTTGTTTTCAAGTAATTGTAATTTTTTTCAGATTGTGAATTCTAGTTATAAATTTTGAATTTATAAATAAATTTTTGTATTTAACATTTTCAAAAACAGTGTTTCATTTACTGACCACCAGTGAATAGGATTAATTGTGTGCATAAGGCAAAGTGATAAACATGTTTTGTTCCTGTAGTTTTGCTGAAGTGAAGTAAGACCAGGAGAACAATGAAAGTTGTTTGATGGAGTAGATGCCCTTTTACTCTAGTATATTTCTTGTTTAATTGTTGATACCTCACACTTGTTTTGTTAACTTAGTTTGAATTTTCATGTGATTAATAAGCTTTTTAAGGGACCACTGTTACCTTTAGAGTACTCACTCGTAATTTTTATTGTTATGAGAGTTCAGGTATCTGGCTGAAGTGAGGTAAATTTTTGAATTCTGTGATTAGTTATGTAATAACCAGGTACTTGGTACACATCGTGACAATATCTATATCTATAATATATATACTGTATATATATACACAATTATATATATATACTGTATATATATATATATATATATATATATATATATATATATATATATATATATATATATATATATATATAAAATCATATTCTAATACCTGACTGACTGATCAGTCGATCCAACACTTTTTTTTCTTTCTGCGAACACACTTAGGTAACACTGACAAGAAGGTAACGTACACCGCTGTACGACTGAGTAAAACCTGTCCACAATGTATTTCTGCTGTTGCCAAGTTCAGAGCGAAAGTGTGAATGAAGGCTAAAAACTCGGGCGTTGTCCGTGTGTTGCCGCTCAGATAACATGGCCCTGAGACTTCATGATAAGAGTTACTGGCTGATGTTATGAATTTCGCCTGATATACAGTACATTCAAGGGAAAGCATTTATCTCTAATCATTTCGCAAAGTATGCCCCCAAGCTGGAATCATGCCAGATCAGAAATAGGACGCGCCATTTTCGGATAAATTTTCCTTCAAAACCTTCCCGGTGAGGAAACTCAAACACTGGCGCATGCGCAGTTTATTGTTCTAATATGATTATATGTTTGCCCACATAATTCTACTCTTTTAATTGACAGAAGATTTATTATAATCTGTGAGATGATACAGATATAAGCACATCATAAATGAACATCAAACCGCGAGGGGAACAATGACTAATAATGATGTATACTTAAATGAAAGCATTTCCGTTAAAACAAAAGTGAGGATACGTCTGCAATCTTTCTACATGAATGGAACAAAACTAAGGTAGGAAAGAAAGTGGAAAGGAAAATTATACTGAATAGTTATTTATTAATTAAACTTTTAGTCTTTACATAGAGAAATTGACAATCGCGGAATAAATGTCTTCGAGAGGGGAGGCTTGATTTTACGTATTAAATGATGAACAAGAATATTAACAGCGCAAAATTCTCCTTGAAATGCATGAGAAGAAGAAGAACGTAAGGGAGACCACCACTACCGAATCTCCCGACGTCCACATCGATCGAAGACTCTACCATTTTCCACAGACAGCGAAATGGGGGACGCATTCTTTGACAAGTCTAATGAACCAACCTCCTTTAATAATAATAATAATAATAATAATAATAATATAATAATAATAATAATAATTTAATAACACCGCTACTTCAGAACAGATAAAATATCAAGTCAAGTCCGTGGGTGTTGTGAAGCTCTTGATTTTAAAATGAAGTTCAGCCACGTAAAAAAAAAAAAAAACGGGTTGTTGAGTATTGCCACAGTAAACAGCAAAGAATAAACATTATGGAAAAATCCATTGCCTAACACGATATTACCGTGAGCTGAATTCGAAGATAAAGTAAAATGGACGACTGGTCGTTTTCCATGTCACTAAAGACCGAAACCCCCACCCCAACTCTCTCTCTCTCTCTCTCTCTCTCTCTCTCTCAGGAGACGAGAAACAACTAGGGATTCTAGCACGTTTTCGGAGTCAGTTCATCAAAAGCTCCCCCTCTTATATTTTTTATTCTGGAGGTAAATTTGCAAAGTCAGTGAAGATTCCTACACGCGACTGGCCAAAGACCGTGGGCAAAATGTTTAAATGACAGTACGAAAGGTTCACTGCTTTGGACAAATGAAATGGCGAAATCAATACTCAGTCCAGCTCATCTTAATACTGGTCCTGGATTGTAAAAATTTCGGGTAAAAATGGAATTTTCTAAACTGTGAAGTAAGTATATTTTTTCTCTCATAGAGAAATTATAATAATAATAATAATTAGCAAGAGTATAAGCAGCAGTAGGCTAGCAGTGCTATGGTGGCGAGTGCCATGTACTGATGAGAAAAAAGGTCTTAAATGAATAATAAGATGAATCATTATTTCTTTTTTTAATGGAAAAGTTTCTTAATACATACTTGAGGTGTATGGATGGGTTTCGACTGCAAAAACTGAAACGACGTCAAAATGATTAACGAATATAAGCAACATCCGTTTAAAAAAGGAAGGAGTGAACCGAGATCCCGTCATGCAACAAGTTTGCGAGTTGCGCGAGAAGGAGAGACGCGGCAGGACAGCGTCCTCTGTACGCAAGAGAAGTATGGCAGCTGAATGCGAATGAAGGAAAAAGTGGTCACTAAAAGTGATCAGTCTCGAGAAGAAACGCCTGGCTGATACACATACACAGAGCAAGAAGGCATGAAAGGCTGAAGAAAAGTAGATGGGACGATGTGATAAAAAGGAGAGTATTGACGAAAAGTTGGATCTGTGTCTGTCTGAGGCGGTTTCCTCTTGAAGAAAGCGTGGGATGAATAATTCTGAAATCTTGGCGGGAAGGAGGGGAGGTGAGCACAGAGTACGGAATTTATTGAAAAGAAGAGGTCAACGATGAAACTTTTGAGGATCAGCATAAAACAGCTGATCAGTCGTGCGCATTTTCACTGAGAGTTCGTTCATCTTTAGTTGAGCAGTAAGAGGACATTTCTTTAGATACAAAAGCCTATGCTTGAAAAGAACTAAAATTGTAGGGTAGGGGAAGAGTTGGGTCTAACTTCAAAGGATATTATAGAATCACTTATGAAAAACAAGAGGTAACAAAACAAAGGTAGGGAGAGTTTCAAAGTTTGACAGCAACCGAGTAAAATGATTCCTATGAAGCAAGTGGGAGATGTGGTGGCCTGGTAGACATTACAGAATTAATTCATTCGAGGAGTTGATAGCAATTCCTTCAGTGGTGAACACAGTACCTAAAGAATGGTGAAAATAAAGCTATCTTCAAGCAAAGAACAAGAGGATCTAGAAATAAGCCTTTGCTTTATTCACGTGAGGAGGAAAGACAATTACAGAACATCCCTGCTAAAAGAGAATACTCTAGACAGGAATACTTGTGGTTAAAAAGGAGATTTTAATGGAAGCCTGTACAAGGAGACGGATGGAAAGTTTGTTATAGACACAGAAGTAGACTGAATCATCATAATCATCACCACCATCAAGATATGTAATCAAGAAATAAGTTAATAAATGAAGAGAAATTTATTCAATATTGTTCCTAAACATTAAATGAAGGTTGGGACGACAACAGAAGGATACGGACGGCTAAATAAAGATGCAGAGAGAGTAAGAGGGAAAATGGGTCATTGCCGAATGTTTCTAGAAATCGAAGACCATATGATGTGCTTTCAATAAAAACAGGTTTCAGGTAATTGCATAAAAATACCAGTATGAGTTACTGGTGCCTGGTCATTATTGGAAGTCACCCATCCAAGTACTGCCAGCATTGCTGAATTTCACTCAGAAATCACTAGCGAATGCATTATGCTGTTAGCACATGAGGGTCATTCAAACACTTTTCGCTTCCTCCAAAAAGAGGAGCAGCGGTTAAAACTAGCTGGTGAGACTGTATGATACGACCACCTATTTGACTATACATGAGGACACTATTGTCTGTCTTTGGCAAATTGCAGGAAAGGCCCTTTGGAAGTCACATGGCTCAAGAAAAACTTGAAAATGGAAAAAGGACAAACTAAAAATAAAACCAACGGGAAACGGGCATAACCCCTAAGGAAATTTATTAAAAAATGAACACCACAACTGGTGAAGACTTTTCCTCATACGTCAACAATGGCAAGCTGACTGATGAATTTAAGAGGAGCAAGGACTGCAATATGTGACCCCCAGATGGTATGTCCAATAATGTTTATCACCAGTGAAAGTGTAGATGACATTCATCACATGATTAATGCACGACTTATGACTGTTTAATATATGGCTGAAACCATGGGCATCAGTGCTGGCTTGGTGACACTATACTGACTGACACCTTCAGGGAAATGGGGGGAGAGGTGGCTGGGGTAGTGTGTGGCTAAAGAGTACCAAACAAAGTGAAAATAAAGATCTACTGTACCTTAATAAGACCAGTGATGGTGTATTTGTTCAGGAACATAAGTATTAAGAAGGAAAGAGGAACAGAAGTTGGAGCAATAGGAAAGCTGAGGTGGTTTTTGGGATCTTGCTACATGAGGGGCAGGAAAGTGAAGAAATTAAAAGTGTCAGGGTGATAAAGATTACTGTTATGATCAGAGAGCCGAGACTGAGATGGTTTGGGTATGTGGTGTGGTATGAGGAAGGAGTGAAGAGGGCTTGGGTGGAACCTATTAGGGGTAGAATGTCAAGAGGAAGGCAAAGGATTAGATGGCATGATAAAATATCAAATTCCAAAGTAACTCATATTTTTCCTAGCATATGAACCTACGCTTTCATAAATGGGGTTACAAGTGCCTGACGCACTTTGACTGTCACTGAATCTTCTCAAATCAAAATCCTATCAAGTAGACCTACCATAGCCCATGGCCTGAGCTGACCTTACTCTTCCATTATGTGAACCAGCTCGTCCACAGCTACACTCTGCTCCATAGCTGGGGACATATAGGAACTACATAGGGTGGTACAAGGAGGGTAAAAAGATACCTATGAAAGCATATGCCTGGAAAAATAAAAATTACTGTAGAATTTGGTATCTGTTCCAATGCAAATATGAACCTACCTTTCATAGATGAGCCTCACTCAGAGGTAGGCCAATCTCTCATAGGGGAGTAAGATGGATGTGTCTTTGTGGAAAAAGGAAGTTGCACCTACCCCTCTGCCAAGGGCCACACAATCTGCTCTACTAAAACTCAGGTCACAACAGCAACTTCCACCTACCCCTCTGCCGAAGGCCACACAATCTGCTCTACTAAAACTTGGGTCACAATAGTAAAGGACACCAGGACGTGTCGCCCTGTGTACTCACCAATCTCATCTGCCAATTCCGATGTCCTCGTTACTTCCTGGGTGGAGCTCCCAAAGAGGTCAATGCTCATATATCACCTATATCCTATATCCTTCCTCTGTCAGGGCAAAACCATCTGCTCATATATCACCTATATCCTATATCCTTCCTCTGTCAGGGCAAAACCATCTGCTAACTCCTTGGTTGTAAATCTCTTGGGCTCTGGGGTTGGTGTCTCTTCATCCTCTTCAATCATTTGCTTTTCCATTTGAATGAGGTCCTCAGTAAACAACTCTTCTCCGTGAGATGCCAGCAGCTCTGTGACATCATCAGCCTCCACCTCCAAATCATGCTACTTACTCAGTTCAACAACATTCTTGGTGACAGTCTCAAAGCCACAGATATACACAAACTGGGGACACAATTTTTTCCACACACTATTCAAGTTCATCTGCTTAACTTCATCCCAACAACCAGAAATGTTTCATGCAGCAGCAACAATGTTGAAAGATTTTCAAATGTCCTTGTGAGTCAAGTTCTTGTCCCTTTCATTTGCCCTGAAAGCCATAGTAAATGTCCTTCGGAGGTAGCAGTAGGCCTTGAAAGAGGCAATGACGCCTTGGCCCATGGGCTGTGAGGGGAAAGTGGTATTAGGTGGAAGGAAAACCAGTTTGACTTCAGGATGAAAGTCTTCCAAATGGGCAGGGTGACCAGGGGCACTGTCCAGCACTGCCCTTAAAGGACAGCCTCTTTTTAGCACAGTACTGCTTCACTTCTGGGACAAAATAGTTGTTGGAACCAGTCCTCATATATCTGAAGTGTCACCCATGCCTTCTTGTTGGACTCCCAGATGACAGGTAGTTGACCCTTCCAAATGCCCTTGGATTCTCTGCCAGGTACACCAACATGGGCCTCAGCTTAAAGTCACCAGCTGCATTAGCCCCAAGAAGCAAAGTCAATCTGTCCTAGCTGGCTTTATGGCCTAGTGCTATCTTTTCTTCCTTGGCAATGTATGTACAGGTAGGCATGCATTTCCAGAACAAGCCTGTCTCATCCACATTAAACACATGTTCAGCACAGTAATAACGCCCCCACCATTACCTTAGCCAACGCACTAGGAAAATCACTTGCTGCTTTCTCATCACCAGTGGCAGCTTCCCCTTGCATCTTGACGTTATGCAAATTAGCACAAGCCTTAAACTGCATAAACCAACCTTTACTAGCCCCAAACTCTTCACTTTCACTCCCTTCCCCCTTTTCTCTCTTCGAGGTCTCAAACAATCTTTTAGCCTTCTCCTGAATCAACATAAAGCTCACTGAGATACACTGTTGTTGCTGGTCTTCCAGCCAAAGCACTAATAATCTATCCATCTCAATAATGAGACCACTGTCTTGCGCTTTGTAATCACAGTTGATTTCACAGGAGCAGATCCTTTCACATGTTGAAGTATGCACATTTTATCTTTGATGATCGTTGACACAGTTGTACGACTAAACCCACGTGCATGGCCGATGTTTGAGGGTGTTTCACCCTTTTCAGATCATTTTATTATACCTACTTTCACTTCCATGGAGATGGCTTTTCTTTTCTTCGTAGCACTGCTATCAGAAAAGTCTGCCTTATGCTTAGGAGCCATAATGAAACTAAATAAGTTCCCATAAAATCAACACAAACGAGAGAGAGCCAATGATGCACAATTCAAAATGGCGTACAGCGAGCTAGTGACCAACGCCACCTTCCCTGTATTCCAGCATGGAACAATGTTATTTGTCCACTTTGCGCACTAACTAGTTCCTGCATGAAGTTTGAATTTACATTGGAATGACAAAACAAGAATATTTTAATAAATTTATGGGAGATGGTGAGACATAACCACGAAACACATAGTATGAGTACGACGTAAACCGAGAACTGTGTGTGTGTGTGCATATATATATATATATATATATATATATATATATATATATATATATATATATATATATATATAAATATAAATAAATATATATATATATATATATATATATATATATATATATATATATATATATATATATATATATATAATATGTATGTCTGTAAGGCTTTCCCCATTAGAAAAATAACTCCAGAAGATGCTAGGCTTCCAGTTCTCGACATGTCTTTTGGCATGATTTTGCTAGTCTTGTGCCCTTCACAATCCAGTTGTGGCACACACCAAAGAAGACTGCCTTTTAGCAGTCACAATACTTCTTCCAAGAAACATGCCTATGTATATCCTCCCCCGCAGTCATGATGGCAACCACAGGACTACAAGGATATATATATATATATATATATATATATATATATATATATATATATATATATATATATATATATATATATATATATATATAGACCTCATTACCTCCAATGCAGTGCATGCTGGGGCCACTCATGCTTTCCCTGTGCTGTCACTTCTACAAGCTTCCAGTTTTCCAGTCACCTTCAGCCTCCCATCTCATGCTTCTCATCCCATTTGGTGTGGGTCTCCCAACTCTTCCTTGGGTCCTTCGGCTCCTAGCTAAACCCACTTTCAAGTCTTTTACTTTACATCCATTTCCGCTTCCTTTCGTCTATATTGCTGTCAAACCTCTCTTAACTCATAATTCTTTGTGCAACTGTGGGTTTTCTCCCAGTTTCACCTTAAGGCCCTTGTACTTCATACATTTATTTTCTGGATTTCTTGATCTTGCTGTCCAGCCACTCCAGCTACCTCTTTTCTCTGAAATTGTCCCAGTACTTAACTTTAAAACCTAAATTTCATGATTTATCAATTCATTCCACATTAGCCTAGCTAACGCCATCAAGTACTATTTTCCCCGGGGTGGGTGAGGGATATGTGCAGGCCATCTCCATCTCTCATTCACCTCAATCTTATCTACATATGGGACTTCCGTAATTTCCCTTAAAGAATAATTTCTCACACAATATTCCAGTCTGGTTCCAAATTCTCAAATTCTGGTTTTCAAATCTGCACGTATTATTGTTTCTGAAGATGTTTGATGTCATTAGTGACAAAGTGAGACTACTTCAGAACCTCATTAAAACATACTAACTGTATAAAGTTAAACTGTACTATCTTGAGTAGGGTATGCTTAAGCAAACCTTAAGATATACCTTGGGTAATTTTGTTGACGAGGTCACGAAGCGTAAACAAATGCAAATATGAAGGCACTAAAAATAATTTCCATTCGCAATGACATAATAATAATAATAATAATAATAATAATAATAATAATAATAATAATAATAATAATAATAAATCAGAGTTGGAGGAATGAACCCGCCTTGTTCAAAATGGTTACAGACAAAGGAACTGAGATCTCGTGGCACTGATTACATGGAATGTGAACAGTAAAAAATGTCAGAGGCTGATCGACGAGAGATTCAATCGAGCTTCTATACAGGTATTGTAAATAACGCCAAGGCTCCTTAACTGTTACGAATACAGAAAACTGTTATCCTTAACGGAATTTCTTTAGCTGACAATTTATCTAATGTAAATCCGAACACATACACACACACTTATACATACTGTATGTGTGGGAGAGTTATGCTGGTAAAAACAGTATGGTGAAGCAAGTACAGCCAACATCCATTCATCATTTTAAATTTTTGCTTCTAACCAACGTTGCCAATCTCTGTATTTTCGTTTTCGGAAACCTAGGAGAATCTGTAACCAGCAGACTAGCCTATATTCACTTATAACATCTGTCTTAGAAGTGACCTTGAAATTTAAATAAACTGCATGTTGGCGACACGAGAGAGAGAGAGAGAGAGAGAGAGAGAGAGAGAGAGAGAGAGAGAGAGAGAGAGAGAGAGAGAGAAAACTCTAGTACAGTAATTGTTTCTGAGGGCGAGAAGTAATTCGGCAACTGTTGGGTAATTCACCGTCAGATTTTCTTTGCTCTTCTTCGCTAAGATTTATCGTACCAACAATTCTCGCTGTTCTAATAATCTTTGAGTAAAACTGCAATGAAAATAACAGCAACACCATCAACATCATAACCTATAATAATAATAATAACAACCGATACTGAGCAATTAAAATCAAACATCGGTTTCATAAGGCTTCAAAGCCTTATTATTATTGTTAATATTCTAAAATGTTCCATTAACTCAAGTTAGCACTTCATCCCATTTTGGCTTATCCTTAAGTGTTAACCAGTTTTGCATTCACATGCAAACGTAACCAATATCGAATAAATAGATATTCACCATAAGAAAGTAATATATGCGTGAAACCTCCATCAAAAGTTACTATTATTCCTTGAAAAAAAAAAAAAAATTCTAGCCTAATTCATTTAACTTCGGTGGTCTGTCTAAACAATGTATCATCTTCAAATGTAGCCCAGCAAAACAGATATCAACGATATACAATGAGATGTCACATCTTATACCATTCAAATTTCAAATGCGGTTTCTTTCTCTTTCCATTAGCAAACAACCTCTTGCACAAAAACATTTAGAGAGAGAGAGAGAGAGAGAGAGAGAGAGAGAGAGAGGGAGAGAGAGAGAGAGAGAGAGAGAGAGAAAGGGGGAGGGATTTCCTGCAACAGCAGAACTGCCAGAAGAGGTGTTCCATGAAGTCGAGATGTTACTTTGAAATTTTTCGCAGTATGGATTCATTGACTAAGTCGCACTTCCAGGACAGCGCAGCCTTCATATTTTATTCATATCTCATTTATCTAACTCAGAGTGAAGAAACAGAATTGTCCGAGGGCGAAGTAAAACTCAACTAAGAAAGGTTTCACTGGATCACAAAATAATTCGAGGCACTATCTCTATTCTAACGTAAAAGTAGCGCGTTCAGCCTTCTAGAACCAAGACTTACTCGGTTATGTTGATCGTCAATGAAGTCGATCTTGTGTGTTTACAGATAGCTTGATCTTTAATATGACCCTGAAGATTCGTGATTATCATGATTACTAAATTCAAGAAATGGCTTAGTAAATGATAAAAAACAACGATACTGCTAACGGATTACAGTGTATTCACACGCCTGTTAACATTGTTGCTATATTTTTTGTATATGTCTTGCGCTACAGTTCTTCTTAGTTTAGTCCCGTTTCTACGGAGGGTCGCCGTTTTGGATGAGCGCTACAGTTCGAATGACCTTTATTGTTATGAATGATTTGATAAATATATAAGGAGAAATGAAAAGTATCAAACCCATTCCAACTTCGTCACGAAATCAGGAACAAAAATAAGCACTTGGCAACTCTTCAGCTACCTATCTCGGGAACGGACTTGGGGGGAAAAAATACTTATTCGACGAAATGCCTGTGACTCTGTCTACCTTTTATATGCGCTTGCATAAAAGATTCATGCTTATTGTTTAAAGTAAGTGCTTTACCATGTCGTTCTTGATATTTGTCATACAGTGTTCACTCTAGTGCCATGCGCATCAATAATTTCATCTCCCAAAGCATAAAGACGTGAGTCATCGTTACGGGTGTGTCTCTTTGTACTGCCTCTGTCGGGGAGAGGGGCGCCGGCGGTAGAAATCTGCCCTGCATGCCACGTGTAGTTTCATTGGACCCTGTTTTCGGACATTCCCTTAAAGCTTCATTTTCAGTCTTCCATAAAGGAAATAAATGCCATTCAAATACTGAAATAATCGGAAAGATTAAGCAACATAATCGAGTACTGCGTAATTCGGCGCGAGCCTTCACACTAACGAACGATTTATCGGGGGCAAAATATTACTGGAACCGCGTGGGCTTAAGCGGACATTTTGATAGCGATAACGAGAACGAATTATTTATTTGTGTTTTGGCCGGCAATAGATACAGGAAATGACCCTTTCCTGTCACAAACATGAGTGACACAAGAAAGAATCCTTGCGATGACTAAAAGTGCTCAGACATTACATGAATATCAGGGAATCTTCCGAGACTAAAATTCTGACTGTTGAACTTGAACCGAGTTTCCGAGTCACCAGTTTTTATAGGCTTAACACACACACACACACACACACACACACACAAAGAATGTACTTAAGAAAGTTATTAATCACGTAAGTTAACATTTGCTCTTTCGTTCAAAGGCATGAACAAATAATATTTGGCTTCAAAAAGAATATGCCCTGCGCTTTACATTTTGTGATAACGGAAAGTCACGGATTAAAAAGAACAAAAAATAAATCATCACGTGCGTCCTCCAAATAATACCCGTAAAATTATGTTCTAGACGCCTCTTTCCTGAGAAAATAAGACGTGCCTGGCTTTTCGAAATCTCTTTCACTATTATTACTGCTATTACTAAGATGTTTCTGACTATATGCCCATACTAACCCTGTTATGTAGTAACAGCAAAGGTTTGGGGTGCATTATATTTCACCGATATGTCATCAATCACGGAGTATCTTTTAGCTTTCTGAAAAGAAAACTACTGCGGCGGCTTTGTCTGTCCGTCACCAATTTTTTGTCCGCCCTCAGGTCTTAAAAACTACTGAGGCTAGAGGGCTGCAAATTGGTATATTGATCATCCACCCTCCAGTCATTAAACACACGTAATTGAAGCCCTCTAACCTCAGTAGTTTTTATTTTATTTAAGGTTAAAGTTAGTCATAATCGTGCGTTTGGCAACGATATAGGCCAGGCCACCACCGGGCCGTGGTTAAAGTTTCATGGGACGCAGCTCATACAGCATTACACCGAGACCACCGAAGATGGATCTATTTTCGGTGGCCTTGATACAGAAAACTCGATTGCGTCAAGGAAACTAAGGCGCATTTTCTTACTTGTTTTATTTTGTCATCAGCCTGTGTTTTCGGATATTCTATTCTATTTCAAAATTTAGAAGTTTCATTTCATTTCATTATTTGTTCCAGAGGCCACCTACTATTTGTATAAACATTTTCGTTTTCTTTATTTCTTGAAAGTGATCAGTCAAGTATTACCTAATTTTATTATTATTTTTTTTTTACATACGTTTAGAGACAATAACCACAAACAGAAATGAAACGGTCATAGAACTTGATTACTACCCTAGATAGTGAAGCAATTCTCTTCGATAATATTTGTTGAGGAGTAGCATCAGATGGACAATAAAATGGGTCGGAAAGTTGGCAAAATCAGCTGGTATGGACTAGCCTTCCAGGTTCCAACACCTTTTCCAACACCTTTTATGACTTGTGTGAATAAATTGCTAACGCCCTGGCCTCTCATTTGAAAGACCGGAGTTCGGTCCCAATGCGAGTGCGAAATCTATGCTTGTAACTGTATTCTATTTTTTTTTTTTTTTTTTGGTCTGTCGAAAATGTACTTGAAAGTGGTCGATAACTTGACGATGATTGGTTGAATGTATCATGCCTGAATAACATTGTTATATTTCACATAAGCATATACTTGGTGATCCGGATGACACCCTTTAAATAACTTGAATTTCTTCCTTAAACATACGATATGTATGTTGATAATTCTATAGAGTTGAGAGACTGTGAAAAAAATAGGTTTATGTGTCTTTAAATAAACAGCACGTTTGCCGAAGTCAACTTTTTGCAACGTGCTTTGGGTACACAGTTTTTCATGGGAACTTTTTACGTGTTTCTCATATACTGTATTTACCTGCTTATTCTAAGAATCACACTAAATGTTTGAAGCAAATTGCATCTAAATTTATCAACATTTTCTGAAGACTGGATTCCACTTAAAACACGGAACTGATAAAAATTACTGTACGCGAAATTTCATGGGGAGGTATAAGAAACAGCAACCTATATCTTACGGTAGAAGAACCGTAGTTTCCAGGATTAAAAGCGTACTCTATTATTCCAGGTAGTTTCCTAGGTTTGGGCCTTTCAAAATGTAGCAAGTGTTCGATAGCAGTGCTATATTACTTTTGATGTGTTTTGAAGTTATGTAGGCAATTCAATAATTCTCTGACTCTTTTCGTAAATGCCCACAATTCTTCTTGATATTGGATTGCAAGATGGAATAAGTAGGTATAGCACAAACAATATATGCTGCACTGGCCTTTTGCATAAATATTAATACTATTAAAATCACAAAGTACACTAATAACAAAACTCTTTAAATGACTTGAGACCAAGTCAGTTTGGGAAACATGCTAGGTCTAGGTTACGGCACTTGCCATATTTACAGCAAACACACACACACACACATATATGTATATATATATATATATATATATATATATATATATATATATATATATATATATATATATATATATATATATATATTTATTAATATTCTGCTGTTCGCCCTCTCTGCATTATTTTAGTAAGAATGTCCTTCTAACAAAGATGGGACAGCATCTCTGTCGAAACTACGTGGGCAGAGGTAGGCCGTGCTTTCGAAAAATAACTGCTTTTAGTAGCTGATAGGTTAGCATTAGGGGGCCTAACCCACAGGGAGGGTTTTACAAGTCGCCTCTAGTGAAGGTGGTCTTAAACTTCCTTTTCCTCTGTCCTATGCATTTGGCGATGTATCTGTCAATTTTTCAGAATGCCAGGGGCTATGTAAAAACGTATGGACAAACAGCTTTGCCCTAACTGAGGCCAGTAGAAAGAGATCGACTTTGAGGCTAAGAGCACGCGATGTGTCCAGGTTAACTTTATCCTTTATGCTTTCCTGTCTTTGTATTACTCAGTGAATCCACAAGAAGTGTTATTCGAGAGCCCCGTTGCAGTGTGCAAGCAACTTGTGTAACGGTAAGTCTGAAAATTGAGAGTTTTTTTGTTGATTTGCTAGTATTCTTCCACTGTACTTAAACCTTTTCCATTGTTCCCCCTTCAACCAGCATTTACGAGAGAACCTGGTATAATCATATTTCTTTTATGAAGTCTAGTGTGTGAATATTTAATATTGCCTAGTGAAGTTGCGTAAGCTATTCCTGTGCAGTAAGTAGGAATTAGGGAAAGTTAAGTGTAAGTAAAGGTACAAGCAAGCCTTGAATCCTGGCCCATTGTTTGGAAGAGAAATAGCCTTCCCAATACTAAAACCGTGTACGACATCTACTAGTACAGACATTCGTTGCGTTATATTTTTCTCGGAAGCAGGGAAAATTGACTGTGTCAGAAGCTGACTAAGGATTCATGTAATTTCCTTGCTATCACAGCACATACTCTCTTTGTTGGGACTAGGTGGGAAGTGAAGGGGTTTAATGTAATTCCTTTGTTACAGAAGTAATCCATTTTTTCCATACATAGTTTCCGACTGGCGACCTAATCCAATTAAGCAATTGTCTGTCTTTTGAGGGTAACTTCAGCTTTAACTGACAATTTACGTGTGCCTTCAGTGAAGCTGGGCTACATAAAATGCAGTAATCAATAAAAAAACTCATCCGCCAAAGCCCACCCGTAACACTGGCGTACCTAGCCAGGAGACTCTAATTAATTTAGAAAAGAATCAGGAATTAAATTAATTACACATCAATTTCAGAGAAAGTCAGATCATATTTAATTTCATGCTATTCTTCCAAATAAGGAGACAGGGCAAGGCATTAGAGCAATAAAAATACCATTTTATAAATAAGAAACTAGCGTAGGTAGGGAAGTGTGCACTGGGAGCAGCTAATTTACAATTTACAAACTCTTAAAGAGAACATATTTCTCAAGGTCGTTAGCCAAGTTATCAAGTCATATTTAATATTTTGCTATTTTCCTCGGCCAAGGGATTAATGCATGATATTGATTTTTGAATGAATTAACTATTGCACGACAAAGAACAGGGAAAGTGTGCCTAACATTTCTCTCATAGCTTTAGGCGGACAAAATTTTCGAAGTTCATAGAATTTCAAACACAGCAGCATTCGTCACTATAAAAAGGCCACCGACTAAGTGTGACGGAGTTAACAAGCTTTCATCGTGGGAAGCATGTAAAAATTTCCGTGTCGTTAATATAGCAAGCGAACGGCAACAGTTAATTTCATGATTTGCAGCTCCAGTTAACGTAAATTCGGGCCCGCCAAGACGGCGACAAATCCATTTTCCTTTTGGGTCACTAACGGCCACTCAGTAAGTGAACAGCAATTAATTCCGCGTGAGAAAGAAAAAAAAGAGAAAAGCGTAGCTCATAGTAATTTCGTTTTCCATCTCCATAAAGTAAAATCCTTTGCACTGTTGGTGCATTTAGTTAAAATTTGTATTCCTACATTTGCTTCGTTTGTTTTGTGAGAGGAATTTGAGTGCTTTGTGTGATTCAATTGTAAACAAACATGCCTCAAGACATTGTGTATTCATCCGCCGAGACTGCGCCTAGCCGCATTTTGTTTTAAATTTTGCTGCGTTATAACGGGATTCGTCTGACATTTTGGGAAAAAGGGTTGACCGCTCACTGTCCGCCATCTTAAAACCCTTGTGGGTGTTGTGTGATTGATTTGTGGTGGCCACAGTCACCTTAGCCTCTGCCCCATTGCCACCTCGGGAACTACTTTGTTTTGCGTAGTAATGCCCCCAGCAAAATCTTAGCCAGACATAGACTTCAATACATAGAAAATAGGATAGGGTTCCATACAATAGATAAAAACAAGACATAATTTAGTCAGGGAATGATAAGACTTAGTTAGGAAATATATAACAAAAGGTTCCTATACAAATACCCCAAAGTAAGAAATTCTATGAAGGAAAAGAACTTATAATTTTAATCATAACTTCTCAGAGTAAGACGTCCAACTTGGGCCACAGGGAAAGTTACGATTGCTAAGACAATCCCTAAAATAGCCCAAGATGACGTATCTTCAAATAAGACACCTGCCAGTGTGCAGTTATAATAATTTTACTTAAATTTCTCAGGTAGCACGAATTTGCTGGCTGAATATCTCTCTCTCTCTCATCTATCCAAGTAAGCATTCAACCATAAAAACTCCATAGTGTATGTGCACCTATTCATAAAAAGTACAGGCCGACACCGGGATAATTAAACTAACCCAAATAACCAAACACCTCTGTCCCACAAATAGATGAGGACAAGTTAAGACTAATTGCAGTTAGAAACTGTCGGTCATGAGTGAGGTCTTTTATCCAGACCTAAGCAGAAAGTAGCCTTTCTCCCTGTGCACGAAAAGGGAGTAGCACAGTGGGTACTGGAACTAGAAACTCACAAGGGCCTCAAAAGGAACCACAATTCAATTTTCCTTCCACAGGGCACTGTCACCAACCGAATAACTTACACCCCTCTCTCTCTCTCTCTTTTACCTTCCCTTTCTCTCTCACTCATTTGTTATGCTCTGCTTGGGTAGAGCGCATTTTCTCCTTACATACAAACTAGTTGGACTCAAGTAAAGAGTTCCTAGGAATGCACTGGCACCATAGTGCCACCAACCAAAGAAGAAAACCAGCAAAAGGAACACAGAAGAAAGTTCTTTTGGTACCTAAGTCCACCAGTACATAAAGATACTGAGTGCCACTAGTGTGACCTTTACACGGCACATTCAACCATAGTGCCACCTTACTGAATAGGTGCCACATCACTGAAAAGTCACCCTAATTCTGAGGGACACTTCCTTGCTGCCCAAGTATGTCCAGTCGACCCGGAGAGACGCACTTCCCCACCAGAACCATGGCAACAGAGAATCATAGAGCCTTCATGGAGCTGGGGATGGTGGCAGGTCTCATGGGACTGGACCTCACCAAGTGGGTTAAGGAGCAGCTGGATGACTTGGCCAAGCAAGAGGAGGAAGAGAGACTGGAATGGCGGAATTATGAATGCTCTCAAGCTCTCAAGGAGAGTGAGCTAGCTCTCAAAGAAAAGGAGCTCGAGCTGGAAAGAACGAGAAGAGAAAATGCTGAAGCTATGGCTATACAACAAGCCTGCAACCCCACACCTGCTGCACCAAATGCTCCAATCTCGAGCATTAATTCCCTAGTCACCAAGTGGACTGAGGACGAGCCAGAAGCATGGTTGCAGGAAATAGAGGCACTCTTTGATAACTACTGCAACACTGAGACAGAGAGGGCCTTAGTACTAGTCAAGCACATGGAGGGAAAAGCTAAGGCATCCCTTCGCTCTCTGGAGAAGAGTCAGAGAGGCAACATGATTGAAGTAAGTAGAGTCATCACAAAGGCCTAAGAAAAAACCCTGGGGAAATGGAGACAGCAGTTCCGAGGCCTTGCCAAGGAAGTCGGCTGGTCCTGGACTGAATAGGCCTGTCACAAGAGCCAGTCTGGTACCCGCTGGTTCGACTCCTTGGCTTGCATGACGTTTGAGGACCTCTTCAATCGGACCATGCTGGAGGATCTTTACCAATGTATCCCTGGGCCCCTTGCTGTATATCTAAATGATAAGCAACCCACCACCCTTATGGAAGCCTGCCGCATGGCCGATTCATGGGAAACCTTCAACCAGTCCCACAGCACATCTCAGCAACGCATAGTGCCCCCCAGGTACCTCTCAGGCTCTACTCACCCGAAGAATGGACTGCCTAGCAAGCCTCCATGCACCCACTGTAAGAGGGTGGGGCACACTGAAGCTGAGTGCCAATACAAGCTAGGCACTAACAAGCAGCCTCTCACTCACAGCCAGAACTCCTCTCCCTCTACATCCACACAGCCCTCTCCACCAACCGTCACCACAGGCCACCGAGCCCCTACAAGAGGCCAGTGCCGATCCTCTGGTGCTGCGGGCCACTACATTGCTGGACATCTGGCCTGTCCACATCATGTCCCCACCACCAAGTTCATCAACCTCATCAGCACCTCCTCTGCGGCCGGGCCGCAAAAGATCCTTTACCCTGAGACACTGGAGACCCAGTTCATCTCGGTGCCCCCCTTAGGCTCTAGCTTGCCCGAGTTCTTCGTTGGAGGGGTGGGTAGAGCTGTCGCCCAGCACGCTGTTGGCCCAGCATTTGACTCTCCTACCGGCTAATGAGGAATTAGAGAAATTTATTTCTGGTGATAGAAATTCATTTCTCGTCATAATGTGGTTCGGATCCCACAATAAGCTGTAGGTCCCATTGCTGGTTACCCAACCAGTTGGTTCTTAGCCACGTAAAATAAATCTAATCCTTCGGGCCAGCCCTAGGAGAGCTGTTAATCAGCTCAGTGGTCTGGTTAAACTAAGATATACTTAACTTTTTCTAGCCTGTCCATAACCCTTCTGGTCACGGTAGACACTGCGGCAGATGTTAGCCTGATCTCCAGGGCCCAAGTGCCAGTCGGAGCAACGGTTGATGAGAAAACCCAGTGGGAGATGAAGTGGATAGAAGGCCACACCATTACCATTCCCACAGTCAAGCTCCAGGTCACGACATCCAGGTCACGACACCTTGGGGCACGCTACCCCACCGGCTTGGCGTGGTGGTTGGAATTCGGCCTGGAGTGGACTTCCTGTTGGGTCGGGACCTTCTCTGGGGAAGCCCTTCTCCAACGCCACTTTGCAGCCACGCTACCTCCTCCATGGAGGCCCAGACTGTGGGAGAACCCAATGAAGAAAACCCATCTTCCGCCCATCGAAGTGGTCAGCGGAAGAGGCATGCACCAAACTGTTCTCGGCCTAGTCCTCTCCATTTACAAAGGGGCGGCCAACAAAGAGGTCCTCCCTCTCCCCAAAGAGACGTTCAGCAGGGGCAGTACCGCTGTAGGACGTGTAAGCGGACAGGCCACTCCACTAATTGGAAGGGCTGCCCAAATAAGCAATGGCCAGCGGACGCCCCTGAGCGAGACTCTCTGAGAGGCTCTGATCTCCAGCTGGGGCAGGAATCTCTGCTGCAGCCAAATTCAAGTATTCCGCGAGGTATTGCACCTCCGGATCCCTTGTCAGGTATGCCTGACCCTCAACAGCTGCCAGTGCCACGCTTCATGCGGCACAGACGTTGAGCCACCAATGAAGGAGGACCCTGTGCCTGGTCCAAATCATGAGGCGGTTCCTCCTCTGGGAGATCCAGGATCCTCATGGCACTAATCATGGCAACCAGAGAACCTCCAGCACCCAACACTTCTTCACCAAATCCGTCCCCAGAGGATGAGCCCCTGGTGGACCAAACTGTCACACCTTCTCTGGGAGACCAGGAACTGGCCTCCTCAGACGCAGAGGTCGAGATTGCTCTCGCTTTGGTTGTCGCAGCAGCTGGAGTAGAGAGCCCTCCTGTAGCTTCTGAAACTACCCCTGACTTCGCGCCCGCTAGCCCTTCTGGCCTTTCCCCAGAGTCGGTGCCCTCATTACCTCCTAGGTCTGACATAGATAGGTCTTGGAGGAACCCGAAGAAGAAGAAGGAGCGGAAGAGAGCCCAGCAGTTACGGGGCCATGAGCTCATCCTGGCACTAGTGCCTTACCATCTTGGAGTGATCCTGGCCCCTTGCCCAGAGGAGGTAGCCAGCGTGATCTTTACCACACAGTAGCTTAAGTACATCAGAATAGTAACTTTATCACTTACACCTTTCATCAAGCCACAGTAACCACATAAGTACAGTGTAACTGAAATCAGGTAATCTAAACTATTAGAGCCACTACGCTCATGACATGCATGGCCTAAGACCTCAGTGAGGCAAGCATTTATCATATGAGGCAAACCTCATGTATTAACCAGTAATTACCAATTGTATTGTGTAAAACTTGTAATTTAGCTAGTTCATTGTCCCTTACTTTGGTGCTATGGCCGTGTTAGGATAGGCGATACCATAGAATGTACCATTTGGCTAGGTCTAAAACATCACAATTATAGGAGGTAGCACGTAATAACCGTAAGCACCTTTAAGTACAGTTAGGATTCTGTAAGTATGTGATCAGAGCTCATAACCTATCTAGAGTTAGGTAGATCTGTAGCTAGTTGGACTGCACGGGACAAAGCTGCTCTGGAGAGAAGAATAATGTAATAGAGGCAAACAGCTTGCTTAGTACAGACCTTCACACCCGAAAGGGAGTGAAGGCCTTCTTAAGGGGGTTGCTTTTATAAATATTCTGCCGTTCATCCTCTCTGCATTATTTTAGTAAGAATGTCCTTCTAACAAAGACGGGACAGCATCTCTGTTGAAGCTAAATGGGCAGAGGCAGGCCGTGTTTTCAAAAAATAACTGCTTTTAGTAGCTGCTAGGTTAGCATTAGGGGGCCTAACCCACAGGGAGGGTTTTATCAAGTCGCCTCTAGTGAAGGTGGTCTTAAGCTTCCTTTTCCTCTGTCCTACGCATTCGGCAATGTCTCTGTCAATTTTTCAGAATGCCAGGGGCTATGTACGAACGTATTGACAAACAGCTTTGCCCTACGCTGACCTGACTGAGGCCAGTAGAGAGAGATCGACTTTGAGACTAAGAGCACGCGTCCTGCCCAGGCTAACTTTATCCTTTGTCCTTTCCTGTCTTTGTATTACTCAGTGAATCCACAAGAAGTGTTATTCGAGAACCCCGATTGGCAGATGCAGTGTGCAGGCAACTTATGTAACGGTAAGTCTGAAAATTGACAGTTTTTTTTGTCGATTTGCTAGTATTCTTCCACTGTACTTAAACCTTTTCCATTGTTCCCCCTTCAGCCACCATTTACGAGAGAACCTGGTATAATCATATTTCTTTTATGAAGTCTAGTGTATGAATAATTAATATTGCCTAGCGAAATTGCATAAGGTATTCTCATGCAGTAAGTAGGAATTAGGGAAAGCTAAGCGTAAGTAAAGGTACAAGCAAGCCTTGAATCCTGGTCCATTGTTTGGAAGAGAAATAGCCTTCCCAATACTAAAACCGCGTACGACATCTACTAGTACTGACATTCATTGCGTTATATTTTTCTCGGAAGCAGGGAAAATTGACTGTGTCAGAAGCTAACTAAGTGTTCATGTAATTTCCTTGTTATCACAGCACATTCTCTCTTTGTTGGGACTAGGTGGGAAGTGAAGGGGTTTAATGGAATTCCTTTGCTACAGAAGTAATCCATTTTTTCCATACGTAGTTTCTGACTGGCAACCTAATCCAATTAATTAATTGTCTGTCTTTTGAGGGTAACTTCAGCTTCAACTGACAGTTTACGTGTGCCTTTGGCAAAGCAGGGCTACATAATAAATAAAAAACTTATCTGCCAAAGCCCACACATAACAATATATATATATATATATATATATATATATATATATATATATATATATATATATATATATATATATATATATATATATATATATATATAGATATACCAGGCTTGGGTCCAAGCACAAGCTCTTGTACTTGTACTTGGACTTAATACAAAATTTTTGAGTGATTGTATTTGTACTCCAGATTCTGAAAATCAATATACTTGTCCTATTACTTGTTCTTGGGTAAAAATACTTAAAAAATCAAGTATATTTTTAGTCCGGTACAGTAACAGCTATGCAGGACATTAGCATTAATAATTACATAACTATAACTAAGCAGATTATAATAAGACATTTTACTTAAATCTGTGTAAAAAATATATATATGTTACTAAATAATACCAGTAATAATATTAAGTTTACATAAATTATAGCTACTAATGTACAACAGTAGGGCTAGACTATCTGGCAACTCTCGTGCCTTGTGTATCTAGCTGAGCACAACCACCCATAAGGGATAGGAGGGTTTTTTAAATAAAAAGTTGTTAAGTTTTTGTGTTACCATCCCTGAGAATATGGATTAGATTGATATTGTGCTGTGCATGTAAAAATTTTTACTTTCATACCGAACCTCCACAGTGTCTTGACCTCCATTTTGTGTTAAGCTTTTTTGTCATATGGCTGCTGGCGTGGGTAACTGTATTCTGGGGTCTATAAATATTAATTTGTCAGAACACGGCTCAACATATTGTTTCTAGGCAGTGTTTTGGTCATGCCAAATAAATGTGACAACTGACATGACCTGTCCAATACCAAGCGGGAAACTTCAACCAACCCAATGTTAGTTCTAGACCAATCACAATTTTGTATTCCATTCTATTATTCCCTGTCGTATGAATACACCTTTACATGAGCATTTAGTAGGAATTTTTCAGGATAGAAAAAAAATCATAAGATTTTTTACTTCAAAAATTTCACAAAATCGAGCTAAATCTCAGAAAGAATACGCATATAAGACATCGAAGAACAGGGAATGCTATTCCTTTCAAAGTGGAAGTAGTCATCATGGAAAGAAAACGGCAAGAAATGAACGACAGATTCTTCGCAAGAGTGCTGGCAGGCTTTGTGAAGGCCCCCTCCCCCGGGACCCACTTTCCTTGTCCTGCGTTGCTGAAGGACGTCAGGCGACAAAAAGTGGTTGACGCCATAGTTAACATCAAGACGCTGAAGGAAAACCTGACGAAAGAAAACGCTGCTTTGCGAGCGCAGCTTCAGGGAGAAGGTGTGTAAACATCGAGCTGGCAATTCTAGATCGGCCATCATCCTGAATTCAGCCGACAGTTGGGTAGACACATTGAAGAAAATCTCAAACTGCGTGAGAAAATTGTAGCCTTGGGTAACGAAAATGTTGGACTCAGGAGACAGTTCGAAGATTTAAAAAGGCAGTTGCAAAAGGTCCAAGTTTTAGGAGGGCGACCAACAGAGGCTGAGAATTTTGGCATTCATGATGATCACCTCTAACAAAATCAAGAGTATGGGCAACGGATAGATGATATAATAAGGAAAAAAGAAGAGCAAGAGTAGTTGGAAATATCAGATTTGAAGCATCAAGTAAATATCTTGAACGAGAAAACGGAACAGTTGAAAAACACGAATGCCTAGCTGATCCAGGAAATCGTCATACAAGCACTGACAGCAGAAGTTCAAATTGAAGTCGGGAAATTAAGAGAAGAATACAAAAGACTGGTGGGCTTTAATGATAAAGACACTGCAGAACGAGATCCTCTGGTAGACAAGGTGAATGACTACGAGAAGCAGATTGCAGAGCTGAAGATGAAACTGGAAGAGAAGGCGCAAGAGAGAACGGCTATGAACAGTCAAGTAATGAATGTGTAAGAGCCCGATGCCGTGTGTGTTCGTCAATCGTCATCCATCGGAGTGGACAAGACAAAACAAGAGCATCTCGTTTTCTTTCTCTGACGGAACGCGACTTCAACCATACGATATTTCCGTCTGTTTCTCCCAAACCATTGTTGTCTTCATTTATGTACAATCACCACTACTTGCATTGCCATGCAAGCATTCTAATCATGTACTCATAATGTTCCAACGAATCTTCTGTATCAAACTGTGTGTATGTTTCTGTTTGTGATGACGCCAAACGTCTTGCCATTTCACATATATTATGCTACTGCATTGTATTCATTAATCTGTCTCGAATCTCATGCAACTGGCTATATGTAGAATTTCCTGGCCTTTCCACTGATGTATGTTTTAACACTGCAAGTTTATTATGTCTATCAAAATCGCCATCTGTTTGTCTGCCGACAAACACATATGTCTGAATCTTTTACCTCTGTTTTCACCTGTCTGTGTGTAGATGCTACCTTACCGCTCCCACACGTCAATAACATCTTCTAAGATTCTGTACATTCTTTACGGGCTGCTCTAGGAGCACGAGCCCGTACTGGCACAAGGCCAGCTAAATCTAAAAAACAACATGTACATTCATCTCAGTAAGGAACCACCAATAAACCAGTTAACACCCAGCCAATATGTCACTCAATCTCTCGTCCTTACAAATGCCTTGAACGAGAAGTACATCGGATGGTGAAGACACAACGAATTGCGTATTCCAGCTGAGGATCTGCGAGCACAAGTAATGGACACAAGGAGAGAGACACTCGTGAGTTAAAGGAAGAAGACAGACTAATAAAGAAGAGCGCGGAAAAAGGAAATCAAGAATCTGAAAGACCGCGTGGAAGATCTTTCGAACGAAATTCAATATCTTCGCAAGGTTAACGAACTTAGCTGTAACAACGAAATAAACGATCTCAAAGACAAAGTCATTAAACTTGAGTTGGATAATAAAAAACTTAATGACATGAAGACGGACAAAATAAAGGAAAACAGTAATCTTCTAGGTATAAGAGAAGGGTAATATTATAACCCGTCTGGGACACAAGACTGATGACTCAGAAAAGAAATATAAGAACTGAAGAGTGTTAGCCACAGAAAGGCAGGAAAGGAAGGGAACGGCAAGTGCATGTGACACTATAACAGAGAGAAATTTACCAGTACTATATATTACATATTCTTTTGAAATCACAGGATATGACTTAGTTTTGGAAGAACCTTAGTTTTTAGGTGGAAGTAAATCCCAGCATAGCTCTCTGCTTGTGATTTAGAAGGAAATTGATTCTCCCACTTACCTCTCACCTGCACTGACATCAAAGTCACATTTAAGAAACTAATACAACTGTTCAAAAATTCATAGAAGAAACTTATGATTTAGTTATGGAGAGTGCTTGTTTGCTTGAACTTAAAAAAAATTTCTGTAGTGTATAAGAACCTGAGAAAGCATAAATAAAAGGAGAATACCTTCTACTTAAGGAAGCAAAAAATGAGGGAGGGATATAACAAAAAAGAAACAGGAATACAGAGTATGAAGAATAGATAGAGTAAAGGGAAAGACTGCTAGGTAATGGTATAGAATAGTTGCGCACGTGTCGTTCTGTTATGTACGATATCACGTTGGGGGTTCCACAGAAGAGACTACACCAGAAATATATATATATATATATAAATATATATATATATATATATATATATATATATATATATATATATATATATATATATATATATACACACATACATACATACATACATATATATATATATATATATATATATATATATATATATATATATATATATATATATATATATATATATATATATTGTTATGGATATGGTGGCTCGAAATAGGGACTCACCTTTTTGATGAATGCGAAACTGGAATGCCACCGTTACTGAACTATAAATAAATAAACAGAAAATAATGATCGATGGGGAAAACAGAACTGAAACTCCTGGACTTAATTAACACTTATATTTACAGTCATGGTTAAATAAAGAGAGTGGGCAGATTAATGGCACATTCTATCCATAGTTAATTAAGATTGCAAACAACTGTTGGACTTTTCCAGATAGGACAAGGCTCTTGAATTGGAAACCAAGGGATATTAGGCAACGCAAGAGTCTGAACTCCTCTCTGCAATTGAGAGAATAATATACGGTCACTTTGAGTGTCAATTATGTATAGCCTAACGAATTACTTTCTATAAGGCTGAAGGCTTAAGGAGGGATTTTAATTAATGAATCACTGTAGGAAAAGTGTATATTCATATATTCATAACAGCACCTATCAGAAGTTTGTTTTGTGAATCTCAAGCAGCTGCATTTCGAGTGGATTTTGCGAAAGTTTTCACAAGCTTGTGTAAGTTAAAGTGAATTTTACTTATTATTACCATGGTATAATAAGGTATGTGAAGGGATTTTTGCCTTAGTGAAATTGTTTTGGTAAATCTTTTGTGTTCTTGTGTTTGCAATCTCATAGTTTTTCACATTTTGTATATTTGTGATTTAATATTTATTAACTTAGCAATTTAAGTATTTCTTAATAATTTAACATTGCATACTTGATTTAATTTTCATTTACTAAGATTTTCGTTTCAAATCTTGAGTAATTCTTGATAGTTTAAATTTTGTATGATTGATTTAATTTCTTGATAAATTAACCTTTGTAATTTAACTCAAGAATTAATAAAATTTTGTGTTGTTTTCAAGTAATGGTAAATTTTCTCAGATTGTGAATTCTAATTATAAATTTTGAATTTAAAAATAAATTTTTGTATTTAATGCTTTAGAATAAAGAATTTTATCTGTAAGAAATACGCTGTTTCATCCATCAAAATATGAACACTGGACAATTATTGACTAATACTGATGTGCAGGAAAAGCGAATTATGAGAACTGAGAAACTCAGTATAAAATCAATTCGCAAAATGCAGCCATTTTATTCAACAAAACTTGCCTCAAAGAGGGTCTTCTTCCTTTGAATAATAATAATAATAATAATAATAATAATAATAATAATAATAATAATAATAGGAACACTAGGCACGATCCCTGAGAAGGAACCTGGAAAAACTAGATGCCGAAGTAGCTCCAGGACTCATGCAGAAGAGTGTGTTACTAGAAACAGCGCACATAGTGAGAAAAGTGACAGACTCCTAAGGAGGCAAGATGCAACCCGGAACCCCAAACTATAAATACCACCCAGTCGAATAAGATGACTGAGACAGACAAAAAAAAATATAATAATAATAATAATAATAATAATAATAATAATAATAATAATAATAATAATAATAACAATAATAACTCCTTTCCACTTCGTCATGTGGTGCACCTTTTCGCAACACATCTTGCCTGCTCATCCGTCTCCTAACAACTGACTCATAGTGCAACTGCGAGGTTTTCCTCTTGCTACACCTCTGAACTTTCTTACTCTCAATTTCCTTTCCAGCGTTGAATGACCCCATAGGTCCCAGCGCTTCTCCTAAATTTCATGTTCCATTCCACTGTTCTTTAAGACTTTAGTAGGAGCTCCTCGTTTGATGCCATACTCTCAACTGACAATCATAAAAAATCCAGTTTGTGGAAGGCACCAGTTACCTGCAACCGGTGGCGGCCATCGGTTGCCCATCGGTTGCCCAGTGTGAAAGGCCGGGCAACTGCAGGTAACTGGTGTCAGAGTACTGAACAGAATACAGACTTTAGGCCAAAGGCCAAGCTCTGGGACCTATGAGGTCATTCAGCGCTGAAATTGAAATTAACAGTAAAAAGGTTTGCAAGGTGTAACAGGAGGAAAATCTCAGTTGCATTATGAATCAACTGTTAGGAGAAGGTGGAAAGAAGAAAGAAAGAAATTATGAACGGAGGTGCAGTAATAGGAATGAAAGGGGTTGCAGCTAGGGGCCGAAGGGATGCTTCAAAGAACCTCAAGTAATGCCTACAGTACACCGCACCACGTGCACTGATGAGGGTAACTGGTGTCTTCCACAAATTTGATTACTGGGTCTTTATCGTCTGTCGGGGAAGAGCAGGTTGAGGTAGGTTATTCAGAGCTGTCGTCTGTAGCAGATCAATTGTCATTTTGGAGTCCAAGCAAGAAAAGCTTTTGAATTCAGAGGTCAGTACAAGGCTGACAGCACACATTAATAGTTCGTGTAAAAACTCAGCATGAAACTTACGTTCTCCATATGTAGACATTCTCTTCAAGCAGATAAGGATCTTCACCCAATTCTGTATTGAGGCTTTAAATCTGATTTTACTGTGTATGATATCATGATCATTAGCATTAATCAGCATTAAAGTAATTAATATTATGACAAGTGAACAAGTATTCATAAGGAAACCACAAAAAATCTCCATAAAACAGAATGGCCACGTGTACAACAGTGGGAGAGCAGAGATTACAAACCGACCCACAGCAAAAAATGTTAACTCAACAAACAGTTAAAAACAATCATAAACAGCAGTATATGTCTGAGGAACTAAGGATCAATGCATTTCATCTTAACCTTATATGCTTCGGCATCACTGATGCTGCTGGGAAGACCATTACACATTACAGCTTTGTAACAAGGAGAATTAAATGGCCCTGGTACAGCGTGGATGTTGGCGTTTTGAGTATCTCGGACAGATCTTGGTTTGCAGGCGCCAAAGTCACTGGTTGAAGTTCTTTGTTGAAATAAAGGCCAAGGAAAATGTCCAACAAAGAAATTTCTGGCGAATGTCTAAATACTACCCATCACTGTTTGGCAAAAGGAAACTACTACTAGGTGCTACTGTAAAAAAACGACCAAGATCTCAATTCTTTCTGTAGATGTAGAAACCCTCAAGAACAACACTACGCTTCAAGGCAGCAGTAGATGATAATTTTTTGAGAGCAAGAAAACAAAAGCATGCCGTCAGAGATAACGGCAAGAATTATCAACTATTCAGAATAACTAGGTACAGTTATATCTATGCAAATGGAATAATGGAGTAGGTAACGAGACCAGCTAATCGATAGTCTTAGTTATTCTGGAGTTCAGCCTCCTATCTCACTTACTACATCTCTTATCAAACCATCCCAGATCTCTATCAAGGCTAAGAGTACTTCCACTTCATATCTGGGCGAGTGAACAACTGTAACTTGTGTAGACTTGTGCAGAACACAAGTTACAGTTGTGCTAAAGTCTTCTAGACCAATAGTCACGTAACTAGTAAAGAAACAACATTTGGAGCAACGAACAGGACACATCTACGGTCTTAAAATCTTTGACAGCATCTCGTTACCAGTAGCCATAAAAAAAAACTGTGAACAAGTTACTCACTAATGTTGTCACTGACACCTAAGCCAACCATATAAACCTTAGAATCAAACCTGTGACATTAATTAAGAAATTAAAACATATATAGGAAGACCCGTGTGCATTCAGAAATCATTGTGTAAGAAATTTGTTAGCGAAGGGGGAAATCTCTACATGGCATACACAGACCAGGAAATGTTAGGTGCTGATGTATAAGATAATGTGTAAGATAATTTGTTGAGAATGATTATAAGTTTCTATTACGAAAATGAAGCTTGAGTTAAAATGTGCAAATGGAAGAGACTACCTTTTGGTGTGTAAGAAGGTGAAAAGGTCATGTTTCTACGGTTGAATAACATTTCACTAGTAAATCTTTCTCAAAGAATAATTCAACGTAAACGTTCAGTTAGATATAGATAACAATATTCAGCCATCATAATTTGAAACATCGTGCCTACTGGAATCTGTCATGCACTGGTGTGAGCAGTTGTCGATTCAAAGGTCAAATAACAGTCTGCCTTAATCAGACAAAGATGCACAATGAATATCTTCCAGGCTCATGGAACTCTGACAGCATCGACAGAATGGAACAATCTTTAAGTTTATTGACCTCTCTCTCTCTCTCTCTCTCTCTCTCTCTCTCTCTCTCTCTATATATATATATATATATATATATATATATATATATATATATACACATATATATACACATATATATACACATGTATATACACACACACATACATATATATATATATATATATATATATATATATATATATATATATATATATATATATATATATATATATATATATATTCGTCTTTTTCATCGACAGTCTTCTTCTACGACTGGTGTCCGGTCGGAGTACCTCTTCAGTGCGTCGCAGACTTGCTTACGTGTATTTTAAAGGACTCTCTGAAAACAACAGAGCACGTGATGAAAATATGCAGATAAGAAATGAAATGCAGAGTACAAATCCTGACTGGTTTTACATACTGTATTTATAATTTATTGCGATCAGTTAACTTCTCGGAATCCAATTCATAATTTAAGTCAACAAAAGTACATTGGATTATAAATATATGTGTATAAAGCACTCTGCCTCGTTCGGCGGTCGAACTCTGTCTCTTTCCCCTGAGACAGGAGTATCAACGTAACTCAGGGACTTACAATGCAGAGGTAGCACGTTCTCCTTACTGGCGACGCATCCTGATTTTGAATTCCAGGTGAGGGCAAAGAATTATGAATAAGTTCTCTTGAAGCCCATCCTGCCCCTGCTGATTAAATCGATGAATTTGATGCCTCGTAGTTGATCATATGTAGTGAGTGGTAGCAGGGGAGATAAAGGTATGCACTTTAGTTAGAAGTCTGGGGGATGAAGTCTTCTGGAGCCTTTTTCTTTTATGGATCGACTGTGTATTGTGTGCGATAAACTTGGTAGTCTTTGTAGGACTGCGTAGGCAAGATTTGTAACCAAAGGTAACCAGTAGTTACCTTTGGCTATCCAGTCCCTTGTACTGTATATGTAACAATGTATTCAGAAGTAACATAACCAGGAAACATTCTTTAAAAAAGGTTGAATAGCTACATACTGTAATGCACGGGAGATATATAGGCTGTTCTCACTGACCAAGGGTGACTTGGAACTGGGTTCCAAGGTAACTTTATTATTGCTTTCGCCGATGTTTTGCATCTGCCGACTGCAGTACCGGATTCATTAAAACGTCGGTGGTTCGGTTAGTGAAGTAACATTGAGTTTGACCAGTACTTGGTCGGGTGACCACAATAAATGAACAAACACCAAGCACTTTGAATGTTCTAGGGGCATAGAATGGTGCTGGCAGCCTCATCACCCAAAAGATTAATACCTGCCACCGCCCTTACCAAGAGGAATAAGTCATTTGGTTAATACTTTCCTGGACCTATCGCCTATAAGGATAATATGCTGAATGATATATATATATATATATATATATATATATATATATATATATATATATATATATATATATATATATATATATATATATGACGGAATTTGATTGAGAAAATAAGATAGATGATAGCACGCTTAATAAGGAAAGAAAAGTGTGTGGGTTTATCCATGGAAGAAGGTGTGTGTATCAAATGCTTGTTATGACACAGTTATGTTAGAAGTTTGTCAGTGGACAGAAATAGCTGTATGTGTATAGGATACTCTATGGGCAGGGTAAGTGAGGGGCATCCTACAATGTGTTATACATGAACCTGAGAAAGCTTATGACAAAACTGGTAGAAAGGCAATGTGACAAGTATTGATAATGTGTGGTATAGAGGACAAGTTTTTGAGAAAGAGTAAAAAATTTTATGATGGAAGTGAGGTGAGGTGAGGTGTGTGTGTGTGTGTGTGTGTGTGTGTGTGTGTGTGTGTGTGTGTGTGTGTGTGTGTGTGTTAGAATATGAAGATGGAGACTGGCTGGTTTAGTGTTGCAGCGGGTCTTCGATAAAGGGGAGTTACATAAAAATAAATAAATAAATAAATAAAAAGTGAGAAACGTGGTGAAAAGTAAACGTGGTAAAAGGTTAGTGTGGTTCACGGGACGGATCACAGTGTTCTGAGGTGGTCAAGTCATGTGGAAAGAAAGGGAATGTAGCTTGGTGAAAATATCGTATAATTTAGAAGTGTTAGCAGGGCAAAGGAGAGGAAGACCTAGGAAGATGTTAGACAGATGGCATGAAAGACACACAGGAAAAGAAGTGCCTTCACAATCAATATATGCCAGGGTGCCTGCAAACTACGGTGAATGGTGCTTATAATAAACACTCTAGGTAGGTATCAAGCAGTTTGCCTAAGATTCAGAAACTTTATATATAATCCGAAGTGGCCGTTGGCCGCACCCCCTGCTGTTAAGGGGAATGATCTATTGTTGAAATTTGTACATACACACATACACACACACACATATATATATATATATATATATATATATATATATATATATATATATATATATATATATATATATATATATATATGTGTGTGTGTGTGTGTGTGTGTGTGTATATAATTACATACATTCTGCTGCTTTTTACATTAAGAGTTTAACTATCCAAATGTAGTTATTATGTTGCTTCAAGGTCACAAGGTGACTTTTACGGGATGCCCAAGAGGGAAAGCCCGTGCAGGCATAAGACCAGTGTAATCTAAAAGTATTATTGCAGCGTTTCTTATTGCATAATTTAATGATGCTTGTCAATATGAAACGCAAGTGATCACTCTCTCTCTCTTTTTCACCGCCTGCACACTCAGAAGTTTAATGAGCAATGGATTATTTTTTTTTTATTTTTGGTATAAGGGCAATTACCGCGAAAACATTACCGTATTGATGGTTTAAACCGAACTTTTGACACGAATAGCTCATGCTGAGCAATTAAAACAGGAAATTTTAATAATGAGACATATTTATTACTTGTAATGAAACTACAAAATAACACGCTTATCTTTCATCTAACTGTACCCACATGTATAGTGCATATACTAATTAATTTTTATAATTGCAAACACACACAGATAACCATTAACATTATCACCCTTGGTTAAGCACACATTTGGCAGGCGTTACGTTGAACCACACACTTAAGTCTAGGTATCTTCTGTCTAGTAGTTACATTCATCTCCTTAACCATGCGAATAATAACTGCTATGATAATGGTTATACATATATTTACGCGTTTTCTTTTAAATGAAATTCGTTTTCTCTATTCAAACTCAGATACGTTTTCTTTACCATCATTTCACAGTGACTCTAATAAACGAACTTTCCGTTCACGATATCCAAATTATCACGCCATTTCATGTCAGGGCAAGCAAAGTACTAAACAAAAGCGCTTTTATGATGAAATTTGAAAGGTTAAGGATAGTGTGATTGGAATGTGAGCAACTTAAGACTGATACCAACCGAATTAAAAAAAACAGTCCCTATTCGCATGGAACAAGACCACAGGGTCATTGAGTTGAAATTCGAGCTTCCAACGAATATGAGGTTCATTTGAGAACAGACGGTAACAGAAAATACAGAAAAACAGATCAGTTAATAAAATAAAAAATAAATTAACAAATCAATAAGTAAAAATGTAAACTACTGAAATACAAGAAGGACTGTTTTCGGCTAATAATGCGTTGCATCTTTGCTTCAAGCTCCAACTGCACAAGGACCTCAGAGACAGCCCCACACTCTAACAGTGTGAGGAATAAAAGACCTCTGTAACTGAGAAGTTCGACGGTGAGGCACATTTACCGCATATTGGTGCTGCTGTTGAGCACATCTTGTTGCTCTCGGGAGGAGAAGAGGATCAAGGATCACTTGCGACTGTGAAAGATCTCTGCTAAAATACAACTTATAAAAAACTGACAAACAAGAGATCGTCCATCGATGGTCAAAGTCATAACTGCTACTCTTAGGAAACAGAAACCTACCAACCCGAACCACTTAGTCCAAGAGCCAGGGGCCATTTATTTGCTGGAGATGACCGGATTTCTAATGGGTATTTTTTGAAAGGTGCTACCTTGAGGCATTCAAAACTGCAACTCTTAAAGAGTTGGTGGGTTGAGATTTTATTAAGCCTTTTTCTAAAAAAATGTGACTCTTTGAACTGGTCGAAAATATGGAGGTAAGTCACATTCTAATGTTTATATCTCAATCCATTTTGATCGCACAACAAACATTTATATATCAAAATGTTGGTTACTGGTAACTTTATAACAAAAGTTGGTCTCAAACATACTGTAGGTTACCATGGTCAAAAGGTCGTCCCCACTAGAAATAGTACCATTTATGAATAAAGTCATTTCTAGCCCACAGGAAGTTTGTAAAGCTAAATAGGTTATACTTTCAATGATGCGGAGGCAGTGGGGGCAACTATGAATATGACGTTATTCTGGAACTGAAGTAAAGTTCTCGTTTCCAACATTTGCATATAATATCGCACCAAACTTTGCTTTGTTCAGGATATATATTTTACTGGTCGATTTTTTCTTTTGTTCAGCTAATTTTAATATATACTGTATTGAATTATTTATTTCAGGGAACGTATTCTGTGATATTCTTCAACTTTGGTACACTTTTGAAGGATGTGGCCTTATTCCAATATTACATATGCCACTCTTTCATGAAGATGGTGTAAGTTTTGCCCTGGCTGATATTATTTAGCAAGAAATTATTTCATAAGTAAGTAACACTTCCCTGACCTACTTCAAAGCACTTTCTCTGCAAAAAAATTGCAATATTTAGACAAAAATAAAATAATTGTAAGGTACACTGGTAATGAAAACTACTAAATTTTTTAACGATTTTAAGACACCTGGAGAAAAAGAGATTAATGAGGCGAGTATAAACGCAGAGAACCAATATTCAATCTCATAATATCAATTCAATAATGGTCTGATTTACATAATTCACTAAGAAGTGATAGTGAAATGTAACAAAATTTATAGGTGTTTGCATATTTTCTTTATATAATTTTCCAGACAAGAGCAAGACATTATGTCGTCCTGAAGGTGCATACTCCATCATGAAAGCGCAGACAGTAAAGAAAAAGAAGTTCAGCAATGTAATGATGAAAAATGGAGAAAGGTAAAGGCAGCAGCAGTCGGGCGCCAAAGGATTCAACAGTGTTCCAAGTGCTCAAGCATCTGTGAGGCGTTGCCAGAATTGGCATCTTCGAGTGATGGGTACCATTGCACTTGTTACTGTAGACTCACTAATGTTCCATTCCATAAAGTTAAGTTAAAGTTGTTAAGTCCCACAGGCTTCTAAGAACCAGGCAACCAAGCTGAAAACCTCATCATCTTGTGTTTTGCCAGAAATCTGTATATTTTGCGGCTGTCTTCGTAAAAAAGGTGAAAGGAGAGGAAGAGCCCTTGACATGTTCTTGTGAATCAGTAGAAAAAACATCAAAGAAACTGCAACTACTTTAAATGACAGGAAAATGCTTGTCAAGATAGGCAGCATTGGTGTTCAGTCTAAAAATGTAAAATATCATAACCATTGCAAATGAAAGTACTTGAACATAGGAAGGGACACTTTAAAAGCCAGAGCTAGATCATTAACACCAACATTTGAGGAGTTGGAGTCATACACTGGCACTCCTTTTTAAATATATCGAGTCTTCAGTAACAGAGAACAATCGTCCTGAATATCTTGTGTCACTGCATTGCCACTATTGCAGACTGCTGAAGGAAGTAGTAGTTGGAAAAGATATTGATGTTGTAACTCACACTGCAAGAAACTTAAGTGATAAGATTTTAGAACATCTGGATATCCTGGACAGATCTCTCTCGAGTTGTTTGTCTCTTGCCAAGGTAGGAGAAGAGGTGAAGGAGGCATAATAAGGGAATTCATTGTTTTCCACAAATGAGGATGGGGTTTCTATCCCATGCTGGGTGACTGGAGCTTCACACACACCTTCCTCCAGTCTTTCAGGTACTCTAAAAACCTTCCTGTTCACCTTGAAGTCCTCCTCTGATGTTGGGGACATAGGTCTCTTATTCACAGGAACCACAGACTCATTAGAGCAACAAAGGGGGCCAAGAGAGGGATGGAAAGGGTGATGTGCTCAGAATGATTTCCCCACTGGGAGATGCTTCTTCTGCTTCCTCCTCCTTTTCTCATACAAATTCCACTGGGCCAATTGCTATCCCACACACTTGTCACATGTGGTTTCCCTGGAACATTAATTTTCCCTAGAGGAGATACAAAAGGAATGAGAGTCAACGCCGATGGGTGACATAAACTTATTACAAGCCCTATCACAGCCTGAACAACAATGATGCTCAGGCTTTCCCTCCATACTGAGCACTAACAAGGGGCAAGCATGCAGATAAAGAAACAATGAAAACACGCTTGGCATCTCATTATGGATCACTAGTGCACAAAAAAGTCTAAATATAGCACTGTTGAGCACAAAATATGTACTGTATGTACACACTTAACGCTGTCCAAAACACTTTGAATGCACAAGGTCCGTAATACACAACCATAAAACGCATGGAACAGCAACATCCACACTTGAGCACGGCTGGAAAAACAATGGGAATAGTGGGCTGGAGAGAATTGGGCATCATGCCCATGGCCTACTTGAATTATTCTCCTGTTTTCACAATCAGTTACAGCCAGTCAGCACATGTGAAGTAGGCCACCATATATGAAGGGCAAGGTTGTATTTCTGTAGGATCAAATACATATTTACAAATATCTACGGAGGACGGAGGAAATAAGTCAAAAGTATTTACTGGTAAATACCCATAATGGTCCATTTAAAATTAAAAGGTTACCTTTTTGTCTCTTCTTTCTTGGACATTTTCCAGAGGCATATTGCTAATCTGTTGAAAGATATTGATGGTGTCAGGGTATTTCAGATGACATTATTCTTAGCAATGAAATTGAAGAACAGCATGACCTTAGACTTTGCAAAAGAGCATAATGTTCAGATTAATGGGGAAAAGTCTGATGTCAAGGTTTCTTCCTTAGGCCTTCCTTAAGTAAGTCAAATCCATCTTAGATGCACCTCATTCTACTTGTGTGACAGAAGTTCAATCAATTAAGTGCATGCTTACTTACTATACATTTATCAAGAACTTCTCTGTGAAACTGACTCCCTTGTGTGAGTTACTTATCAAAGATTAATAAGATTTTTATTTGGAATCAAGATGAGCAAAATACATTTGACACTGTGGGAAAAGATTAAGCCAGTAGACCATTATTGTGTGATTACAATGGAGATAGCCAATTAATATTCAAGGCAGATGCTTCACCTGTTGAAATAAGTTGTGTTTTGCTAAAACAAATTGGTGGAAAAGAGATGCCTGTTTACTTTACAAGTAAACAGAACTAACCAGAACTATTCTCAGATAGGCTGGGAAGGGGTTGCTTTAGTTTTTGGCTTAAATAGGTGTAGGAATTTTAACTTGGCAGAAAATTTAAGGCTCATACACACCATAAACCCCTCTTAAATTTATTTGGTAAAGGGCATAAAATTCCTAGTCACCGTTGGGCTTTGCTTTTATCACAGTATGATTTTGATCTTACTTACAAGGCTGGTAAAGAAAATTGGGTGGCAGATGTCCTTAATAGATTGACAGTTAATGATGATCTCAATGTAGGAACTCCAGTCGAGCTCATTAAATTAGTGGAAACTTTAGATTTTTATATTTCCTTTGAGGTTAAGAAAATACTCCTAAAAAGATGAACTTCTGGATCTATTCATTCATAAAATTAAATTTGGTTGGCATAATGATGTAAGATTATCTGACCATGGCGTTGTCAAGTCTGACCTGAGCTTATAATACATTAATTTATAGGAACAGAATTGCCATGTCTGCTGTTTTATGACGTCATATGTTACAACTGAACTCCTTGGGAAAACATTTCTCATTTTGGTATTCCCAATGATGCTATCTCTGATAATGCACCATGTCTTGTCTTAGAAGAGCTTAAGGCCTTTCGTACGAAAAATGGTATAAATTACATAACATCCAATCTGTATAACCCATCATCTAATGGTTTAGTTGAGAGAGCAGTTTGAAGTTTTAAGGAGTCTGAAGAAGTTCAGGTCTGATTCTTTAGATACTGAAAAAGTGTGCATAGTACTACCAGGAAGTCCCCTGCAGAATTGTTGCTTGGCTGCTGTTTTAAAACAACCCTTGATTCAGCAAAAGAGCACCGTAAAATGAAGAAGAGTGTGAATCTTTACCCAAGAAACTGTTCACATAAAAAACCAAAAATGTAAAACTTTTGGGAAAAGAGTCTGACTGAAGGTGAAATTTAAATTTCTAATGTTATGGGAGTGAGAAATTATTTAGTCCAAACACATGATTTTGGTAACATGTTAATGCCATGATTTACTGGTAATTTTTATAATTCACCTAAGAATTCACTTGGGCCTGATGTATATTCACACCTTGTAGACGAATTACCAGAAGACAGTTGCACAGTATCCCATGAAACAGTTATGTTTAGCAGGGGTCAGATTCCTGAACATATTAATTCTAGAATGTCACATAGGCCAGATTTGAGGAGATCAAGTAGAATTATTAAACCCCATGATAGATTAAATTTGCAATAGTGCATTTTTACCTAGTGATCGGAATAGTTACTAAATGTATTTTTTTTCTTTTGTTGAGTATTTTTATCTATGAGATAGGGTTATAAGGCATATTGTGTGGTCACCGCGTTTGTGGATGCACTCTTGTTCTGATTTGGTGGTGTTGTTGAAACTGAAATGGAGGACTGCCGCCCCACTGTACTGTTTTAAGAAGTATATAGTATTATATGAATCACTAGGCCCTCCAAGGATCATAATTCTATGTTTCAGTACTGGATTCTTGACTCTTCAAGTTTTGCTAATACCTGGCTCAGTGCGGCATTCATTTACATCCACTTTTTTTTTCTATTCGTCGTTCTAAACATACCCAACACTCATCTCGTAGATTTTCCATTTAATGCTTACCTGTTCCTTTCCTGGCTGGTTTCCCAAACATACGGCTCCTCCCTCCATCTTGTATTTAAGCCTTTGCTCTCAGCCATTACTGATAATGATGACTGATTGATTTTATGAAATTCAGGCTATGAGACCAAGCACTGGGGTACTTTTGCCATTCAATGCACAAGACAATGAAAACAGGGAGTTGGAATGGCTGGGCAGCAAGATAAAGAGATCCCGAAAATAAAGACGAAGCCCAAAGCTCTAAAGGAGGAACTGGAAAAAAACTCCACAGTTGCACTAAAAAGTAATAGAGGTTGGACAGCATGAAGAAAGAAAGAAAGCAAGAATAAGTAAAAGGCTAAAAGTGGGTGCGTGTAGGAGCCGACAGGACACTGCAAAACCTCTCATAATACCAACAGTGCACCGCGTGATGTGCAATGATGGTACTGAACCGTAGGGAAGTTATTAGTTACTCATGATGGTCCCGCGAAAATATTTTGGAAATCATTAAAAGAAAACGTCTGACAAGATGCACTTAAAAGTATCTCCTCTTTGGCTTTGGCTTTTTACGGGCAGCCCATAACCCTATCCACAGATCTCTCTTCCTAAGGAAATGATTTCATTTTGTTACTTGGTTCCATGTCTTTAATACCATTCCCTAGTTAGGTCTTAAAGCCTACTCAACTTCATTTCCCTGATCATGTGGAATGATATTTCAACGTTGTATGATTCTTGTGTTATTTTAGTAATAATATTTCTAGTAAGCGTTGGGAATAAAAATTCCTAGCATTAAGTTTCATATCGTCTGTTTTGTAATGATGCCTCTCTTAAAAATTTAATGAGATGATGATCGATTCAGCTACATAAGATTTTCCATATTTATTCGTGACCCACCCCGGAAGACTACCTGGAGTTGAGCATGATCTGCAAACACAAAAAGACATGATTTCATTCGTGTATAACAAAAAGCCATAACAAACACAGTAAGAAAAATACAGTTGCTGTTTCAGATCACTGATGATGAACTATCATAAAAATAAGTGAAATGTGTCTTCTATGAGGCTACCTTTACCTCTGTTGTTAAATCATGTCTAATTCATTTTCCTGTAAGAATTAGGCTTACAGGAGTATGAATTTTAAGTCTGGGCAGGATAAGGGCAATATAGATAAAGGACTGATGAGGCAGTAGGTGGAGAGAATTTAGAAGATGTGGTAAAACTTAATGTAGGTTAAAACATGGATCAGAGAATTTTAAGTGGTTTTGTCATGTAAGGAGAATGGAGGACGAAAGGCTGGTAAAGTGTGTATTAATCGGAAATGCTGAGGAGGGGGAGATGGATTTCATGAAATTTCGGCTGTGAAATCAAGCACTGGGGCACTTTCAACCATTCAATGCTCAAGACAGTGAAGATAGGGAGTTAGAGTAGTTGGACAGCTAGATAAAGAGATTCAGAAAATAAAGGCGATGACGTACATGATCTAAATGTGGAACAGGGACAAACCCCCACAGTTGCACTAAGTAATAATAAGAGAGACTGGACAGCAAGCCTGAAGAAAGGGAGTGGGAATGGGGGTAAAAGACTAAAAAGTGGGTAAAGCTAGGGATGTTACAAACACCTTTAGTAATGATTAAAGTGCATCATGTGCGGTGCAATAATGGTACTACCCCCTATGGGGGGAAAGAGGAAATTGGTTGAATGTCTTGGAAAAAGTATTGGAGAGGGAGGGCCTTGGTACGCAGGAAACACAATAGTGCTTTCAAGACAGGAAAGGCAAATGTTGCATTGTGTCCAGGAGAGTGAGAGGCACTGACATGTACAATCACCCAAAAAAATTTTGCAACATACTTCAAAACTTTTCGGACAACAGCTTATAATAGCGACATCTGGCGCTATTTGGCAACTCAGTTGTAAGCGCATGAAACAACTGAGCACTAGTGGTGGGTCCGAGAAATTACCTGCAGTTTCCCTTAAGCAGGGCTTTTTCTGATACTGCTTACTGTTGTCATATTTTACTTAATTAAAGGATGTTCCTATTATACTTCAGAGGTCATTGCTGTTCTTATGTTTTAATATTTTCATCTCCAACTGCCATCACTATCGTTGTTTTGCCTCCTTCATATGTGTGAACTTTGTAGACATAGGCCTACGACTGTTACAAGTTAAACTATTAGTCTTATTAACATCAACAAATACGACTTTTGTAAAGATTTGCTTCACATTATTATTAATTATATTTCTGAATGACTAATCCTATGTATATTGTGAACTAGTGAAACTTAATATAAAATATACTGAACTAGACTAACAGATTTCACGTCTATTTTTGTAATACATAGAATATAAATGCACACACACATACATACATATATATATATATGTGTATATATGTACAGTATATATATATATATATATATATATATATATATATATATATATATATATATATATATATATATATATATATATATATATATATATATATATATAAATGCTGTTATCATGTGTAATTTCTCATTTCTTTCATTGCTACTTAAGCCTATCATTTTGATGCCTCTTATGAAATTAACTGAATATATAACGCCTATTTTTGTATTTCTTATTATTTAAGTTTCTAAAGAATTAAAATTAGCTAGAAGTTCAACATTAATTTAGTTAATGCTAAATGCCAGTATGCCAGCAGTGAAGAAGACTACCATGCTCATCAGTGGAGAATGTCTCCTCATCGCAAAAGATGACTCGTACAGAAATCATCGGCCACTGGATTTATATTATAACGCAAACCCTAGCCTCTATTCTTTGTGTTTCGCTGATATGAAGTGTTTCTTGACAGGAGTATGATGAAATAATATCTTGGTCTCATGTAGCCTGTTACGGATGGTTTGAGCAGCAACCTGAAGGGAGAGCGTAATGTTCTCTCTTTATAGCAACATCGGTTGTCAGGGGGGAGTTAGGCCGACGATGATCCTTAACAGTAGTTTTTACGAAGAATTTATCATGTTTCCTCGTTCTCTCTGTTGTTGTATCCCTCTATACATGGTTGTTTTATTTACGCTAAACTGCCGAGCAATATCTACGATAGAAACATTAGTCTTATCAAGCTAATGATTGTGGTGCGGATGAGTATCTTGCCCAACTTCCGGTGCAAGTGACTGACATTGTAGTTTACCTTTCCTGCCCGAATGTGGAGTCACACGATAACATACGACGTTATGAGATCTCCTTTTTTTTTTTTTTTGTTTCAGACAACGATAATGGTTGAATTCTTTATTTATTTATATATAATTTCATTGATGGTTATTCAATATTTTATTAGTTCAGTAAGCTTTTATCTGGATTCGAAATATAGTTTCTTTTTCGACTCTTTTGCCCAATCATCTGAAGTGAAATTTTTCAAAATGTTTCGTCAGTTTTCGTAATTTGAATTTTTCACTCACCATTCTTTTTTATATTGTTAACCGTATGATTAATAACCAGAATCGAATAAGAAAATTACATTTCCTTGTAAACATCAAAAGAACAAATTACTGTTAGGTGAAATAAAACTTCTGGAACATGTTAAAAAACATTGAGTGACTGTACCTAACAGGCCTTTTAGTTCCTCATTGGACTGGTCGATATCGTTCTCGGCTAGCACTGTGCTGGGCCGCGTTCGATTCTCCGACCGGTCAATGAAGAATTAGGAATTTATTTCTAGTGATAGAAATTAATTTCTCGCTATAATGTGGTTCAGATTCCACAATAAGCTGTAGGTCCCGTTGCTAGGCAACCAATTGGTTCTCAGCCACTTAAAATAAGTCTAATCCTTCGGGCCAGCCCTAGGAGAGCTGTTAATCAGCTCAGTGGTCTGGTTGAGCTAAGTATTACGATCTCGCCTCTCGAGATCGACAGGTTCTAAAAAAAAAAAAAAAAAAAAAAAAAATAAAAATTGGGCTGTAAAAAAAAAAAAAAAAAAAAAAAAAAAAATTGGGCTGTAATGACTGACGAGAGATGACAAACAATGGAGGGAGGAGCAGAACAAACCGAAAAAAGTGACCTTAAAATTAATTTATTTACAAAATTTATATACATAATGTACAGTCTAGTCAAAGTTAAATTTAATCTAAGCAATTAAATGGACATTACAAGTGAATTAATCACTTAATAGGAGCAGCAACAATAATATTACAAGTGAATTAATCACTTAACAGGAGCAGCAACAATAAACTGGTCAGAAAAACATTACAAATGACGAGTCAAAAACATAATAAACATTAGCAGCACAAACACAAATGACCAGCACAATAATTACATTACATAAATTCAGAACAGAACAAAATAAAAACCAGAACAATAAATGATCAAATCAAAATAAATTACCAAAACCATAAACATAATCAAACGAGTCAGTTACCAAAATACAGTTATTCATACCAATATAGCAGCAAAAATTAATAATCATAACATAACACCAAAACTGCATAACTCTGGATAGCATCACCAATCAAACTCAACAGAGCCGTCGAAACACCCCCAAGCTGCTTTACAGGAACACTGCCGGACAACTCCGACAGAGT
>NC_089769.1:21702083-21722083 GCF_040412425.1 Macrobrachium rosenbergii | reverse complement strand
TTGCATTTGTGTCTTGTCAAAATTTACTCCCATTTTAATATTTCCTTCGCCGTTTAGTCATGTTAAATTTTAATGACATAAATTATTTTGGGTAAAGCGTGTTTCATTGAAGACCTTTGAGAGAGAGAGAGAAAGAGACAGAGATACAGGTGCCTCTATTAATTTGATGAATTAGATGAATTATGTTGTTTCGATCGATGTTTTCCGATCAGCCTTTGAGGCCTGCTAGGGAAACGGTATGTGATGTTCAAGCAAATAGGTTACGGATTTTGGGGTATGTAGATGTAGATTTGTCTCTTGGGGGTAGAAGTTTTACAGAACCATTTTTGGTTATATGGGGGCTGCTTTGGGGAATGCTTTGTTACTGGGTCATCCAGCATGTCAGAGATGGAAAATCTTGGTTCATGCAGGGGTAGGTGGTATAACTGTTGGAGTACCTGGGTTGTTTGTACCATATGAGGGGACGGATGTGAGTGTGGTGGATGATGATGGGTCGGGTGTACATGAGGATCTGTAGGTAGATGCTGAACATGTGTCGGTGAGTAAGAAGTGCTATAAGGGGGTTTTGTTCGATGATGTGGTTCTTGGTCCTGGTATGGTTGCGAAGGTGAAAGTTTGAGTGAAAGGAGGGCGTAAATCCAGGAAGGTGCATGTGGATGAGTGTAGCGAGAAGTTGAAGGGGGTGGTGTGTACGGGTTCTGTGAGCAGTGTATCAGGTGCAGGGGAAGCTTGGATGGAACTGCTAAACTGTAATGATTCAGTTCGCAATTACCAGAAGGGTACTTATGCAATTGACTTTGTTGACTGGGTAGATGAAGATAATTCAGTTGCTATTCTTGGGGATTTTTGTAGTTTTGCAGAAGCAGATTTACAGGTTAGAAGGCCTAGAAGGCAAGTTTTTAGGGATCAGTTAGCCAATGCTGATTATAAAGAATATGCTGGTGGTGTAGAAGATGTTCTGGCCGAGTCTGTGGACATAGTTGCACTTAAAGGGGACAAGTTAGGATTAACAAATGTCTTAGAACACAAGGTTCAGTTGGAGGAAAAAACTAAGCCCATTTTTGTGCCTTCATATAGGATTCCTTTTAAGATTACAGAACAGGTAGACCAAGAGGTTAATAAGTGGGAGGAAGAAGGTATCGTTAGGCCCAGTTCATCACCTTTTAATTTCCCGCTGTTGGTAGTCCCTAAGAAGGATAGTTTGGTCCGAGTCTGTAAGGACTTTAGGAAGTTGAACAAGAAAACCATTCCTGATTGCATTTGGACAAATAAAAACAAGAAAATACAGCATACCTGCTCTTCGGGCTTAGCCAGCAGCTACTACACATGCGAGGATGGGGAAGTCATTCTCAGCTGAGGAAAATGGACCTCTACTTATAGAAATTACCGATAGAGGTTTTCAATGTTGATTTTATTGAGGTAATTAGCAATTATATTGAATAATTATCATAAATTATGAATAAAATTCAAATAAATTCTGATAAAAAATTGATGTTATTGGGGATTTACTGTTGCGGGTTAATCATACATCTGACAATCCCTGGAAGAAAACCTGGAGCAATCAGGCGAAAAATTACAATTAACCCATAAAGCACTTGAAGGAAAACATGATGGAATTGGTAAAAATGAAAATTTCATCCAATTTGTCCATGTTTGATGTCTGCCACGGGGGTAGGAGTTTGATTTTGAGTTATAACCTTCCTGGGGTCACATAAGGGCTGTGCGCCAAATTTTGTCTGGGTCTGTCAAACGGTTCAGATTTCTATACCAGACAAACATACAAACATTCACACACACACACACACACACACACACACACACACACACACACACATATATATATATATATATATATATATATATATATATATATATATATATATATATATATATATATATATATATATATATATATATATATATATATATATATATAATGTCGCCACTTTTAAGCAACATTTACATGGAGTTTTTTCGAAAAGAAACTTTAATCAAATATTTTACTGGCGAACGCTCTTTGATTTAGGTATGTCAATGACATGTTTTGTGTATGGCCATCGTGTGAGGATGTGAACCGATTTTTAATTAGATTAAATGCGCTAGCTACCTCTATAAAATTCACACTTGAGGAAGAAAAAGATTCCATTCTGCCCGTTTTAGATGTAAGTGTGCATTGGCACGGTAACAGATTTAAATTCTCAGTTTTTAGGAAACCTACAAATGTATGTTTTTACAATCACTTTCACTCCAATCATCATTTGAAAGCTAAGCTCTCGGTATTTTCTTCAATGTTTTTAAGAGTATTAAGAATATGTTGTCCAGGATTTTTAGAAGACGAGATTATAAAGATTTATGATACTGTTTTCAAACTGAAGTACCCGACATTTTTAGTTGATGTTGCTTTAAGAAAGAGTGAAAAAACATTTTATGCATATGACCAGGTACCAACTTTTGATCGCTGTAATTTGCTTGTTTTACCTTTTGACAACAGGTTTCTTTCTTTGCCAAAAATGTTTAAAGTTTTTAATGTTAATGTTGTTTTTAGTGACACTCAGTCTGTGAGATGAATTTTGATAAAGAACTCTCCCCATTTACAAACAGGATGCGTATACGAAATTCCATGTAGATTGTAATAAAAAATATATTGGTCAAAGTGGTAAACTGCTGGCGTCAAGATTAAATCAACATAAATATTGTGTACGTGCAGGAAATATATTGAGTGCCCTCTTTCTACATATGAACAATTCTGATCATGCAATTAATCGGAAAAATTCAAAGGAAATTTTATTTTGTAGAGATAATATTAAAAGAAACATTATAGAATCTAGCATAACAAAACATAAGTCAAGTAGAGTGTTTAATATTAGCAACGAACAATACAAGCTAGACAACTGGCTTACGAAATGTACTGTTGAAAACTTAGTAACTATGTAATAGATTGCTTGGTAGTTTCGTTTCCGTTTGTAGTAATTATCCTTTAAGTGTAATTCTTGGCTGTGGACCATTTGCTTCTTGGTTAGGCTGTTTGGTTATTCTATATATATACTTTTTTATGTTTACCTTTGAAATCTCGAAACTGTTTTTTATTCTTATATTGTACCCTGATGACGTGTATCAAAAATACACGAAAGCGCTAGACACTGCTGCCTTTCATTATTTCCTGCTGGCTCTTGATATACACACATACGCACACGCACACACACACATATATATATATATATATATACACACACACATACATTATATATATACATATATATATACATACATATATATATATATATACACATATATACATATATATATACATATATATATACACATATATATACATATATATATACATACATATACATATACACATATACATATATATATATATATATACATACATACATATATATATATATATATATATATATATATATATATATATATATATATATATATATATATATATATATATATATATATATATATATATATATATACATATATATATATATACATATATATATATATATATATATATATATATACATATACATATATATACATATACATATATATATACATATATATATATATATATATATATATATATATTATACATATATATATACATATATATATATTATACATATATATATATATACATATATATATATATATACACACATATATACACATATATACACATATACATATATATATACATATATATATATAATATATATATATACATAATATATATACATATATATATATATATGCATAATATATATATATATATATATATATATATATATATATATATATATATATATATATATATATATATATATATATATATATATATATATATATATATATATATATATATATATAAGGATTCCAGGCAAAGATATATGAAGGCATACAGCGGGGTCCACAAAACACATCAAAAAAGGCCATGATTTATTTATATGAGACGTTTCGCACATGTACTGTGTGCATCTTCAATCTGCAAATATAACAAATTTCGTTAAAATTTACAAAAAAACTAAAGGAAAAAAATTATTTACAAAAATTAAATTTAATAAAACTTGAAACGTATACAGTAAAAAGAAACCAGTGCTGAACAAACCATTCAAAGGAGAAAGAGAAGAACGAATGACCAAGACCTGACCCCACCCTACGAAGACTTCAGTTATGCTAGATAAAGAGGAGAAGCGGAAACGTTAGAGTTCAAAGACGGAACAAGCCGTTTGATGTATAAGGACTCAAGGGTGGTTAGGTAATCACTATGGCTTGTTCCACCAATAATAGAGAAATGTTTTTTATTTATTTCGATTTTACATATGGAGGCATGGTTCTTTATATTGGAAAATTCTGGTTTACTCAGTTTCTGACCCGTTCTAAAACTGTATCCCACATGGCTACATCTCACCTGCAGTAACGTACGGCAAGATCCAACATAGATACCGGGACATCCCGGGCACTTGAATTTATAAATAACGTTAGATCTCATGAAGGCCTCCAGTTTGTCCTTGTAACCAAAGAATACACCGATCTTGAGTGGACTGATTGGGATCAATTGTATCTTAAGGCAGCCAAATTCCTGTTCAATTATTTGTTTAAGTTCTGTCTTGCATATCCAGCACCGTTTTGGAACGCTCTTTGACCAGAATGTGTGCACATCGGGCTTAAATCATCTGTTGCGACTTTAGGAGTATTCAAGCACTGGTTGTGTCTCATGCCCCAAAAGATTCCCTCGACAGAGTTCTTTATATATATATATATATATATATATATATATATATATATATATATATATATATATATATATATATATATATATATATATAAAGTACTCTGTCGAGGGAATATTTTTGGGGCATGAAACACAACAGGTGCTTGAATACTCCTAAAGTTGCAACAGAAGATTTGAGCCCGATGTGCACACATTCTGGTCAAAGAGCGTTCCAAAACGGTGCTGGATATGCAAGACAGAACTTTGCTGAACAAACTTTAATAAAAACCTTCTTACATATCAAAACTTTATTCACCAAAGTTCTGAACACAAGAATTACAAAAGTGATATAAGCTGACTTACTTCAAAATTAAACAAATAGGTCATAAACAGTTTCAGAAAAATAATGACTTGTTAACGACCAATACACGGTGTAGTTAAACATTTAAGCAACTCATTTTATCGATATGTCTCGACAATGTAGGGAATAGTGACGCCAAAACAATCGACTGTATACGAGAAAGATCGTAATGTGTGTATATATAATGTGTGTGTGTGTGTGTGTATATATATATATATATATATATATATATATATATATATATATATATATATATATATACAGATTTTCTAATATTTTGAAATTTTATAAAAAAAAATCCTTCTCATGATTACCAAAAGACTGACTTACATTGAATGAAAAACTGTGTGTGTGTGTATATGTAACTTGGGAAACCACTTTATAAGCAAACTCAGCCTCCAAATTACCTTATAACATAAAAGTAGGATTGTTCATACTGATAACTAACTGAGGAAGGGCGTGAGAAACTCAGCCCCTACGTAAACTTCTCTCCATGCTCCCTCTTTGGTACATCTTGTTATCTTTCCTAAGACCTGGTGACTGGTTCAAATACCTCTTTTCAGATAAAGGAGAATGGAGATGGAAACCTGCCAAAATCCGTCAGAAAAGTTGAGTCCCCCATAGAAACAAATGAACATGAGGTTGCCAGAGGCCACCAGGATTTGGAAGGCCCACATGAGGTCTTGACACAGAAAACTGAGGTTGCAACACATGCAACTGAGTTGCCATCTTGACCCCTTAGGCCAGACACCGGCGATCCGGACGCCTTCTGAGAAGAGCAAGAAAATAATTCTCCGAGGGCATAAAACGCGGGGCGCAGCTGGCCTCGCTCTCAGACACCCTATCGGCAGCAGATACAACACACATTCCCCTTATTTACTCCTTATTGAACTGACCCCCATGTGGCCATCTTTCTGCCCCCCAGTCACTTACCTGTGTATTCTCATTAAACTCATCCCCCCATTTCTGATGAAATTCGACAAGGCCCTCCATCGCTCTGTTTTAATATAACATCCTGATTCGAGATTCTTTCAGTCATGCACCTTTAACCCTTTTAATGAATTTCATTTTCTTTTCTGAAGTGCGAATTCTCACAAAGTCCTGACTTAGCCCAGTGTGAAATTTTAACGTAAGCATCTTGCATCAGAATCGAGTTATCTTGTCACCATACGTGAAACCCTTGATTCGCCAGACGTCTTTATAATTTTCCTTACGTAATCGCCTGCATTTTCTAATTGCAGACGGTGTTGCTAGCTGTGGAAACAACTGCTTGTCTTGTGCTTCTTGTCGTGGCATTTTCACTGCAATCAACTCTTCAATGTCCCTCTCAAGAGGATTACCCATAGATTCTTCAATATTTGAACAATTGCTGTAATATTGAGCCATGTGGCAGAACTTTGCTTTACCTGCCTATCATTCCCCATTCTTCCGATTGACATGTTCAACTGTAAATATATTCCATATATTCCATCTAAATCCCTATCCAATGCAGCACAAAGGGATGCGTGCTTGAGAATATTATAAAATCCATGTCAAGTTCACACTGAATACAAAAGAAGCTAACAGAGCTTTATATAAAAAAACAAAAGGGGCATTGGGGTTGCAGTTTGTTAATCTGGGCAGCATGTTCCTTGAATAAAAAAGACAGGGTCAAGGATCAAGGGATAATCCTGGTGGAAGTAGCTTCAATATACACAGTCTCTAGCAAATTCCTTTTCTGATGGTTGTTGACCTTGTAGATTATCACTGACTTATCCCAGTTCATTGTATGGCCTGTCTTAAGCCAATGATCTGCAATGCCATTATTTGATAAGCCTCTTGAAATGGCATATTTTGCTGGGAGCTTCTTACTTTTAGTCCTTTCGATGTTTGACCAATATAAATCTTATTACATTCTTTGCAAGGAATACTGTATACAATACTGTTTGAATTGGGCAGGCTATTCTTAATTAGTTCATTTCTCGAAATATTATTATATATAAATACTGAATTTTTGGAAGAGAGTTTAAAATTATTGATAAAATAGGAGATTCATTATGTTACCCTCCAAACTTTTTAGAACTTTGTAAAAATAAAGCAAACATATTACAATCCAACCAGTGTTATTAACGTATTTAAGAATATTCTCTGTTTACCATTTCATCCTAATTTCATTTCTACAGTACCCATTGTAAAAACTATTGATATTAGTATTTAAATATGATAATATATTGAGAAATAAACTAATTAAGAATAGCCTGCCTAATTCAAACAATATTGCATACAGTATTCCTTGCAAAGAATGTAATAAGATTTATATTGGTCAAACATCAAAAGGACTAAAAGTAGGAAGCTCCCAACACAAATATGCCATTTCAAGCAGCTTATCAAACAACGGCATTGCAGATCACTGGCTTAAGACAAGCCATGCAATGAACTGGGATAAGCCAGCGATAATCTATAAGGTCAACGACCATCGGAAAAGGAATTTGCTAGAGACTGTGTTTATTGAAGTTACTTCCACCAGGAATGTTAATCTCCACCCTAGATTATCCACTGATCCTTTGTCCCTGCCTTTTTTTGTTTAAGGAACATGCTGCCCAGATTAACAAACTGTAACCCTGCGCTCCTTTTGTTTTTGTATATAAGGCTCTGTCAACTTCATTTGCATTCAGTGCGAACTTGAAAATGTAGAATAAACTACGAAAGTACTTGTTCAAAGTCCCGGTTTTCACTCCATTTCTGACGTGAATTTTATAATAATAAATTCCATTTAAAGTAAACCCAAGTGTTTATCTGCAACAGTTCCTTGTTGAAGTACGGCCCAACTGTTTTTCTAGACAAGTTTTTACCTGACCTAGCAATTGCAGAAGTTCCCTGTTCTCCAGCTAGACCCCAGGATTGGATCCCTGAGCAAGGAATACAGTAAGTGGGTCAGACTGAATGAATATATAAATATAAATATATATATATATATATATATATATATATATATATATATATATATATATATATATATATATATATATATATATATATATATATATATATATATATATATATATATATATATATTATTTGCATAACCTTTCAAAACCCTTGATAAAACTCTTTATTATTAATCTCCATAGTTTTGATAGGTAATGAAACACATCAAAGAAGTGAACAATCTAAGTTATGTTGATTTTGAAATTGTAATTTGTGAAGCGTCAGTTACTGTATTCAGTCGTTTACTACAATTTAAAAAGTCTTAAGAACGAAAAGGATCTTATCGGAAAAAATGAAAAACCTGAAATATATATATATATATATACATACATATATACATACACACACACACACACACACACACATATATATATATATATATATATATATATATATATATATATATATATATATATATATATATATATATATATATTATACATACTGTACATATGAGTGTGTGTGCGTTTCAAACAAATGACTGCTCAGAAGGGTGCAAGATTAAATCCTAGTGATTCCGACTATTTTAGGATGGTTTGGTCCAGCGGAAAGAATGGAGGGTAAAAGGTCACTGAAAGAGTGTATAATTCGACTGTACTGAAAGGGAGGGGAGAGGAAGAACTTCAAATGAAAGACCTTAATATCCAGGAAGCAAGAGAATACAGGAATGATGAGTGTATGTAAGAGGATTTAACAAACTATTAATGAGCCGTCTTTGCAAGTGTATGGATTGGCTAATGCAATGGAAGTTTCCTGCACAAAGCGTTTATTCACGGCTCAACAGTTTAAGTATGAATGCGGCATTGGTCCTTGTGTGTTGTCTTATCTGGAGTCACCCCTATTAGAGGGAACAGATGAAAGCTGATATATATATATATATATATATATATATATATATATATATATATATATATATATATATATAATCCACCTTATTTAAAACAAATGGTTGGACTGAGTGCAGATGATTTAGTTGAATAATTATTAAAGGTGTTTGTACTGTATGTTTAAAGGAAAAATCGAACTTTCCTCGAGCACTGTACTTTCCTTGTTGATGATAAGTGCGAAAATGCTGCTCAGACCTCTCAGTACCACTCGGACACACTCAATTTTTTATGGGATATCGACCGGGAAGTGAAACTTCTTTAACTATTTTTTCGTGAACACGACTTACTCTTCACTGAACAGCTAAAAAGTGAACCTAACACTGTTGTTCTCTTGATTTCTCTGGTATCATCCACCATCAGGTGAAACATGGTATTAGTGTTTGCATACACATACATACATGTATACATACGTGCACAACACACAAACACATATACTGTACATATCTGTGTGTGTATTTCTTATCCTTTATATTGAACGTAATAGTTTAGGGATATAACATTTTTAAATGTAGAGATCAATAAGTCACTTTGGAATGTTGGTATAGTATACACGAAAACTAAAATTCAACTCAACGATGGCATGTATACATCTATAATTAATTTTCTATAAGAATTCAAGGAAAACAACTGCAAACGTTTTGTTCTAAGCATGAGTCAATTCGTTTTCACTTGAAGACAACAACTTGAAGATACGTTTGTAAAAAATCTTTGCTTCATGTGGTTGACTAAGTTCGACAACTATTTCTTTCGCTAAATGTATATTATAATAATTACACGCCATTCTTACCTGTCACATGTACAATGTACCTAATCGCAACTTTCCTGCCGTTGGCGCAGCCTAAATAAGCAAACCAAAGCAAGGACAATAACGATCTAACGTGTCTTCGTACAAATTTTCTAATACGTGACATCTAAATACAGCTCGCCGACAGGGAAAGACTAGTGGTGTAATATCACCTGCCAACTTAGGAAAATTACCGAAGGTCCTTCTAAATGGACTTCCCCAACAATCACCACTTGGCCGGAAGTTCATTCAGAGAGAGAGAGAGAGAGAGAGAGAGAGAGAGAGAGAGAGAGAGAGAGAGAGAGAGAGAGAGAGATATCCCTAAAGTAACACATAGTAGTAAGATTTTTTTTACTCAAATGGCATGATATTATATCTGGACTCGAAACAAAACCGGCGCATAATAATTCAGAATTCATACCGTTCAAATCTTGTTTACTTTAAATGAAGTCATTTATAGAACTTTTCACTTCAGTGATGCGATATTCCCCTTTGTAATACTGAGTCTCTCTCTCTCTCTCTCTCTCTCTCTCTCTCTCTCTCTCTCTCTCTCTCTCTCTCTCTCTCTCTCGCTCGCGCGCTTATCTTTTGATTTTCGTCTAGCTGTTATTTTGCCTCTGCTTGAACGGACTTCCAAGGTAGCAGACCGTTTGGCGATAACTTCCTGTAGTTATGGCATTTTGATCCACCATAGGCAGCCATATCTTTTCTACAACCTTTTATTTATCACGAAAGTGACTCACCAGAACATCTGAAGGCAAAACGGTTTAGCCAAAATCACCTGCTGTTACTCGACCAAACCAACGGAAGTTTGGTTGCTAACTGTTGGTGTGACACAAGGATAAATGACTTCAAGTTTTTTATCCTCCTGAGAGCTATCATACGCCGATTCCTCAGTCAGATCAACAGGTCCAAGCTAACAAGATAATTATGTCATCCCCATACACACACACACATTATATATAATATATATAAATATAACTATATATATACATATATATAATTACATATATTATATATATACATATTAATATATACATATATTATATATATATATATATATATATATATATATATATATATATATATATATATATATATACATACACACAGTATGTATACATATGAATACATGTACGAGACTTACACATAAACGACTGACTCAAACAGACTACTGGTCACAGTCCTTATGTACAAATACAATTTATTAAAGTGATGCCTCTATCTGTAACCAACCTCCAACATAAAAAGGCAAATTATATTAGTAAATTAAACATCTCATACGGTTAGCAAGTAGAACGAATTAGGAAGTTGAAAACGAGTATGACTACTGTCACGAATGCTGCCAATGAGGAAAAATGTTATGCCCTTAAGAAAAGAAAAAAGTTGACGCAATGTTTTTCTAAATTAAGAAATCATTCTAAGCAGGAAATCTCGGAGTATTGGCAAAGTCTAGAGACACAACTATTAAGATTAAAACGAAATCTACATCCAACCTAAATCAGGTTTATCATGCACAATATTCTGGACATGCAATGAACAATTTTATATCTAGGTATAAGATAGATGTTCGTACCTCATATACATATAATAACTATAATTTCAAACCGCAGTATCAAGCAAGAAACTTATTTCATAATAAAGAAGAAACACTAGATGGCCTTTTTAGCCCTAAATTCATTACCATATAATAAAAAGAGGAGCATGCTGATGGATGAAGGTGCTGCTGTTTGCCCAAACCTAACTGACCGCAAGTACGACATCCAGGTGAAAGGTAGTGGGCAATCTCCTTGAGGAATCTCGCCATCAGACGCACGAACTGTTCCCCGTAGGAGGGTAGTGCTTATCAGTGCACCTCACGGGGTACACTGTAGGCATTACTACAGGTTCTTTGCAGCGTCCCTTCGGCCCCTACTTGCAACTCCTTTCATTCCTTTTACTGCACCTCCATTCATATTATCTTTCTTCCATCTTGCCATCCACCCTCTCCAAACAATTATTTCAGATATAACTGCGAGATTTTCCTCCTGTTACACCTTTCAAACCTACCTAGGCTACTCTCAATGTCCTTTCCAGCGCTGAATAACCTCATAGGTCCCAGTGCTTGGCCTTTGGCCTAAACTATATTCTACTCCATCCCACACGAACTGTTCTTCCATTAAATATACAAAAACAATGCAAGGGTTAATGGGTCGTTGAAAATACATAAAAATAAAAGATATCTAAGAATGATAATAAGGAAAAGCGAAGGCCAAAGGAGATGGGTGATCGAGATACATGGTACGAGCCCTTGCACATCCCATGACAGGAAGTAAATGAGCCGTGATTGTTTTCCTATTTCTTTTATTTGAAACCGGACGACACTGCTTACAGAATCTGAAGGAGGGAACACATTCCTTTCGGATCTACAGATTTTTTTAGGCCTACGGCAGTCTTAAACTAATGCTATATTTACCACATAAGCATATACCACACACGCACATACTTGCAGACTTTAAATTTACATATTGATAAATGCACTTTCATGAGAGAGAGAGAGAGAGAGAGAGAGAGAGAGAGAGAGAGAGAGAGAGAGAGAGAGAGAGAGAGAGAGAGGATATAAAATTAAAACTCGAAAACTGTAGCCCAAAACATAATATACACATCTTTGCACCAGTAGCTCGTCTGGACGAACTTTTAATATATTGCCAAAGGCTCCGTTGTTGTATTAAGCAAAACGCCTGGATAAAACTAGTAAAACATTATCTGATTTTATTTAGAAATGCTTCGTCCTTCATTTCTTAGAACGGCAATGATAAGTCAATGCTTGTCACGTGATCTCCACGTTGATTCTGACTAAGGAGAGAGAGAGAGAGAGAGAGAGAGAGAGAGAGAGAGAGAGTGGGGGTGCAAGGGGGAGGGTTTGAGCAGGCGAGGAAACAAGAACGTATGAATTTTGTATATGTTGCATGGCGGCGGCACAGTATTGCCAGCTCATGTGGGTTTCCGGTGGTCGCAAGGTTGGCAATTGTGAGTCACAGTTGCTAAAACGCATTCTGTGTAATTTTTTTGTTTTTTGTTTTGTTTTGTGATTACACGCTCAACTGCAAGAAACTTAAGAGGTCGTTGATAATTCTAAAATGCGTGAGAGAGAGAGAGAGAGAGAGAGAGAGAGAGAGAGAGAGAGAGAGAGAGAGAGAGAGAGAGAGAGAGAGAGAGAGAGAAAATGTGGAGGAAAACGTTCGTCCGTTGCAAGAGCAGACGTGACCTTACTTCTTTTGCATCTTTTTATTTGCATGGTTTTATTTTTAGCTAAGTTGATACAGTTTTAGATAGTGAGTGACTATTTCATAAACGTTCACTTTTTTCAATTTGTCTGTGCTGACTTCTGTCACGGACTTATTACAGAGGGTCATTTCACCATCAAGTACGATGTTCATTTTACTGTATCCCACCGATCAATAAGTCTCGAGTGGCCGGCCCTTTTTCCCGAATATTTGAATGTGTTTTTCCAGGACACGTACAAACTAGACATTAGTCAGCTTACAATAGGTACGGAGTGATTGATTCATTGATTTCATAGTGTAAATTGGTATCACGACAACTGTATTTTTTTTTTTAACAAATCCTCCCTTGGTTAGAACGAAAAACAAATAATGAACAGTCTCAGATTTCTGCGTCAATAACCTAGACATTTAAAGGAATTATGTAAAAGTATACTTACATCGGTATAATGTTAGATAAACGCTATCATGTATATGAAAATGGCTTCAAAACGTTCCTTGTGCAATGAAGAATTATCATTTAAGTAGTCTCATTAACTCTTACCAAGACATCTGAAGATAAAGAATATCAAGCACATTTTGTAACAGGTAAATAAAATACGCCTTTAAAAACAAAGAAAAAAAAAGGTTAGTAGTAACAGCAGCAGCAACATCAACAATAACAACAACAGTTCTTAAATCATTATGACTATTTTTACTATGGCTCCGTATAGCTTTGCTGCTCATGGTATGCATGCAACTTATGCCGTCTAATTGCCTCTCTGCACTTTCTCTACCTCTTATCACTACCGCCTCAAACCTCTCTCTCTCTTCTCTCTCTCTCTCTCTCTCTCTCTCTCTCTAATGAAGTTTCAGTCTCATATTGCTGTTATTATTATTACGATTATTATTACTAATATTATCATCTGGGGGGACGAAAACTAGCATGGTTGCCAAGGTCAGGTTCTTTACAAAGAGTAACGCCGATGAATTCTACGCTCTGGGAACTTGACGATACTCAAGTCTTATTCAGATTACTTTTAGGACAATCAGAGTGAGAACAGTGAGATGACGCCGAGGAAAATGCAAGCAAGAAATGAAGGGAAATGTCAGAGCATTGATGTGTTGTTAAGACCTGGAAGAAAACCTTATTTTCATATACACATAACTAGAATATATTACTCCTGAAACAACATATGTTGTATGAATGTTGTACAAGGTGCAGTTATGAGTGGGCTGTTAAAGAATTTCAAAGAAAGGGCATAAAACTAAATTAATTAATATAAAAATAAAGGTAATTTTAAAGAATATAATGGCAATTTAATTTAAAAACATTCCAACAACTATAAAGAGTCTGATTTCAGAGAGAATGAGCAAACCGTCCAAAAACCTAACGCGAATGATTCTAGGAAACTATATCACAGCCCAGTGGGTGTGACTCCTGCATTAGTGACATTAAATTCAATGCACCGTCTGTGGAGAAATCACGATAAAAGTTGAATTCGGTTCTTTTAAGCATTGGGCGTCAACTTTCCCCTTCGTTTCTTGAGAGTTCAATGACCAGACCTTACCAGTTCAGTGTTGAAAAACGAAAGATTTTAGATGCCATAACATCGAACTATATAATGAATTGTTACTTCATTTGTTCGGAAAAAAGAAAAGTATGTAGAACGTCCATCGAGTAAGAAGACTTCAAGCATCTGAAGACATCGCCGCAGACTTCGGAAGAAAATACTTGTGTGTTATTTTACTCTTCATTTGGACCGCTGCCGCCCAGTAAACTCGTGCTTGAAAGTTTGTTATATCCCTTATTAATTTGGGCCCTGGCATTTGCTTCTTTCTCTTCACTAATTAGGTCCGATAATTAAAGGTCTTATACACCATCTATTCATTATATCTATGCAGCCGCAGGTACCGAAGATGAATATATACGGCCATTTAAAAAATATGTTTTTTTAAATGGCCTTATAAGTTCATGCTAATATTGACGCATTTAAGCACATGAAGACACTGATGCATATATCAGGACACAAAATACGATCATGAAGATCCTGATGCATATATCAAGACACAAAAGACGATCATGACACTGATCAATATATTAAGACACAAAAGACGATCATGAAGACACTGATGCATATATCAAGACACAAAAGACGATCATGAAGACACTGATGCATATATCAAGACACAAAAGACGATCATGATGACATGATGCATATATCAAGACACAAAAGACGATCATGAAGACAATGATGCATATATCAAGACACAAAAGACGATCATGAAGACACTGATGCATATATTAAGACACCAAAGACCATCATGAAGACACTGATGCATATTTTAAGACACCAAAGACCATCATGAAGACACTGATGCATATATTAAGACACAAGAGACAATCATGAAGACACTGATGCATATATCAAGACACAAAAGACGATCATGAAGACACTGATGCGCATCAAGACACAAAAGACGATAAGGTCAAATGAAGCCTCGAAGATAAAACATTATACCGGTACATACCCAGAAAACAAGACTAATATAATACTAATAATAATAATAACAGCGCTCTTCAATGTTAATTAAATGCTCTTTGACAATACAACCCAACAACTCGACATGAGGCCCTGATAATAAAAAACCACTGAAATACCAACCGAGACAGGCAAGAAATGGGCAGGAACGCATTATGCCAAAAGATGCCTCAGACACGCGACATCAGCAAGTTCGCTCGTCTACCGCAGACCGAGGTTGACGCAGGTGTAAGTCTGAGCATCATGGCTAAATCCTTTCACGGGGAAGTCTTACAACAACGGGAATTGCATTAAGGGGACAAAAGACATCTGTCCTCGCCCAAGTGTACAACATATTGATGCTGGGAAAAAAAAGAGAAAATAAAAAGAATCACTTCATTTATGGAATTCATTGACGCAGACTGTGAACGAAATGGAATTGGGTGATACTCACAAGTAGGAAAGTGCATGAAACCAGGTTACTTACTTGACTGCTCTTTTGCAGCAGGTTTTGCCTCTGCAGCTCTTCTGAATGAAACAGGTAGGTTTTCTTTCATTCCAAATGTCGTAAGAGATACATAAGGACATACATACGTATGACTAAAATATTTTGTTATAGCAGAATTCCATTTCATAAAGGTTGCCCATAAAAACACTAAAAAAAGGGGAGATTTTACAGCCTTAGATTTCGGAAACTCGGCTGTTTCCCTCAATGAACAGGTAAAGCACAGGTTTCCTTACCAGTGATACACTTGTCCGATGAGGCAAACAGTGCTTTCAGAAATTTAACTGCAGAATCTAATCTTTTTGGTGTTTTTATGAACAACCTTCATTAGATATTTTTATAAACAACCTTTATTAGATACTTTTTTTTAAACAAAAAGCAAAAACAAACAGATAGGCCACCCACAGGTGTCTACGTTCTTTTTCTTGGCCTTAGTTTTTTTTCAAGTTTTCATTCATTATTTTTACAGAACGGCTTCTGTGGAATACTGTATAATGAGCATTTTTCGTCCAACATCTACCTTTCTACCGGTGTTTGAAACATGAGTTGTGCTCTTTGCAGTAAATGGACCATGTTAGTTATTTAACAAACATCCTGCTTACACGATCAAAGTAGAAAATCGGTCAATCACGAAAATTCCATACACACAGACATACACACACACACACACACAGCAACTGGTAGGAAACAATCCCCTTCTCGCACTGGTTCTCTAACAGTCGAGTCGTCACCATAACGAGCTCCTTTCTAATAGAGTAATGGCCTCTGATATTCTTATGACATGAAGAAAGGAGATGAATGAACCTTAAAAACCTACCGGATGTTGAAATGACTTTTCTATGGAAGTCTCGGGCTTTCACTTTAGGCGGAAATGACTACGGCAGTATTGTGAATGAGACAGGAGCTGTCCCCTACTCCACGCGCATGGACAGCTGTCTGCAACTGCGAATCTTGTTATAAAACAAAAGGAAGCAAAACAAAAACGAAAACCTACAGAAATTATAATAACGAAGCTAAAAACATTGAAAATACAGCCATAAAAGGAAATGGATTTGACTTGATGAACATAATCCAAGTGAAAGAAGAAACGAAAAGCGCGGTACATCTAAAAGAAAACTGTATCAGCGTTAAGAAAACATCTGGACCAACAGCCATTGGGTTGCAAGGCCTTAGCTGCATGCTAGAATCTTACGTTTGGTCGAGTTCCTGGTCTTGAGTTTTGTTATGCTGCGGTTGTTGGGTCCGTCCACACTACGGCCACTTATGTCATGAACACACGGCGGCAACTTATCTCTTGCATATCACAAACAAGTTGGAAACGCGTCAAAAGACGCCAAGTGGAGTAAGAACCATTGCACAGTGCTGGATAATCGCATGAAACACTGTTCATATCCAATAATGAGTCATTAACTTGTGTTCAACCTGTTTGTAGTGTCTGCGATAAGTTACCGACGTGTGTTTATGACTTGCTTCACTGTAATGTGTCTTCCTGATAATCCTATAGTAACACCACTTTATTTCTTTTCTTACCTTGATGCGCCCGCCACTCTGAAAGCTACAACTGTGCATGAGGTTGCATTATCAGTGCATATATAATTTGCCTCGGGCTAGGCATGTATGCATATGACGGCGGCGCACGCACACGGGAATCCAATCGGAGTTTAAGTTTTGATTTGCTATTTATTTTGTTCGCCATGATTTTTAATTAGCATAATGAAAACATGATTCATCCACTCTTTTTCTCTTCCACAGATATTATTTCAGTTCAGGGCTGCCAAGGAGCAAGAGTCCGTGCTTGCACAAGGCCAGCTTCAATGAGAAGAAGCACTCCCTTCCACGAAATTGAGACGTCCAGGTTACCAGGGTATGTCAGGATACTCAAATGTCTAGATACGCTTCGTACATTTTTTTTTATATGCCACCCATATTTTACTTTGGCTTGTCTGCCCCTGCTTTGAATACTGTCATCACATCTGCAGCGTTTTGTTCTTTGTCTCCCTTCACTCCTTAAAGCCTCATCTCGGCCTAAAATTGACATACCTGTCTATTTTCTACAGGTACTATTTTGGCCATCGTTCTGTAGAGCTTAAGAGACTTACATCTCCAAGTCTGCCTGGAAGCAGCTGTCAGGGCATCACTCTTAACAATTCAGTAACGTTTCAGTGATTGTTTAATTCCTCCACGTCAAACTCCGAAGTTCTCTCCCTGCTTCTTACAGTCTTTCTCTGCCTTCTTCCTATGGTCTTTCTTTCCCTCCTTCCTTTAGTGTTTCTCTCCCTGTTGCGTCAAGTTTTCCATTTTATAAAATGTGACCCTATCAGTTCCCTTTGGAAGAGTTCCAGTTCTTTTTCCTTCTCCTTTTTAGTTTTCTGTAAAAGAAAACTTTGTCTTTCCTTCCGCGCTTTTTTCTGTCCGCCCTCAGATTTTAAAAACTACTGAGGCTAGAGGGCTGCTTAATCATCCATCATCCCATCATCAAACATACCAAACTGAAGCCCTCTAGCCTCAATAGTTTTTATTTTATTTAAGATTAAAGTTAGCCATAACCGTGCTTCTGGCAACGATATAGGACAGGCCACCACCGGGCCATGGTTAAAATTTCATGGGCCGCGGCTCATACAGCATTAAACCGAGACCACCGAAAGATCTGTTTTCGGTGGCCTTGATTATACGCTGCAACAACTGTACAGAAAACTCGATTGCGCCGAAGAAACTTCGGCGCATTCTTTACTCTTTGCTTTTTTAATCGTACCTGGGCTGGAGTTGGATCTTAGGCCTCTGGTCCCCGCACTCATTATATACAAACAGAAAGAAGTCGAGATTTAAGGACAAAAGGGCATCATCACGCACTTACATTCCAAAATCCAATTTCTGAACTATTCATTAAGACTACAATTTTATAATAAATGAAAGGGACTGGACTGGGTTTTTTTTTTTTGCATTAGTTTTACAGGTGTAGAAAAACTCATACATTACATTTTTATCAAAAGAAACATCTCACTTAAAAGGAATAACTATAAAAATCAGGAAGAAAATTTATCTGTCGTTACAGAGGAAATTAAAACCACAAATAAAGACATCTAAAAAAAAGCCAAGAGATGATTCTAAGTATTTAGATTTGCACAGGAAAGAGGTTGACTGCCTAATATATCTCAGCATACCTGCCCCAAAATTCAAAGAGGAGTCATCTCTACAGCTGTTTTGTACTGTATACTACAATATAATGGACACACGAACCTGCTGGCTTTTGGTCCACACTGCTGGTCTTACGTCACTACCACTCTGCTAGAGATATATAAGCCGATGGCTGCTGATGTTCCAAATAATAACGAACTCATATCTATGGCTAAATCCAATTTCGACTGAACACGATGTTCAAAAGATCTACGATGTTTTCAAAGCGTTAAGATATCTGGTCGATGAAACAAAATTCACTGTCACCTCATCTGTTTAGTGAACACTGAAAATAAATAAAAACCCGGTCATCGAAACCAACCATCCCTCTTGTTTGCCCCTTGCATGCTGAACTGGTTTCCAATAACAATTTTAAAGACTAGGCGAAATTACAAGCCAAGGTACCGAAGGATTTAGACTTATTTTATGTGGCTAAGAACCAACTGGTTACCTAGCAACAGGACCTACAGCTTATTGTGGAGTCCGAACCACATTATACCGAGAATTAAATTTATATCACCAGAAATAAATTCCTCTAATTCTTCATTGGCCGGCCGGAGACTCGAACGCGGGCCTAGCAGAGTGCTAGCCGAGAACTCTACCGACTCGTCCAACGAGAAACTAGAGTTCATATAAACACGACGAGGATCCAACACTCGTTCCCTAAAAAACTGAATGAACTTCCTCCATATGTGATTTGATTTGATTTATGAAAATTTGGCCATAAAGCCAGGCGCTTGAGCACTTCCACACCTTCAATGCTTAAGACAGTGAAAAGACAGCAAGCTGGAAGAAGGGAAACGAGAACGGAGGTGGGTGCAGTTAG
>NC_089769.1:21677083-21697083 GCF_040412425.1 Macrobrachium rosenbergii | reverse complement strand
CTAGTACCTTCAGATGCTTTTAGTCATGAAATAATTAGCATAACTGTTTTAGACCTGACTAACATTTACAACCGCCAGTCTAACAAAGAATGTTGACAGTAATTTTGTCATCTATGTAGTCACCCTGATGGACAACATCTGAGTTTGAAACTTATGTTATAACAAAAAGGCTATTGAAGGTGGAGGTAAAGAAAAAAAAAAAGAATTTTATTCAAAGGGAAATGGATCATTCCGAATTAACCACTGCTGACCTCAGTCCAATTACATGAATACAAAAAGTGGTTAGTCATCTTTCTGTAACTCCCCCAAGGGAAGGATGTCAGAAACAAATGTAGATTAAAATAAATAAGAAATCAACATGTGCGAAGTTGAATTGAAACAAGCAAGAATAGCAGGCAGCGGAGTAGTTATTATTACCTTGTTTGCCTCTTTATCAAACGCCTTTGTAAGTAAAAATAAACGCATATGTCTGCGCAAGTAGATTTTCCTCCATTCATTCGAATTCTTGAAGGAATTTCCTCAACTACAGGGGCAAAGACACAGTTCGACTGTAAAGTATATAAGGCGTTTCAGAAAGATGTACTTGATCACATTTTTCATAACAAGGATATAAATAATATCGAAGGTGGAATACTGTTTTCTTGTCTTAGACGGCAGGTCAGTAGACTGTGCGGGGGGGAGGGGGGGGGGGCAAAACGCATTTTTACAAATTATTATTTCATTCCTTAAGTAATCACTGTTATATTTGCAGCAATAACAACCAAAGCTATTGCTTCAACGACGTCAGTACTAATAATGATAATAATAATAATCATAATAAATTGACTTAATCACCGTTAAGACAAGAATGTGTGAACCTTCACTGGTGTCACGATACGGAAGCTCTTTCCCAGTCACTAAAAAGACAAATGTACGGGCAAGTTTTTAGCCAAATGAAGACAGGAAAGACATTAGGACACGTATTGCTCTATTAATCTGAAAATCAGATCTCTCTTCTTAGCCCTTTTTTCTCTTTTTTATTTATTTTAGTCGAGTTTTTTACCCAAACACATACACATCGTACGCCTCTCTCAGCGAATTAGTGAACCATACCTACTCGCATACATACATACCTTCATACATACACACACATCCGTAATCACAAACCGTATCACACAGTCACCTTTTCTCCCGAACCGAGATGATGTGGAAGGTGAGTCACGTGACCGCACGAACGTATATAAAGCGGCGCGAGGCCGATCAGCTGACTCACAGAGTGAAGCATCGGTGGCGTGAGCATCAACATACGCTCTCAGCTTCTAACCCCAGACGTCTCGAGTCTCGCGTTTCCTTGCTTTTACTCGGGCAATTTCCTCTTAATATAAAAGTTGAATTTTTCTGCTGTGATATCAAGCTACTGCGAAGGACGATTCTTGGTGAAATCTCAAGCAAGGTGACAGCAAGATTATCTGACACAAGTTTTCGATTCTTCTCTTCGAAGTCTTCCTAAGAAGTTCGTCATGGTAAGTGAGCTAAGAATGAGTTTGTCATCTTTGTGCCAGGCTTTCTCGAGGGCGTTGTTTGAGACAACATCACGTTTCCCGGCTTCTTACTGAGCTCAATGCATTCTGGAATGTCTTCGCATTTACTTTTAGGCAATGTATTAGATTACCAACGACACAGTAGAAACTTCTGAAAGATATACTCGTTGAATTTATTTGCGAATAGTTTTCACTTACCGTTAAAAAATATACTTGTAATCCAAATACTTTCACCGTGCAAATTTCATAAGAAATTATCAAAAGATATATACTTATGCCGAGAAATGCAGCCATTTTAGCACCACCTTAACCTGTTGAGGTAAAAGGAATCTTCTAGCAAATGTCCCAACTGCTTTCGAAATATTATCTAAAAAGGTTAGATGTCTTCATAAATACCAAAAATTCCCTTTAAAACTAAATAAAGACAATGATTAAAGAATTCATCGTAAGAAAAGTTGAACATAAAAATTTTTGTCCAGTTGAAAGGCCTATTTGAAAATGGGTGGGAGAGTACCGCAGAGTTATTCGCTGATCTCCACGTTCCTGGAAATTGACAAAGTTTTTGCTATTGAGGCTCCACTTGACTTTATTCTTGTGGAACACATGAAGAAACGAGACGCTTTGAATTGTTAATGTCATCATGAACAACATTTGAGATACATCTTTGTGAAAAAAATTTCTACTTTTATACTGATGCGCTCTGGTAATTATAAAATACTTTTCAACACATAAAAGAATTTGGGGAAATAGTTTCTTCCTTTTAATCCAACTTTCCTGTTTTTCATCCTCAAGAATATCTCATTATTTTACAAGCTCATTGCAATTAATAATTGTTACATATAACGAACATCCATTCTCTACTGTACATACAACTGCATCTAAATCATTCTTTCTGCCAACACGACATAAATAAGTGATCCAGTGCTAAATATAAACACGTACGCAATATATATAATATATATATATATATATATATATATATATATATATATATATATATATATGCATATATATACATATGTATACACATATATATGTATGTATTTACATTATATATACAGTATATATATATATATATCACATTATATATATATAATATATAATATATATATATATATATATATATATATATATATATATATATATATATATATATATATATATATATATTATATAAAGTGGGTGTGTGTGTGGGTGTTTAGAAAACTATATAGGAAGATAACCAGTGTAATTTTAAAAACAAACAAACAAGCATACACATACACATATGTGTATACACTCAGACACACACACACACACACACACATATATATATATATATATATATATATATATATATATATATATATATATAAGAATATCCAGGTATTAAAGCGACTATCCAAATACAAAGAAATATATAAAAAAATAAATGCACACCAACAAGCGCAAATCGCAACAGCAACGAAGGGTAGAAAGGCAATTTACTGTAACACTGAATTGACGTAATATCTCCTTTCTTTCTCCGCCCTTAAGAATACTTTACGATTGATCAAAGATTGAGAGAGAGAGAGAGAGAGAGAGAGAGAGAGAGAGAGAGAGAGAGAATCTTCACGTCCTGTTACTCTGTCTAGCGCAGGATATCCCAGCTAAGTAGCCTAAATTCTGGCATACTTATATTAACTACTGTGCGCGCGCACATCACAAAAGATATATAATTATACAGGTATGTTAATCCTTTCAGACAAACATGACACAAACACCACATGTAAGTGTTTCTGACTGTTTATGTGGCTTTGTACCGGTCTGATCCTACAAATGGAGCTTTCTGACTACGTTAGATGTTTTCTCCTTATAACAATAAATTATAGCTAAGATCAGTCAATATGCCAACTGTCATGGAAAGATAACCAGATCAAGCAGAATTACTAGCAACAACAACAATAATAATAATAATAATAATAACATAATAACATGGAGTAAATAATACGGAGTACTAGACACTTAACTTCTGGCCGCGAAGAAAGAACATGCTGGTGAATTAGAAGGAAGGAATTCATTGAAATGCATTTGAATTTATTGCCCTTTAATTCGACATCCATTCAGAATATGTGCAGCTGGGATTGACATGCACGAGGGGACATTCAACAGGTATGAATCAATAAAGCTCTCTCTCTCCCGCTCTCTCTCTCTCTCTCTCTCTTCTCTCTCTCTCTCTCTCTCTACTAGCTGACTGTGCTGACTATTTAAACGGAGTTGAACAAGTTAAACGCCCTTTCAAGGATATCCATTATTAGCATTACTTGAAAGGGGAGAGTTGATTTTAAAATTGCTTAGTGCTACAATTGTCATTTGTTCAAAAAGCACAAACACGAAAGAGAGAGAGAGAGAGAGAGAGAGAGAGAGAGAGAGAGAGAGAGAGAGAGAGATAATTGGCCTCCTCCTTTGTCTTCCAAGTGAGGAGAGATGGAGAGATGACGGAGCTGGGTGTGTACACTTCGAGAGGAAGCTACGTCGAGTAATGCAAAAGTTCTATGGCCTCTCGGGCAGAGATTCTATCTGGCTTCGTCCCCAAGTTTTTTTTCTCTGCAAATTATCTAATTTTGCACATTTGATAAGTAAATTTATTCACACATTTCTAAACAAATGCCAAATCTTTCAAAACAAACAAATTATAATATCAATCTCGTCATACAACGAAGAGGCAGCAAATGTTCACATCAATCCGAAATAACTGAGCGTTTAAAATCTAAGTAAAGGGAATACCTTTCGTGACCGAATAAAACCCTCAATACTTATCAGTTGTTACAAGTTAAATCTAGCAATTCACGATAAGTTTTATTTTTATTACATGAGCCATACGCAGGGTGTATCCAGTGAGAGATGAACACTTACTGATGTGAGAAGCACCTCTTAAAATACTATACGTACGTTGAAAGTCACCCATGATATCGTTCATATATGATTAAAATACTTTGAAGCAAACTGAGTATGCAGCAAAAAACTAAATAATAATAATAATGAAGACCTGGATGACCCTCTTGCCGCGTAAGGGCATTTTCACAAGCCGATAATCTGTCTTTCTCTCATGTATGGTCGAAACAATCACAGGCTATTTTAGTCCTCCTGCTTGTCACAAAAACAAATACTATTAAACTAACGATATGTTCCATCCTCGGCCTCTTAAAAGAATAAAAAAAATTGGGAATGTGAGGAGAAAAGACATACTCGAAATGATGAGGAAAAACAATGACAGGAAGCCCGGGAAACGATTAGGTGTTTGCATGCAAAAGATGCTTGCTTGCTTGCTTGCTTCTGTTTGTTGTTTCCTCTAAGGACGAGAACATGTTGCATAGGTCCATCGTTACATATTATGGCTTCCAGCGGCATTCAACTTCAGGCACAGTCTTGGGAGGAGACTGCAGTGAAAGGTCGCGACCCTTACACACAATATTTGCTTGTTCTTCACACTTTCATTCCATTACCAAAGTATTCCGGCTTTCTCTACCATACCTTGGGCTCTCTTCTTTACAGTATTTGGTTTTCCCGATATTTCCTTGCTTGGTTGTTCTGCACTCTTTGTTTTTTAAACACAGAGCATAGAACGTTTTCACACTTTTTCCCACAATGAGTATTCGACTGTTTTTCACACTTACCCCAACGGAGTATCTGGATGTTCTTCTAGTGAACTCCAGCAAAAAGTGTGAATGCTAGATCCTTGCGCTGTTTCCGGATGAGAGTCCGAAGTGCTACTTTCTTCACTAGGTACCACCCACTAAGGCTAAACATTTCATTTATGGGGATATCCTACCACGCTATATGTTCTCGTTCTGTTAAAAATGGTCCCACCTGTTAGCTTAAGCACTAGAGCCGAGGGTTAGACTTTGAGGTTCTCATTACATTACAACAACAATTTCGAACTCGGTACCTACTGTGGACACATGCCAGGAGGGAACATTAGCACTCGCAATAACACATGACATTCATGAGTCTGACAATAGTAAACATGGTCTAAGTTAAAAGCTGATACTGACAGTAACAACACAGAATAGTCTGAGCGCGTATTTCTAACTAAAACATGTTTAGGATAAAGATATACCTTCTGAGGATATTAGCATTTTGGACCTTGTGTTTCTTGCACACAAAGTCTAGTTGCTTTTCATTCATTATTTTTAGCAATAATGTATGTCCCTTTTTAAACTGTGCTCCTCAAAAGACAGTATGTGGTTGTTCCTTCTCACATTTTTCCAACATATATTGATGAGATGATAGTGACGTTAATTCATCTACAGAAAATATTTGTTTGTTCTACATACTGTTTTCCTACAGAGAATAGCAGATTGCTCTTCAACCATTGTTTTCAGTATGTAAAGTAACTAGCGCTTGTCTCATCACTGACATCCTCCGACAAAATAATATTGTACAGCTTGTCTTATCACTGACATCCTCCGACAAAATAATATTGTACAGCACACTCTTCTCAACAATTGCCACTCTCTCTAGTTGTTTTTAGACACTTGTTCAAGCAAAAAGTATTTGGCTGTTGTTTATGCACTGTTTCCCATAAACATTCTTTATCACTGTTCTCCCCCTCCTCCTCTCTCTCTCTCTCTCTCTCTCTCTCTGCTTATCTGGCTGTTCTCCACATCTGTTCTCCAAATGCAGTATCCTGCTGTTATCCAGACACTTTTTATCATCATGTAGAGCAACCTCACTTAGTTTTTCTTCATACAGAACTCGGCTGTTCATCACTAATTCCTGCCGGGGGTTATATGAGATATTTTATAAATTCCTGCCGGGGTTGCACGAGATATTTTATAAATTCCTGCCGGGAGTTACATGAGATATTTTATAAATTCCTGCCCGGGGTTGCACGAGATATTTCCTACTCATAAAATTATTTTTTTTCTTAATAGAGAATCTTCTATTTATCATCAGACAAGCTCTTAAGAAACGTGATGACACTGTGATGAAAAAGTCATCAGGTATACAAAAACTGAAATTACTGAAGCATAAGTCATGACGTGCGTACAAAAGCGGATTATATATATATATATATATATATATATATATATATATATATATATATATATATATATATATATATATATACATACACATACATGCATACATACACACATACACACACACATATATATACACGCTGAAAGAACCTAACAAACCTTAGCAATTAGAACATCAGAAAATACTCTACTTTATTAGGATAAAAAGCAACGAACATTACCTCTAAATGATGGACGAGAAAAAAAAAAGAAGCTAAACAACAGGAAACACGTAATACTGAGACAGTTAACTCCCCCACATTTCTGACGACACCTCCGGAAAATGATCTCATTTGGATAATTAAAGATAATGACACTTAATTAATGGTTTTAAAACGGATAATAACTACTTTGGAAGGTATCTAAAGAGTAAGATATAATTCAAGTTGTTTTAACGTCGGACTCATGCGACTGAAAGGCCCGCGATGTGAAACGTGCTGGCAGCTTACAGTACCTGACTGTCGTGTCAAGTGGCTACGTACCCTCTTGGCTGACTCCTTGCCCTAGGGTAGTCACGGTGAAGCAAAGCACTACATGTTAACTAATGATGGGGAAAGGGGTCTTCAGACAAATAATAATTTAATAAATACATAAATAATTCTACTGCTTTGTTGACCTTGAATTAATTTTTTACAAGCATCGAAGACAGCATTTTGTTTTTGTTCCCCCTTGCCTTTCTAATGATATTCAACAAGAACCACAAAAGGTAGTAAAATTATATATATATATATATATATATATATATATATATATATATATATATATATATATATATATATATATATATATATATAAATATATATTATATACATGCATATAAATATATAGATTATATATATCCATATAAATAGCCTATATACAATTGCAAAGATGATGCGAATACTTATTAACGTAATAATCAAATACCTATAAATATAACACACCACGAATTTATCTGCTTTCAAGAAGCTACAGCTCTCAAACTCCTATGCTCCTAGAAGCTAGAATGAGAGAAAAAGGTCACACGTCTACCCTGAAGGTCACCACAGCAGCCTCTGTCGTCCGTCCAACACAGAGGGAGACGTGGTGGGTGTCTCGTTTGTTTGGGAGGGTTGGGTCGGGGTGGGGGTGGGGGTGGGAGAAGTAAAGACGTGTAATTACAAGACGTACTTTTCTTGCCCGAGGTCTTAGAAGTGCTGCTTAAGAGCTTACGTCAGATGACACCGAATGATATGAGCTATTTGTTGACTTTACAGTGGATTGCCTTGTAAGATGCATGACTTGATGGTGCACTTAGATTAAAATTATATACTTTACTTTGTTAGCATAATTATTGCTGCGCCCGTCTGTAGCTTTCAAATCACACACTCTAATTTTGTTATAATCTTACCAGTTTGGTTGAAAAGATGAATATGACAACAGCCATTACTGCAATGGAATATCTATAACATTACGCAAGTAATATATATATATATATATATATATATATATATATATATATATATATATATATATATATATATATATATATATATATATATAAACGCAAGTTCTGACGATGTGAGAAAAGTCAAGGCATGTGCTAAAAGGCGATTCGTGTCAATTTTTCGTTTATTTACATGTACATAAGAAACGTAATGTAACGTAGTATTTAAATGATGAAATTAAAACCAACTCAAATATTAGTGGCAGACCTGAACGTTAGGGAAGTGACGAGAATAATAATGTTAACTTTCATCTCGCACGTCTGAAATATCAGTCATCCTTCTGCTGAATTTAAAATGTAACAAGAACACATAAGCACGCACAGGAACGTGTAGTGGGAGCAAGCCTAGGGTTTCTCTTCAGACAGAAGATGAAACAAAAGCACCCCAATACAGAGTAAGAGTTACGAGTTTAGGTGGAGATAAAATCCAGCCAGAACATCTGAAGTGTGCACAAGCATCAAGACAGTTGTCGCCATCACCCGCGTTTCTGTTGTAGCTGCCAGTTCCGGAAGACCATGAATTTAAATGATGGAACGGAATGGAATATATAGAAATTTGGCCCAAGGCCAAGCGATGGGACCTATGAGGTCGTTCAGCGCTGAAAGGGAACTTGATAGTCGGCAGGTTTGAAAGGTGTAACAGGAGGAAAACCTCGCAGTTGCACTATGAAACAACTGTTAAGAGAGGGTGGAAAGTGAGATGGAAGAAAGAGAATATGAACAGAAGTATAGTGAAAGAAATGAAAGGGGTTGCAGCTAGGGGCCGTTGGGACGCTGCAAAGAACCTTAAGTAATGCCTACAGTGCACCGCATGAGGTGCACTGACGGCACTAACCCCCTAAGGGGTTTAAATGAGGGAAGGCACGAAAATTCTGAGTCCCGTAGTAGATGGCGAACAGAGAAAGTCTTTAAACCGGGAGTCTTAATCAGAAATAGGAAAATATGGCAGTGGATTTTTACTCTGTATTTCCATTCTGTCCATATTAAGATGAGTTCTCATTGTGGAGAGTCGTCACTCAAATGATCAAATCAAAGCGAACACTTCCTCTTCACGTCAATAGGATATACAAACTATACACATTTACATGAATTTCATTTAATCCCGCCCATTTTACGGAGTATTTTGAGTTTTGGAGTCCCCGTGTCTTTGCTTAACAAACTAGTTTATAAAACAATTAAATCTTAAACTGTGTACACTAAAGTAGCGCTCATGAGGCCAATTATCTGAACATTCTGTTTGTTTTTAGAGAGAGAGAGAGAGAGAGAGAGAGAGAGAGAGAGAGAGAGAGAGAGAGAGAGAGAGAGAGAGAGAGAGAGAATACTTCTTCATCATGAAAGGTTTTTCTTGAACATCACAATCAGTTAATCACTAATATATAATCTGATATAAAAATCGGATAATTTTTACACTCTTTCATGGTGACACTTTTGAGCAACAAAACCATGGATACACTGATAAAAACTATAAATTACAGCCCAGTATTTCTTCTCAGTTAATTCTGACGATACTTTCTTCAGGGGCCTACACTCAGTAATCAAAACACAGTAACAACACATAAACGACAGGACCACATAAAAGAAACACTAATGACAAGAGGGGTTAAGAGGAAGACAAATGCCAACCCAGCGGGACGTGTTTCTTTTTTACCGAGCGAAGAAGGAGGCAGCGCGGAGGCGTCGCCCCTTGGGATGTAAGGTGTGGGCGTGACGGTACTGAGATCTATTATAATGACATACTCCGTCACCACTAACTCGCGCCAATGTCACGCTTTGTAACACCCTGCCCGGAGAGAGAGAGAGAGAGAGAGAGAGAGAGAGAGAGAGAGAGAGAGAGAGAGACAGCCACCTACAGTCACGCGGGACTAATAACGAAGAGATCCGATTATGCTCAGTGGATTCCCCCAAGCGACTAAAGCGCAGAAAAGGAGGAATAAAGACGCTGCTTTAAAACCATCATTTTTTTTTTTTTTTTTTATCCTCTTTCCTTCCGGTTTTGATCTGTCTGGTGGCATGTCCCCTTTATTCGAGTTTTTACATCTGTCTACTGGTATATGTTCCCGCTATAAGGTACAGAAAAAACATGTAAAAAATTCGCCTAAGTTTCTTCAACGCAATCGAGTTTTCTGAACAGCGTATAATCAAGGCCACCGAAAATAGATCTATCTTTCGGTGGTCTTGGTATAATGCTGTATGAGTCGCGGCCCATGAAACTTTAACTACGGTCCGGTGGTGGCCTGTCCTTTATCGTTGCCAGGTGCACCGTTATGGCTAACTTGAACCTTAAATAAAATGAAGCATTCTGAGGCTTGAGGGCTGCAATTTTGTATGTTTGATGACTGGAGGGTGGATGATCAACATACCAATTTGCAGCCCTCTAGCCTCAGTAGTTTTTACGATCTGAGGGCGGACAGAAAAAGTGCGGACGGACAGACAAGTAGCCATCTGAATAGTTTTCTTTTACAGAAAACTAAAAGTCGTAAAAATATGCAGACCTGCTGATATGAAAGCTAATACGGCATTATCTTTTGGTCTGTTTTTCGCACGAAAAAAAAAAAACAATGCTGGCAACTCAGCGTGGTCTGCTAGGCTGGTTATTCAAGTGGACCCACATTCTCTCTTCCACCGCTGATATGAGGAAAGCAATCTCTCTAGCAGGCCATCTCTTCTCACACTCATCACGAAGAGTTCACCGATCCTCTGACTGATATAGCGTGACTCTCTTTTTTCCAATGTCCAAATCATGGGATTCTCTACAGCTTCTTATTCCAAAGGTCTCGTGACTTTTCAAATCGAGATGATGAGCTGCCGTTCTCTCCATCTTAAATGTGTTCAATAAAGTATTAGGTATCCCGTTCCAACGGTTTCCGTACAACTAAAACTCATGTTCTGCTGCGTTGACCTCACAACAATAATAATGAGCCTCATCTCTTGCATACGACGCCTTCCCAGGCACTAACGATACACGGAGATCGCAGTAAACTTTGCTTCTGATATAACTGAAAGGGAACCTGGCCTTCGGATCACTCTTTCGCAGAATTTCAATCTCAGATTTCGGATGTTTCATGGCTGGACGCAAGGAAGAGATTTTAGTTCATAGTCATAATTTTCTTCTGACAATCTAGTCAACGAGTACCAAATTATACATTTCTGAATTCAGTTATGAAGCCCTAAAATGTTTACATAACAGTAAAACTGCAAAATAAAGAAAAATGATGAAGATACACAGCATGATAACAAATCTGGCGCCAGCGTGTTTATTATCATTTATTAATTCCAAGTCAAGCGTAAAGGTCTGTATCCACAAATCACAACCAGAGATGAAATGAGGGAGAGATCTAAATTAGCTTCAAGTTACATTTGAGTCATGCGTTGCACTGAGTCACGTTACTAAGTTCTGCAAGCCCTTCCTCGAAGGCAACGGGAAGGCAAGCGTAACAGATACTCATCTTGAAAGAGCATTTGAACGAGAATTTATGGTAGAGCTGCCTTGCAGCCCTTGTCACAAATTGAAGGAAAACATCTCGGCTTTTCTCAGCATGACGACCATATTGCAATGGCCGTATATCTGCTTTTTTTTCTGCAAAATCTTCCAGCAGAAACATTTATTATTGTAATATGGGCGAATCTCACTTCACGTCACTGTTCACGTTGGTTATCAACTAAATTACAATATTACGTGGAGATGAAATGAAAGAGTATTAATTCTGGAACAAAATCATATCTTACACATTCATAAAAGAGAGAGAGAGAGAGAGAGAGAGAGAGAGAGAGAGAGAGAGAGAGAGAGAGAGTTCCTGCTGGCGCGACTGAGCTGAGCGAATTTCCAGGGTTGGATTGACGCCGGTCATCCATCGTTTCTTCCGAATGGAGAACCAACGACAGCGTGAAGTGCATTGACTTGCCCCCCCTCCTCCCCAACCCGGATGATCTTGCATCTGTTGCATTCGCATTTTCATTTTTACCTGCAACGTCCAATTCACACTGGGAAACTAAATTCCCACAGAAGAAATTAATATTCTTATATCCATGTCACGCTTTCATTGCCCTTCTCCCACGGAATAAAATATATATACATATGTATATATATATATGTATATATATATATATATATATATATATATTATATATATATAATATATATATATATATATATATATATATATATATATATATATATATATATATATATATATATATATATATATATATATATATATATATATACAGAGAAAGAGAGAGAGAGAGAGAGAGAGAGAGAGAGAGAGAGAGAGAGAGAGAGAGAGAGAGAGAGAGAGTCTACGGGTAAATTTTTTTATCGATCGATATCTTCACACTTTTTAAATACGCTTTTTACAAGTTAAGAGATCATTATGGCTATTGCGAAAACATACATAGCCGGTAAAAAAAAAAAAAAAAAAAAAAAATTCAAGCCTAAGAGGCAATAAACGCTTAAGCCTTTTGCTACATTTGTGAGGACGGGTCTATTCTAGCTCCGGTAAATAAATCTGAATTCGACAGATGTGTATATGTATATTTATATAAATACTGTATATGTATATATATTATATATATAGTATCTATATATTTGTGTGTGTGTGTGTGTGTACAAGAGGGAATAGGCTTATATCTTTCTCCGTGGTCAAGTGGTTAACGTTAACCTCATTCTGAAGTCAGGTGCGGGTTCGAATCCTTCCACGGGCGTCAAAGTTTCTTCATTTGGATCACTGATTTGTAGCGACAAGCATATCCAAAAATAATGTGAAGAAATCCGCGAATAGACACACATGGTACTGTTATCCACTTGTTAATAAGTAATGGAGTATAATCAGACACACATCAAAGTTTATTTCTTCCTACTGGAGCAGTTCAAGTGCCAGAATACATGATTAGAGAAATTAGTTCTCTGATTACTGATAAGACTATTAGAAGTTACGTGAGAACGAAGCTAATAGCATCTTTTAATTCAATATGTTATCATATAAGAACCAAACCGTATTAACACTTAAAATCACAAAGGCTACTTATATTTTCATTTATCTGGTTGTGAGAGAAAAAGGGTTACATCGCGTGAGCTAAAGCTAACGTAATGTCTTCAAAGTCTACTTGAAGTTGTGATGAACTTTCTCAGTGGTTATCAAGGACACTCCCTGAGAATAATGTTCTAATATAATTCTGGAAGAAAGCAGAAGAAAGGTCCACTTCGTTGTTTTTAGACAGTGAGTTTTTAGGCAATTAAGATATCATCCCATTTCTGCATTTTATTCAAGCATAATCACCCAGTAAAACGAAATGACACTCCCATTTAATCACTCATTTTTGTCTGGTTCAAGAAATGAAATACACCACCACGAATGTGAAAAATCAGCCGACAAAGAAAAATTAGATAAAAAAAAATAAGAATCCGAAGTAAACGATGAAAGAATTCGCGGGAAATCTGCGGTAGCGTGACAAAATGACCTTTGATTTAAGGCATTCAAATGTCAATGTGTTTTCGATTTCCCAGTGAGGGGAGAGAGGCCTCTCGTCTTCTCAGCAGGGCCAGCCAGCCTCTCCCTCGGAACGGGTTCTTCCCAGCTCATAACAATGGTCTTGCAAAATCACTCTCTTCTGTGACTCTTATTCAGGCAACAACACAGAAAATGTTTTCTTAAGTGTTTTGTTCAGTACTAATCAATATTTTACTCAGTTTAGTTTTTATTTCTATTGCTCTGTAGCTAAGATCTCCCTTATATTAGGAGGATGGACGATAGATTAGAGATCATTAAATGATTAAGTACCGACAGCAAACTCCTTATTTATTACAAACTTTCAAGGTAATTTTATCGGGTCTTAACAGAATCAACATTTAATAAAAGCAATTAAGACTCATCACTCTACAACAATCATTACTTGTTTACCAGGGCTGGAAAGGAAGTGCATTTCTAGGTTAAAGTTGTGGATCCTCTCTCTCTCTCTCTCTCTCTCTCTCTCTCTCTCTCTCTCTCTCTCTCTCTCTCTCTGTCATTTTATCAACCGGCAAAATAGTCATGGGAATCGAAGTTTCGCAATATGACGAATAATAATATTACAAGAAAGGAAAACCTGTCTCGCAATATGACGAATAATAATATTACAAGAAAGGAAAACCTATCATCACAACAGAAAACTAAGTAAATAAATTTTTTTTTTTTTTATAAGAGGACGAAAGAAAGACAAAAAAAGACGGAATGTTTCACAAACAGCAACCGAGAAGATCCCACGTAACTTGAACGAATATCTGAAAGTCAGAAGCAATGAAAGGCTGCATGTCTACGAACAAATAAAAACTCGGCATTTGCTCAAAAGTTAGCAGACCGAGTCAGACAGTGCCGGTGGTGTGCTGGTGAATATTTCGTCATATTTATTGACAGTTCTGGAAAACTTGTGGCGCTCTGGCAGAGCAGACTCCCCCGGCGACCGAATGCAGTGAGGAAACCGGGAGTCGCCGGTGGGAAAGTGAGGTTTCCCAAGTGGTATCTTCGAACGAGTAAATGTCTCGTGGCTGACTGAGCGCTCTCTCTCTCTCTCTCTCTCTCTCTCTCTCTCTCTCTCTCTCTCTCTCTCTCTCAAACCGCTGCGCGACGCCAGGGGGAAGGCCGTTGTTACATCGCTATAGCCTTGCCGGGGAAGGAAAATGTCGCCTTCACTTTTATGTGACATGCCTTTATGACAAGGCATGAAAGTATGTGTCGTACACACTGCGCAACACGAGAGTGAAGCTGGATGTTTTTCAAAAGGCGTTCCAACCTTCACAAAAACCATATTCATCTGGAATTTCATTTAATTTATTGCATGATTAATAATAAACACTGTACTGCACCTTCCAGCATTTTTCCTCCCCTGGCAAATGGTGTTGCGCATCCACTCGCTCACCCAGTTGGCTTCTCGGGTCTCAATGCAACCCTTTGCCATCCCAATAGAGTCCTGATGTCCGTCGCAGGTTACACTGGTGGTTACCCATCCAGTTACTAATCACATTGCGAAATATTTGTTAAAAACTTGAAAATACATATATTTCAGCCGTAAAGACATATTATTATTATTATTATTATCACTCGCAATATGCATATACTCATATGGAACAAATGAAACAGTCACTAACTTGCTGTGGCAGCTACCACAGAAAGAAATTCTCCTCAAATATAAGCAAAAGAAAGAAACGTATTAGTCCTTGGCAGAATGCTTTGGTTTTCTTGCTTGTTTTGAAGAATTAATTTTTCCAGCATTTCCCCCCCTGATCTGACACCAAAACGCATGTCACTCGATCTCTGCTTCACCCTCGTTGCATTTCTCTCATTTTACGCACCGAAGAACACAACTGCTTTGGCCGAGAGGTCTTTTGTTAGAAATATGATATAATGGAGACTTCAATGTCAGCAGACTCCAATTCTTATAAGGCTACGGAATAACATATCTCACTTAGAAACAATTCTAACATTTCGACGACAAACCACTCGATTTCTAGGAGATCTTGGATTTCACCAACATGACAATCGTTGGTTAGATCACACTGATTGTGGCATGTCAGTTGTGATACCAATTGTCAACGACAATCAATCAGCGGTTCTTTTAACAGAAGAAGCCTTTGAAGCAGTTACATTTGAAGGTAACAGGAGACATTTTCCTTCTGTGTTTTTATTTGCCCGCTGTTCTTGTCCGTACATTGTTTACTTATTTCCTCTACTCTTTCTCATTAAAGATGTTTTCGTCAACAGCAGTTGAGCTTTTAACTACGCGCTAAACGTCTTTTGCTTACTCGAATTTCATGATAACCAACCACAAACGCATATTAATTAAAAGGACATATATACGCACTATGTCAAATGCAGACTCAAATGATCCACGCAACAATAAAAGATTAAGTACTGAGCATAAAGCATAAACCGTTCGACTCGTTTCAAGTGAACCTATTAATCGCTTGGAAGCGCCGCACAAGCATGAGGAACTGTCACATGCATGTTCTCGATCATAAGAAATAAAACCAAGTAAAAAAAAATGCGCCAAAGTTTCTTCGGCGCAATCGAGTTTTCTGTGCAGCGAATAATGCTGTATGAAGCTCTCAGCCACGGCCCATGAAGCTCTCAGCCGAGGCTCATGAAACTTTCAGCCACGGCCCGGTGGTGGCCTGTGTTGTTGGTACCTATAGCGCTGCCAGACGCACGATCATGGTTAACTTTAGACTAATCTTGAATAAAATAAAAAGTACCGAGGCTAGAGGGCTGCAATTTGGTACGTTTGATGACTGGAGGGTGGATGATCAGCATACCAATTTGCAGCTTTCTGGCCTCAGTAGTTTTTAAGATCTGAGGGCAGACAGAAAAAGTGCTGACGGACAGACAAAGCCAACTCAATAGTTTTCTTGTACAGAAAACTAAAACCTAATGTACAAATATGTCACTAAAAGTCGAATTCTTCATTTTCTTATACAAGTAAATGCACAAGTAAGTCGAAGTCAGTGTTTTCTCCAAACAAAAATTACGAATAAGCCGAAGCCCCTGTTTTCTCTTGCTCAGTGTCAACGGTGGTTAACCATCAAGCCTTAAATGGTCGGAGACCTTTAAATCCTAACAACAAAACCCCGATACAAAGAACAACTCTGGGTAGTAGACAAGTTATGACGTTGGTGACTTACGGAGATAAGACTGACAACGAGACAGAGGAAACCGAAGTTTGATAAACTGGAAGGTCATCGTATGGCATCACCCCCAATATAACCTACAGTACTCGTTCTGAGTGGTGAAACCAAGGCTCCATATTATACAGACACACACACATATATATAATGTGTGTGTATGTGTATATATATATATATATATATAGATAGATAGATAGATAGATAGACAGATAGAGAATAAAAAGATGGATAGGTGGACATGAGTAAACAAACAGCACACACAAAGCGCAGAGGCACACAGAAAATTACTGTACACATTATTGTCGTCGCCACTGTCGCTTTTGGTCCTAGGTGTAACTGATCAAGCAGCAAGTATTATCATTCTTCACGACTGACTCATGAACTGCTGTAGTCAATCAAGCGTACATGTACATGTTCTCCCGTAGTAAATTCTTCTTTGGAGAACGTGTTAATCATTAGCTAAGATTAACAAGAGTTTCTATGATGTGACTGGACCCTGTGGCTTCTAGAACCAGAGTACAGCCTGAAAACCTCAGCTCAAACACCGATTTCTGGTTGTCTGTGTAAGAGGCAACGCGTTATTCAGCCTTTTGGTCTTTCTGCTTCTGTACTAAAGAAATCAACGCTTTTGAGTGCTTACCACACAGACCTTGACTGTCATTCAATGACAGTGATCCGCCCGTAATGGTTTGGTTTTTTCTTGACGAGCGTTTGCTTAGTTTTCAAATGAAGATTACCGGCTTCGCTTTTCAATAATAAATCTTTGGATTCTTCTGGAATGATCCTCATCTATATTTTCAGCAATCATTCTTAGCTTTAGTCTATTAATCAGTGATTACTAGAGGGATTTTCCATAATGCTTTTTACATTAGCTTTCGAGTACTGACTCTCAGTTGTCATTTCAGTGATAATTCTTAATATTGTCTTATCGGGTATTATTCCTTTTCTTAAAAAAAAAAAAAAAAAAAAAAAAAAAAAAAACATATTCAACATTTGGACACAAGCCTGCTAAATTCTAACAAACACCCATCCCTCCTCCGCAATGGGATTAAAGGATTCCATTCCTTAAAAATAATTTCAGAGTTCTGTTGTGCGTTCTTTCTTTAACCGAGTTCTAGGTATCTGGCGTTCACTCCGACCCAGTGTAAGACCGGATACGAGGCTTCTTACAGATAGAGGAGCATCCTGCTCATGATTTAATACTCTGGTGATAAGAAGCTTGGATGCTACAAGTATAGGTTTACCACACTGCATAGCAAAAATAAAACAAAACAAAATTAGTTCGCTACATTCACTTACACATTTACACAGTCGTACTGATATCGGTAATTCATGTAAAGCAAGTCACTGACATGAACAAGGAAGATAAATACACGTAAGCCAACATTAAGCCGAATGACGTCGGGGAAATAGATGTCAAGAACATGAAACTAGAAAGCCAACTAATGCAATTTTGAAATCAAAACTGCAAAATATCCCACTTTACCCATTTTAAGAAGAAAACACACTTATTCTCGACGTGATCTGAGCATGGATGTGCTCGCGATATCGAACTTTGCATGCTCAGGTCTCTGTTGTTGATGCTGTTATTGTTTGATTAAGATAGGCTTTGGGATGGTGGGTTCTTGTTCTTGAGAGCATCGAGCAGTTTCATACAAAGTTAAGTATACCTTAGTTTAACCAGACCACTGAGCTGATTAACAACTCTCCTAGGGCTGGCCCGAAGGATTAGATTTATTTTACGTGACTAAGAACCAATTGCTTACCTAGCAACAGGACCCACAGCTTATTGTGGAATCCGTACCACAATATAACGAGAAATGAATTTCTATCACCAGAAATAGATTTCTCTAATTCTTCACTGGCTGGTCGGAGAATCGAACACGGGCCCAGCCGAGTGCTAGCCGAGAACGATACCAACCCGTCCAATGAAGAACATGAGAATGATCAAATGCAATATATATTATTATTCACTCTTCTGTTAATTCTCTTCGGTGACAGACCTGACAGGTCTTATAAAGCAATAGATATAAATGAAAGACAGATAAAATGGTAGATACCACATTAACATGACTTCGGTGACATCCTGTAGGTTTGTAGGTTAACCGACTACATCCATTGTAGTTTAGGTTAGGTTTACCGTCCAAGTAAATATAGGTAGAACGCATCGTAATAAAAATGTTCGAAAATGAAAACTGTAAACCTTAGCAAGATTTATAAAAACACGACCACTGTCAGGCCTAACTGAATAAATATACGATATACTATGATGCCTGCTCTGTTCTTACGCCGAGGCTGAGAGTGGAATGGAAGTGTAATATACTGGACAAAGGAAAAAGGATTTTACTATACTATAAATCGAATTATCTAGTCCACAGTGTGAAATCTTGTTAACAGTTCACTTGCAGCAGACATAATGCAATCCAAATACGACATACATGAGAACACCTTTACAAATACAATCACCGAAAACTGTTCTTTATTTTAAAGGTTCCGGTAACAATGGAAATATTTAACTTTTCTATATATATAAAGAGTATTTACCCATGGAAGAGAGCACAAGAAACCTGTTTATAAGAGTATTCTTTTTCAATAAAAATGCATGGTGAAAAAAAGAGAAATTATTCCGAACAATATAATTCACTTATAAATTATTAGTTTCTGGTGACAATGAATGTACAACTATTATACACGAACTAATACTTAGTAAATTAATGATGACGTGTTCTCCAAGCACTAAAAAATATTTCCCCCAAAAAATTCTTGTTAAATATGCCATGAGAAATGAAAAAATCTAAGATAATTTACCCATATAACAATATGATATCCTCTTAAAGAAATTACCTTCACTGTGTGAATTGTATTTCTTTAAACGCTTAAAAAAAAAAAAAAACAGAGTAAAAGTTTTCAGCTTCAAAAGATAACTGAACTTCACGACCACTTAGAATTGAACCCTTCTTGCTTTCTGAAATAAGCACCACAGGTCAGTAAACCTTTGTTTACAAAAGAGAAATGCCACCTCAGGCGACGTGCTCTTAAGTCACCTTCATCGAACTTTTGATTCCCAGAAAACTTTCGTCCCTTTCATCATTCATCTGAAACACTGTACAAACGAAAAATCATTCCGACAAAACCAGGAAGTCGAAAGTGTCTTGTGGAGGCAATAGGCGACTAGCTGAAACTAGATCGAGTGATTTCAGTACGAACAAAAATTTAAATTTGCAACCCAGAATCTAGCTCGAATAGACGGAGAAGCACCAGAAATCAAGCGTCATGCTCTGAGAAGTAGCGTTGCGTGACCAGGTTTCCTACTGGCTTAT
>NC_089769.1:21552083-21672083 GCF_040412425.1 Macrobrachium rosenbergii | reverse complement strand
CGCTTCTTGTGTATTAAAAACTGCTTTTCACTGAGCAAAATATGTAGATTTCTTAATCAAACATGGTTATAAATGGAAAAGACATGATTTAACTGCGTAATTACGACAAATAACTGTCTTCGTGTGCGAATTCAGCTTTTGAAATTCCATTATGGCAGCAATGATTTCTTAGTTTTTTCAAGGTAATTTTTCTTAGTATTATTACATTGTTTTCATTAACAACGACTTTCCCTCGCTACCGAATGAAAAACAATCAACGATAAAAACGATACTTGAATTACATCTTGGGTGTGATTTCTGAAAGATTAGTAACAGAAAGAACCGACATTTATCAGTTCATTCCAGGAACTTTTCACACCGACAGAATGACTTGTTGAAGCCTTCCTAGGAAGTGATCAATTTGGCGTCGATGTTTCCATTGCTGATGGAGTCGGAGGTACCAAGCAGTATCTATATACATACACCGATTATTCTTTTAGCAATACTTTCGATTATTCGTCAATAAAAGGATTTTCAGGTATCCCGCCCCCAACCCCCTCTCTCTCTTTCTCTCTCTGGAAAGAATGTGAAAGCTGGAAGAACTACTGGAAATCGCACGGCTGGAAGGACAGACCAAAGGACGGTGGTATTGCGTCGTTTGTAAGTGGTGTGTGTGTGTGTGTATGTGAATCGGTTGGAGGTGGGGGGAGGGGGGGAAGAGCGGCGGGACGTTTTAGGGAATTCGGTTGAACGATCTTGGTTCTCGATCAGTGGAGCGTTACTGAGGCCTTGACTCTTCGTCGGTAGCCCAAAGCCCCTGGCAATACCCCTAAGGGGCGATGGCGATAATAGCTCCGACGCCACATTCCCATGTTTAAAGGGCCCGCTCCCTTACCCGAATTAAAATTAGGGCATGACGGTAGGGCTTCTGTCTGCCAGGCGTTCCTATCATGAAGCTGCTCTTCGGGAGGGTCAAAAGGCCAACAAATTCTCTCCTCCATGAAAAAAGAAGCGTACATTTAAACTAATAATCATGCTTATACCCACAATTTCGAGGTTTCTTGTTGTTTCGGCTTCCGGATTTGTATGAAAAATGGTTATTAATATATAATGAAACCAGATTTCATTATAAAAACCATGATGTCAGCGATATCTTCCTGTGCTTAGTGATCGTGATTCCCAGGAAGAGGTCGTATCTCAAAACAGTTTTAAGGATTTGTTATTTTTCCAACCTTTCAGTTACATTTGCACTGAACGATAACGGATTTACTTACGCTATGCATCATATGGCAAGTCAGGCACTGGCTTAGTAGGTGATGGAATGGAGGTAAGAGGATTAATACAGAACTTAACCGAAGTGCATCAAAGCAGCTACAGAGTAGCGACTTCAGACAGATATAGATCTTGTTGCTGATATCGTTTTCAAGGGGCAGAAACGTGAGCCTGTGACGACGTTTGGCTTTTGATTAATCCATTACTCATACCTCCACAGCAGCTTTGCTCCGAAAAGACGCCACTAAGATGACGACACTCAACAGATACGAGGAAGGGAGTTCTGAGCGTGATCACATTTCCTTCAGGAAAAGAGGTCACTTCGCGCTGGCAAGGAAGACTCGAGGTCTTCTCAATTAGGCAGTAGTTCCCTAGCAGGGCGGGTGCGGGGGGAAGGGTTAGTGCCGTCAGTGCATCTCATGGGGTGCACTGTAGGCAATACTAAAGGTTCTTTGCAACGCCCCTTCGGCATCTAGCTGCAACCCCTTTCATTTCTTTTATTGTACCTCCATTCATATTATCTTTCTTCCTTCTTGCTATACACCAACTCCTAACAATTATTTCACAGTGCAACTACGAGGTTTCCATCCTGTTATACTTTTCAATCCAAACTACCTACTCTCAATTTCCTTTCTAGCGCTGAATGACCTCACAGGTCCCAGAGTTTGGCATTTGGCCTAAACTCAATATTTCATAATAGACACCGACAGGTATAACAGCCTACAGTTCCTCTCCTGCAGTGGTGCTTCTTCGTTCATGCTTTCCTAGTAATATTTTTGCCTCAGATTTGAGAGCTTTCACTCCTGGTCTCACCACGTGTTGGTTCACATAATAAATTGTGATTTTTATGACGTGACGTTTATTTGACTATATTCTCGTCTGTTTCAAACGGAACTGCTTTCACTTTTACACTGGCTACTGGTGTGGCTTTGGCATACCTTTGTAGAATTACTTTCAACCTTGGACGAATCGGTAGAGTTCTCGGCTAGCAATCTGCTATTCCCGAGTTCGAGTCTCCGACCGGCCAGTGAAGAATTAGAGGAATTTATTTCTGGTGACAGAAATTCAATTCTCAGTATAATGTGGTTCGGACTCCACAATAAGCCGTAAGTCCTGTTGCTAAGCAACCAATTGGTTCTTAGCCACGTAAAATAAGTCTAATCCTTCCGGCCAGCCCTAGGAGAGCTGTTAATCAGCTTAGTGGTCTGGTTAAACTAAGGTATATTTAACTTTTTTTTTCAGAGCTATTGTTACGCATATCCCAGACCCTAAAGTATAACAACCGGCTTGTTGACATAATGTTATAGCTTTTTAATAATTTCGAATTGTTACTAAACCTACAATCACTAGAGATTTCACGAAGCAACTTTCTTCAAGGTTAAATACAAGTTTGAGGAACGCACAAATTGTCCAAAGATTCGAATTCGAACCCCCCACCTAACAAGCCAGGTTAGGTTAGGTAGTAAATAGCACAGGTCAGTTCGGGAGTCTACTACGTTGTATGCTCCTAGCAGCCTCTCCCTTTCTTCCACGAAGAGATGTTATATGGTCATCTTAACTTAATGAAAACTGAGGCTAATTCAATCCACACGCATCAAATGGTATAATGCTCCCATATGGCTTTCCGTTGTAATGGAAAAGATTTCGTTTTAACTCGCGTGAATGGTGACGATGTATCTTTGACCTCCTTTGGGATATCTCCGGAAATCTCCAAGGACCCTGTATCGAACCGGAAAGTTATTATAAGGTCTCTCTTATCTTTTCCCAAATTTGGTTCTACGTTCAAAGCGCGCACACGCACACTGACATATAAGTGCATATATGTGTATATATATATACTGTATAATATATATATATATATAATATACAGTATATATATATATATATATATATATATATATATATATATATATATATATATATATATGCATCTAGTACTAAACAGCTTTCACTTTCTGTGAACTAAAATATATGCAATAACACCTTTAAATCACATAAAAATGTGTCTGTAAATGAGAGGCCAACAGCATACTGCACACGACAGGGAAAAACGCATAAAGCACGGCTTGTGGATCAGACTTACGAAGTTGAGCGTAAAGACGAAGTCAACGGGGAGAAGGACAGGAGAAGGCTGCCGAGGTGGGTGGGGGTTTCGGGAGAAGGGGGCGTGGGGGTGTAGCTGTCGTTGTGGTTGTAAGAGAGGTATTTAACGAGCTTATTTCGAAAGGAAGTGGAAGGAGATGGCGCAGCCGCAAAAGAGGGCGTGGAGCAGAATGTGTGTGTACGTGTGAATGGTGCAACTGCACGCCTTGCTTTGTAACTCTTCCAATGAGAAAGAATGCCGGAATAAGGTCAATTTGCCACAATTTCAATCGTTCAAACGCTTCTGCTCCAACTCGTTGGGATATTACTCTTGAGCTTCTGGCTTCCACAGTACTTTCTTCTCGCTAACTATATGTATGTACGTATGTATATGCGTACGTACACTTAACTCTCTAAAAAAAAAAAAAAAAACATGAAAACTATGAAAAATAAAAATGGGAAAAGGTCGGAAAAGAACACTGGACATTTTTCATCAACAATTATCTCAAGCAAATGAACGAGATGCTACCAAAATTCTACACAAAAACCTATAACAATAAAAGTACGCCATTATTTTATTTGCTTCTATAATTTATTAGGCTTCTCTTCTTTTGGTTATCTTTATTCTTCACATATAAATACCCTATTCTCTGGAGGCTTCGCATGCCATGTCTGGTATATTTGGTGTGTTACACTTACTAATAGCGACGTTTCAAACAATAATGACAATAGTGAAAAGTTATTATTATTATTATTATTATTATTATTATTATTATTATTACTTATGATTCCTGTTGCAACGATGCCCAAGAATAAAAGCGCATTGCTCTCTGGTTAATTTTATCGCAACAAACATGCAATAGCTATACATTTATAAATATAAGTGTGGATACACACGCACCAGCTAGCTATAGAAGAAAGGTTGTGCCTATCCCGTCCGATCACAGAAGCTTAGCTGAACAACAAACATCAAAAAAGCAAAAAACAAAAGAGGGGCAGTCATTTAGGAATGTGTGACCGCCATTCGTCCCTCGAAAGCAAAAGGAAGAGAAACTTTAATAATATAATTACTGCGGTTACCTTGATAACAACAGCGCTCGGGATGTGGGAATACAAGGGAAGGCTGAACTCGCCACTCGTGGGCAAAGGATATCGAGGCAGGATCGCTCGAAAACAGGTGGTAACGATAACCTCCCCTAGGAGGGAACCGATTGATGGCACCAGGGGAATTGTAGCTGATAGTCTGCTGGCATAAGATACCCAGCCTTATATATAAGCAAAGGGATTATGGTTCATCTGGGCATCATGGATTATCATCATCTACTGAGTCGATGGCCATAGTCGTTGCCACGCCATTTAACAGAAATCAATCAACCAGTCACACATACAAGGTATATCGCCTTCGGGCCCCGCTACATCCCACTATTACTTACACCAGACCCCTACAGGTTGCTGCAAGATTCTCAACGTGTGAATTTTCTGATCCAGTGCACTGCATGTGGTAGCCTGACCAGATTTAGATTATAACCTCCTGAATTAATGACCTCTGATATGACATAGGTCCGACGCTATGGCCTAAAACTGTATCATGATATTCGTTAAAATTTGACGTAAAAATGAGATTAGTGTAACGCATGTTGCGAATATTATAAAAAAAAAAAGATACTTCGATCAATTTTCAGCAAAAGTCTGAGAAGAGTAATTAGGACATAAAAACAATTTTGTAAAAGATATAAAAAATTTCAATGGTTTCATTAATATATACAGGTAGCTCAGTCATTAATAGAGGTATCCTTAGCTATTTATCAATCCATCTATCTATCTATGTACCTTACACACATATATATATACATACAGTGTGTGTATGTATGTATGTATGTATGTATGTATGTATGTATGTATGTATGTATGTATGTATGTATGTATGTATGTATATATATATATATATATATATATATATATATATATATATATATATATATATATATATATATATATATATTTACAGCGAGAGAGAATACCATCCATGCATATCAAGAACGAATGTCACAAATAAAACCGAAGCATTTACGTAGACTGTCCGTAGCAAGGAATGTCCCACAGACAATCCTTGAAGATGCAACGACATAGACGCGAAATCAAGGTCAAGCTCAACGGGGTTTTAAATAACCGGCTTCTCCTGAGCAATGTCTCTTAATATCTCCGCCATGACGTGGCTCTTGGATGCGGTTTTAGCAACCAGGAGTTTCTGAGGACTGGAATAATGATATCTCTCACCTTGCAAGCACACAACACGAGCGCACGCAAACACACATACATACACACACACACAGATTCACGAGGACATGATTCTGGAATTGAGGGAAGATCTCCTGATCACAAGTAGCAGTACTTAGTCAGGAGGCCTAAAAGTTATTCAGTAAATCACAATCGGAAAATTTTTAATAAATAACTTTCTGGACTTATCATACACACATATATATATATATATATATATATATATATATATATATATATATATATATATATATATATATATATATATATATATATATATATATATATATATATATATACACATATATGTGTATGCGTATGATAAGTCTAGAAAGTTATTTATTGAAAATTTTTGTGATTTACTTGTGTGTATTATATATATATATATATATATATATATATATATATATATATATATATATATATATATATATATATATATATATATATATATATATATATATATATATATACTGTATATATATTCTACACATATATGTGTATGTGTATGGTAAGTCTAGAAAGTTATTTATTGAAAATTTTCCGATTGTGGTTTACTGTATATACACACACATAAAACGAAGCAGAACAAACACCATCTCACGTAAGTATAGTAACACAGTCCTTGAAGGAAAAAGACGAAAAAAATCAACACCTCTGTCCACGTGATCACCGAACAAAGAAAAAATTCCCTCGCCATCAGATTTTTAAACAGAGCAGAACAATATTAGTGTGAGCACCGTAAAAGAACGAATAAAAAAGAAAACGAATAAAAAACGGACACATAAAAGTGTTGACACAGACTTCATGACGAGTCACAGACGACAGTCGGAATGCGCTGTGCTAAATACTCCCTCTCTCTCTCTCTAAGAATCTCCTCGTGTTTGTCATCGTCATCATCAACATCATCATTATCATGTACGTCATCCTCATCTTCATAGCCAGTCAGTCAGCCCGTCACTCAGTCAGCAGTGCTTGTCGGAATTGCCAATCACGTGACTAGCCCGCATGATTGTTCTCTTTTCGTGATCCTCAAGAGTGGTCAAGGGTTGACGAATGGTTAAAATACGACTTGATGCTGAATATAAATTTTTGTTTCTACTTAAGCAGTATATATATATACATACTGTGTATATATATATATATATATCTATATATACACCATATATGAGTTATATTTATACATATATATGTGTATATATATGTGTGTGTATGTGTGTATATATATATATATATATATATATATATATATATATATATATATATATATATATATATATATATATATATATATATATAAATATATATATGAGAGAGAGAGAGTCAGAAAAAACGTTTACCCCTCCACATTTCATCTCTACAGAGAACTGGATACAGGCTTTGCTTTAACTGTTATGCTTGCTGGACGGGTTGTATTCAACATCCACTCGGGGCTTTAAACGCTCAGTTCGTGGATTCAGAATTCTAGACCAAAACTGACTGACGTGGATACTAAGCAGTGCGTGTGGGATCTACTAAAGGCGTATTTAAACTATGTGGGAACCACTAATCTTCCACCTCCCGGTTTTCTCTCACGTTGCTGAACGTAGTGCAGATTCCAACATGGACTGTTCAGGGCATCATTTTCTCTTTTTATCCCCAGCCTTCAATGACGTCACATCATTCACATGTTGAGTAGTCCTCTGATCTTTAAACCCGAACTGCGTGTTGAATGCTAACGTTTGTGTGTAATTGCAGGACACCTGAAATCTCGAGTTTGATCATTAAGGACTTGTGACATAAAGACAAATTTGACTCAATGACATCCCCATGAGAGAACCAGCTCCATGCTTCAGGTTTGAAATCGGCAGCATCCAGTGTCTCTCTTCCTTTCCAATTCAGAGTAAATAGGACATTTTCATGAGACGAATTTCGTCTTAGTCATTTTTTCAGGTCAAGGTGATATGACCTCACCATTACTAATCCTCCTATCATCAATATTATTGCTCGAGGAAACTCATGATGAGCGTAAAAAGAAGTACAATCATGATTATTATTCTAATAATCACCTGATTTCCCCTCCTTGAAAATACCATCATTATCATTACCATGAATTACTATTCATCTTTAACTCCCAAATGTTTCCGTCGTTTCACTGTCATCCGGCAAAATGTTGATTGCATTTACGGAATAATGTAACGCTGATTCACCAGCAGCTAAACCAAATGGTTTTTACGAAAGATAAATCGGCCTGTTACCTATTAAATAGGCCATAATCTGATTAGAGATGAACAGGAATATCATATAAACATGAAAATGAAGCAGGGCTGTGAAGATCATAGTTCCTGCAAAACAGCAAATGGAGGCAAAAGCAAAGGGGGCGTTTTTCTAATCAATTTTCCATTTTCTTCATCTGGAGTAAGTGATGTTTTATATAGATTTCCTTTAAACTAATATGCCTCTCTCTCCCTCTCTCTCTACTTCATGGATTCCAGTACTCGTGCCTTAGTTTTGTCGTGACAAATTCAGTTTTTTATATATATTTCTGAGCATGAATTTTGAATTACATTTAGTTATTCATATAAGTCACTTTCTTAAATATTAGTATTATGCATGAAAATGAGCATTATGATTATTTTGCATGGATGTTGACTGCATGCTTGAAAGATATCCTTAACAATAAATCAAAGACCCTGTTATGATTTCGACCCAGATTCTTATTTGCTTAAGTAAAGGTGAAAGAACTTTAAAAATTTTTTTAAATAAAAATAAATACCAGTCCACATTAACTTGACTTATATTATCTGACCGAAATTTTATTTTTGGCTTGATATTAAAGACTTTCAGTCGACGTGCCAGCAGTCGACGAGACTTTGATTTGATTTTTTGAAGGAATGTTTGGCTTTAAATTTTAGTTCAATCTGCACTAAATCCACAGCACTGAATTTTGTTTTGGTTACTGACATCCTATAGTCATTTGCAAGTTCGGTCTCCCCCTCCCCACCCCTCACAGCCCCACTGAGGCACCGAGATTGCTTTTGAGTTGATTTTGTGTTTTTCTTTTCCCATTTCAGGGCCCATTAGTCACTCCATTCGCACAACAGGTAATAGCAATGGAAGTTGAATAAAGGCCTTTTGAGTAAGGGCGTCACACTAGACGTGTTTTGGACATTCCCAAATCCTGGGTAGTGACAGGAAACAAAAGAGGTTGTTGAAGGATGTAAATCATTTCTCCCTTCTCTAATAGTTCGATCAACTTACGTCTTTCACGTCCGAATGACTCTCAAGTCTTTTACAAAACTCATTTTCTTCCGAACTCTGCGTTTCTTTCTGCTTTCGGTTTCGAGTGCGTTCTCCATTTCCTCTTATTTTACCTTTGTCTTTATTTGATCTGCAGACTTTTTCTGGTTTACAAATACTTTCGCCTTAGGTTTGTTTATTTTGTTATTTAGACGTACTGGAGATAGAATTTGACTTTCATGATCAGTTAACGTTTTAAGCAGAGTATCATGGACGCTAGAACTATCAAGTATATATAAAGGTTTCAACCTGATGGATATAGCTTGTCTTGGCAAAAAGTGAATCTCCAACAGGCCAAAAATACATGTGATTTAGCCAGTATTTCTCTGTCTCTCTGAACAGAATGAACAACTACAACAAAATTTGTTTGATCTGAAAACTCTCATCACTCATGCTCTACAGCTTTCCATTCAATATTGCAGAACAATGCCTGTGGACGGCCTTCGCTATGTGCACAACATGCGGAACTAATGTCAAGACATTAGCGTTTACTGATAACCTATGTGTGACAAAAGACTTTAGGAGCAAATATATCAAAAATTTATTACGCTAATGTACGTATAAAATTGGAAATACTTTATCACTGAATATAAAATTCAGGCTTAAGGCCAATGTTTAATGTTTAACAATCACAAGGAGGGTGGAAGTATGATGGAAGAAAGAGAAAATAAACGGAGGTATAGTAAAAGGAATGAAAGTGGTTGCAGGTAGGGGTCGAAAGAACACTGCAAAGAACCTTAAGTAATGCTTCTTATTTTCAAGAAGAGGTAACTTTTATTCTAACAATGTGCTCAGGATTAATAATATTAGTATCACCACAGCTGCTACTACGAGTACTTTAATGATAAGGACAAACAAGTCAAAACAACAGACAACAATATTCCAGCCCTCTGTGTGACAATAACGCCAGCTAACAGGTCAAACAACTTGTCAAAAAGAAAGGGCGTCACAAAAGCTTTGATCGCATAACATTTCCCTCTGTTTTGTACATGCAAATCAATTAAGGATAACAGTGAAAATAAGCAATAATCCATTATTCAAAGCCTGTATCAAAACCAAAAGTTATTTTATTGAAAACAAACGTGCGTCATTTTTATTTAATATAGAAACTGATAAGATGTTATCTCTTGTAGAACGTATTCCTCAAGTAAGTATGATGTCAAGGGCCAATCACATTGTGCTCAGGTGCTTAGATTTTTAAGAATTGTCGTACGTTGAAAAATATTTACCCATCGTCTAAACCCATTTCTTATATGAACTTCGATTTTATTGGCGGTTTTAAACGCGACTGTCTGTCACCTGCTACAAAAACGCAAAACGTGACTATAAAAGATAAGTAATGCAAGTAACATGGCTTCCTACAAAAAACAAAAACAAAAAGAATATCTGCGGACATATCGGAAACTAAGTCGCAATACACTGTTTATTAAAAATTGGTAGATATTTCTGACCTTGTAGAGTTACTTTGATAAGTTCTCACTATTTTTTTTTAAGACAATTGTCTCTGATGGGAAATACAATGGACAAACTGTACATAACAGACAAAATGTGCCAAATGAACAAAATAAATCCAAAATGTAAGACGTCCCACTCGGAAAAAATGTATTTAACGGACAAAATGTGTCCAGTATACAAAATGTGCTCAACAGGCAAAGTGTACCAATAGCAAAATGTTTTGTCCACTGGATACATTTGGGACATTGGATAAATTTGATCCATGGGGGATTTGGTATACTAGGTAAATTGGTTGTATTAGATATATTCGTCCCACGGAGGACATTCTATAAGTTTTGTCTAAAAGGAACATTTGACCTGCTGGGTACATTTTGTCCACTGTGTTCTTAAGCAGGAAACAATGCATAAAAAATAACAGAAACCTAAGCAGTTCACTACTACTTCTATACGGGTTCTAAAATATCTATCGATTCATAAGAATTAGTAAAATTCAACTTGGTTTGTCGATAAATAAACTCGCCTTCTTCTTAGTTGATCCTGAGTTCTTCACTGGGGGGTGGGTAGAGCTCTCAGCTAGCACGCTTTTGGCCCAGCATTCGACTCTCCGACCGGCCAATGAAGAATTAGAGGAATTTATTTCTGGTGATAGAAATTCATTTCTCGTCATAATGTGGTTCGGATTCCGCAATAAGCTGTAGGTCCCGTTGCTAGGTAACCAGTTGGTTCTTAGCCACGTAAAATAAATCTGATCCTTCGGGCCAGTCCTAGGAGAGCTGTTAATCAGCCCAGTGGTCTGGTTAAACTAAGGTATACTTAGCTGATCCTCTTACGTGCTTTGCTTATGGTTTAAGATAAAATTGTTCTGGCCCTTACAGGTGACTCTACCGTGTTTCAACCCATGGTTTTCTCAGACTCAGTTTTTTGCATTTTGGCTCCGATACAAAGTTATAAAACCTATTCAAACACCCTTACAGAGACATTCACGTGAATTTGTAAGGTGCCTTCATGTTTTCTTCTTTGATTCATAATGAATAATAAACCTTTGTTCAATGACTCCTTGAGTGAAATTTGAATTATAAATTTAAAAAATGTGTTGTCTATCGTTGGTCTTCTAAGATGAAATTGGGATCTTCACTGAACTGGAAAATCCCAGACTTACCCAGATTTTTTTTTTGTTTACTTATTTTTTTAACTAGGGTCAAATCAAGGTTACTAAATGCACAAGTCCTACTGAAGCGCTGCAACTGTCACGCAAGGTTCTCTCCCACCACCAGAGGGAGGTTCACCACAATATCGAATATAATTAACGGCCGTAAGATTGAACCCAACCAAGCGTTCGTCCTGGAGGAGAGCAAAACTCGATTTCATTTAATGGTTCAATTTGTCGCTACGCCTTTTTCTTCTTCTTCCAGCTCCTCCGGCGGGATATTGTCGCCTCATGTCGCGACAGGGTTCACTGCGTCGCTCGGGTCATCATGGTAATTCGTTCTACGCTTCGCTGGGAATTTTGAGTGAGAAAGTTTCCAGCACGACTTTCACGTCATTCTGAATTGAATATAGAAGTTAGGCCAAAGTCCAAGCACTGGGACCTATGAGGTCATTCAGCGCTGAACCTGACAGTAAATGGTTTGAAAGGTGAAGCAGGAGGAAAACCTTGCAGTTGCACCAACAAAGAACTGTTAGAGAGGGTGGAAAGTAAGATGGAAGAACGAGAATATGAAAAGAGGTACAGTAAAAGGAACGAAAGGGGGCCGAAGGCACGCTGCAAAGAACCTTAAGTAATGCCTGCAGTGCACCGCAAAAGATGCACTCACGTCATTTTATTCCTTTCCTTTTTGTGATTATCTTCCCTCGCTGTGGACTTGAATCACATTTCACTTCATGACTTCCCTCCTTTTTTTTCCTCTCATATTAAAGAGTTCTCCTCCTTTTACTTATCGCCCGGTCACTTTCTTCCAATTTTTTCTCGCAATGATTACATTAATCATATGCGGTATGAAAGAATTTCTGTTCCCTTCTTGTCCCCCACAGCGTGGAATTTAATCACGTTTAGAAGAAATACTTCCACGTTCTTGATTAGGCACGTAAAAGGAACTCAGATCACGCCCTTACATTTGACAGCTGATCATTTCTTTACCTCCATATCTTCACCCATAAATGAGCGGTAATTTTAAACGGCACAAGTCGTTCCCGTAAGTGCACTTATATTTGATTACCCGTTTGTAATTAACTTAATTGTTGTCACTGTGTTTGGGTTGATCAATGTTATTGTACCTGCATCGAAAATACTTCGTCTGTGACTTTAAATGATATGGCTCTTATTGGGGGATGACGTCTGTCTCGTGTTAAAAAGGAAAGGCCTCTCAAAACAAAACAGGAATTTACAAGAGCAGCCGTTTTCACTAGGAACACTTTAACCTAAGAAGAAGAAGAAAGAAGAAGAAGAAGAAGAAGAAGAAGAAGAAGAAGAAGAAGAAGAAGAAGAAGAAGCAACGAGAGCGAGGGAAGATGAAAAGGTCTGGAAAGAAAAGGAAAAGAAACGATGACACATTCTGAGAGAACAGGTGTGAAGGATGACGGATCGCTTCACTTGAAAAGGAAGGATCCTGGGGCATTCAGGATGGTGGTCATTACTTCCTCGACACACCTGTAGAAGGGCCGGCTACCTGTCTTTTTAAGTGCTTCCGGTACTCTTCTGCACTTCTTACACTTCACTAACTCCTTCCCATCATACGCCCTTTCTGTGATACCACCCGCTTCCTTTCTGGAAAGTCTTCGGCCTACCTCCGGGTTTCTCGTCACTTTTTCAGTCATTTGTAAATTGTAAACTCAAACACGCATATATATATATACATATATATGTATGTATGTATATGTATACAGTATATCCGACACCCGGGATCGACCTCTGGTCTCAAGCTGGTGAGGTGAAAATGACCAATACAAATGACACACGGACACAGCTGCTCCTATGGAATATGGAGTCGCAATGTAAACAAGTTAAAACTAATACTTGAACATCCCGTAGACCTCCAAGGGGCATGTAAGAAGTGAGCCGGCAGAATCTCTCCCCATCTCTTGTCACATTTCGGCATTCCTTCCTCCTAAAATGTTCCCCTGACAAATCCCCACCTACCCCGTCGAGGCTCCACCTTTCCCCACCCCGTCCCTCGGTAAGGCATCTTAGTTTTAATGTCAGATGAGCGCCGATGACCCAAACGTTTTTCTCCGACGTCTTCTGACGTGATTTGCAAATCCTAACGTTGGTGACGAAAGGTCACTCACGATCTTCTTAGTCATTCCTGACTGCTGATTCAGGCTTAAGCCTAAGTCACGGCTTACTTTCATTCCTTCGTTCTTGCACGATTAGGCTTACGCCTAAGAAGCCCCTTAGTTTTCATTTAGCCAGTTCTGCGCCATTTCCCTCCCGGCGTAAAACCACCAACTGGGCGCCACCTCTGTACTAAATGGCTCGGAGGTGTGCGTTAAGTTTTCACAAGCAAATACCAAATTCAATTATAAAAAAATTTAGGTTGTCTCTACATAAAGTTGAGTTTCCAAGGAAAAAATGGTGTGGAGGTGGGCGTGCTTTACGGTGAGTGGGCGGGCTGAAAGGAAGATTGGCGAGGTGTGAGAACATCCTTAACCTCGGCAGGCAGCCGCCATTAATAATCAAACACACACACACACACACACACACATATATATATATATATATATATATATATATATATATATATATATATATATATATATATATATATATATATATATATATATATATATATATATATATATATATATATTTATATATATATATATTTGCACATGAAAGTGGACGTGGCTTAGAACCAAACTCGGTGCATCACATGCGAGCATCATCTACGAAAGGAACAGATTGCAAACGGAGCACGTTCTAAGAATTAGCAAGCTCCATTTGCAAATTATGTAACCGTGACTCGGAAAATGACGTCATTTTACTTACACTTTACAATAAGCCACATCCTTTTAATCAACAGCTTTTCATGGATACAGGTCCCACGATATCCTACTTCAATTTTATCATTATCGTCAGTTCGATTATCTGTGCAACTATTCCCATTTAAGAAAGGCGAGGAACCAAAGTCACAAATTAACAATAAAACCTGACTTCGTCTTTGCTTTTTTCAGAGAGAAGTGGAAAATGCTACTCGGGTTAATGGCCTTCCTGCATTAGGAGTTGCAAGGGAAGGGGGTTTAAAGAGCGCGCTCCTTTTGCCTAAACCACTTGGTGCTCTTGGTTGATATTGTGACAGTAAATATGACTAAAATGCTGAAGTCCAATCTTGTTTATTAGAAATTTATTTTCATAAAACTACTCGTGAATGGGTGGCTTCCAGTGCGCGCGCACACGCACACACACGTGTGCGTGTGTGTGTATGTTGTAAATACATTTTGTTCGGCATCCTTTTTATTAGCACAACTTTAGACCAGCAAGATCTCCCGCCGCGTGACTCACGCCAATTCTTCGTATCACACAATGGACCAGTTTTACGTAAAGCGGCGTTCTCCTTCAAACAGTCGTAATGAGACGGCAGTATTGTCCCATCACGAATGACATTTCTTATTACCAGAATTTTATAGTATCAAACGATTTAAACGTCAACTTTACTGAATACACGACGTTGCATGACCATTTTATTTGGCCTTTAAGTGAACCTGATTGCTCCGCGTCCGCACAAATAATAAACAGGGCAATGACTAAGTAATGAGCAGATAAAAACCACCAATTTTCCTTCCAAACATCACTGCCATAGGCTAAGAGTTACCGACGAAAAGACAGTTTTTAAAATGTGTTATCTTTTGCCTTGGGAATTATGGCCAAAGGGCGAGGGAGGGACACTACGAGACTAGAAAGTGAGTGATTCCGCACTGGTGGAAATTCGTCCACTTGATTTTACAACTTCCGTCGCCCGGAGGAGGTCCCTCAAGAAGTCCTTCGAGTTTACATTCTGCGTCTCTCCGCCTACCTAAGCCACTGACGGCTGCTGTGTTGTATTCAACTTATATAACAACAGAAGTTTCGGATGGAGCGATGTGACATACTTGAGAGGAAGAACGAACTCTATTCCTTGAGTCGGTCAATCATCGAGGGGAGATGAAGCATACACGCGTGAAATAACAGTGATGAATCTTACGTCTTCATCTTTATGTGTGACAACCAGTTCCTCATTGCCTTTCTGTGCATTCCATACGTATCTACTTATTTCCAACATTTACACTCTATTCCAATAAACACATTGATCAAGACTTCCTGAGAAACCTGTATTAGCAATGAACTTTACGAACTTCAAAGACAATTACTAATATTTATGACCTCACTACATAACAAAAAATTTAGGTGATTCACACTCAAAATTTATAGGGTATATGTGGACACATTATGCAAACAGACTAACTAAGAAATGCAAACAAGTAAAGAAAGAAAAAAAAATAGCCACTTTAAGCCTTCAACTACCCTCCAGGAGAACGCTCATTTTTTAAAGATCTGTTTATTGAGCTCTGAGAGGAAATTAAAGGGAAAGCGAAAACAAATAAGCAGAGACTCGAGAGTGTGTAAATTGAGCCACGGGGATTAGGGCAGGATTCCATTTTCTTTATTCTGACCCACTGTCGCCGAGATTAAAGACAGAGAGAGAGAGAGAGAGAGAGAGAGAGAGAGAGAGAGAGAGAGAGAGAGAGAGAGAGACTTTCTCTTTTCAAGGTTGAAACAGCACAGATGAATACACTACAGTAATCGCTCTCTCTCTCTCTCTCTCTCTCTCTCTCTCTCTCTCTCTCTCTCTCTTTAATAAAAAGAAGTGAGGTCTGGGGAAAGACCAACCAACTGCATACCTCCCCAGTGAGTCAACCATTTATTAAAACTTAACCGAGCTTCTTCAGCGCTGACAGAACTGTCGTCTTCCCTGCTTCCCCTTTCCTTCCATCTTGAGTCAGTCTGCACTGCTATTCGAGCCTTGGAAGGCATTTCCTTTTTCCTGTGCTGTTCCCCTGTACTCCCCAGCTAACCTCCCCAAGGACTACTTGCCTCCTCCCCTCCCCCTTGCTCAGTTTCTCTTTGTTTTTAAATGTCATACTTCTGAATGCGTGCACGTTGCAAGTAAGAACAACAATGATAAAATACAAGGGATTATCACTGAAAGCAAACTGGCCCTGACCATTGTAACATTTCGAAATCCTGGCTTTCTGCTTCGCTCATCACTTTCAGACGTAATGACAGGACCAGTGGAGCCAAATTTGCCCACTTCCTTTTCCTCCACTGATATTTCACTGCTTGTTTCATTGATACAGTAAGACATCTACAAAGGATATATAATAATAATAATAATAATAATAATAATAATAATAATAATAATAATAATAATAATAATAATTCTCATGCACTAAAATCCAAAACATTAAGTATTTACCACAAACCAGCAATCATTCGTAAAAGACGTGCCAGAAACCTTTTCTTTAATGTTCTGTTACTTCATTTCTTTCCTTCCTTTCACCTTATTCTCTTGTCCTTTGTTGTCTACGTCTTTCTACAAGAAACTTTTTTTTTTTTTTGTTCCTCGTTTCCTCAGATTTCTCTTTTCCTTCCTTCAATGTCCTTTCTCTGTCACGTTACTTTCTTCTTCACTGAGCATTTTACCTGCCGTCGGGAAGGAGACTTGAATAAGGAGGCGAGATTCGGCAACAATCCTTTCGGTTTATTAGCGATTTCCTTTCAGCTGCTCCTTCCGTCCCATCCCCTATGCTGCGGTCGCTCCCAACGGCCCCCCCACCCCTCCACAATCTTCTGTTTCTTTAATGTTGCGTCGCTGGTCGTTTCTCGGAACTCTCTCTCTCTCTCTCTCTCTCTCTCTCTCAGGTTTGGTTCTCAGCACTTCAGTATCACGAGGGATTTTAATCATGGCTCTTTATCCTTAACACCTTTAGTCAATCGGGTCATTTTTATTCATAATTGAAGGTATTTCTGTTTCTCTCTCTCTGTATACTTTCGTCCCTAACGCTATTTGGTCATGACTGATTTTTATACCAAATATCCTTCCTTGTTTCATTTCATTATCAATTATTAGTTTCAACACTAATTTAATAAGTTGTATTCACCGTACCCATTTGTCATTTCCATAAGCCTTTAGCTACCAGCTATGCACATGACATCAAAGGACTGCAAAAGCAATAAAACCCGGCATATGAAATTGCTGACAAAACTGACCCAAAAGCGGCCACGAGAGAGAGAGAGAGAGAGAGAGAGAGAGAGAGAGAGAGAGAGAGAGAGAGAGAGAGAGAGAGAATTCTACCTACAACCATTCCTATTCAAACTTTGTAAGATGTTTCGGAAACCGAACACATATTGAGTTACGGCTAACTCATCTTCCTAGGAAAGGTCGTTATCATTTTCAGTTTTCTGTAAAAGAAAACTACTGAGATGGCTTTGTCTGTCCGTCCGCACCTTTTCTATCTGCCCTCAGATCTTAAAAACTACTGAGGTTAGAGGGCTGCAAATTGGTATGTAGATCATCCACCCTCCAATCATCAAACATTCTAAATTGCAGCCATCTAGCCTTAGTAGTTTTTATTTTATTTAAGGTTAAATTTGGCGATGCTCTTGCGTCTGGCAACGCTATAGGACATGCCACCACCGGGCCGTGGCTGAAATGTTCATGGGCCGCGGCTCATACAGCATTATACGCTGTACAGAAAACTCTATTGCACCGAAGAAACTTCGGCTTAATTTTACTTGTTTTTCCCGATTCTAATTCTTTTGTCTGCTACGGCACATCTCCAGAGAGGACTACGACCTTGTTGCAGACGCTGTAGGATTAAGCTGGCTCTAAACCAGCAGCAGAAGCGCTCGGACGATAGGTAACAGGAAGGAACTCAGGATGGGTAAACCTCGACTTGAAGACGTCAGTTCGACCACTTCCACGCAACACTTCCGCTCATCTGCTTTCGTGATTACTCATGAGTTTGTCCCCTTAAGGCACTCACTTTCCTCGCCTCAAGTTGAAGTTGCAGCGCCAGTTATGCGATCATTCTTTCGGGGTGATGTGCTTCCAAGTCCAAGTGCGATCATTTCACTGACTAAGTCTCCTTTTGTCCTGGCTTTCGAAATGTTGTACTTCTTGATCTTACCTTCCTGTCTGCCTTTCTTCTACATTAACTTTCCTTGTTTTTGAGAGAGAGAGAGAGAGAGAGAGAGAGAGAGAGAGAGAGAGAGAGAGAGAGAGAGAGAGGGGGGGGGGGCAGAAATATTCCAGTTATTTACTGTTTATGTTCACTCACTTACTAGTCTTCTCTGAATCTATCTTTCGAGGACGATTATTTAGTTATCGCATTTGTTTACTCCACCGTTCTTTATAATTTCCGGTCTCTTTTTACGTATAGAGTGAGTGACGGTCTATTTATTTGCTTGTCCCCCTTTAACTGGAAGTTTCTTATTTCCATTTACCTCTTTTCCACTGGATCTCCATTTATTGGCCTGTTCCTCTTCTTTCCTTGTTTTTCTCTGGTTTATTGACGGAAGGTCTGGGCAGGTGCACACCACTCAAGCGTCCTCGTCTTCCTGGCCGCCGCTTCGGTGGTTGTTTCTTTAAATGATGTTCTCTTCCTTCCTGGCCGTTGTGGCAAGGGCCGCCTTATAAATTTACTGACAGCAATTAGAGGGGAAAATGAAGTCTCGGAATAAAAGCAAGGGAAGGATGTTACTGGTCTCGGGATTTTTTTTTTTTTTTTTTTATTCAAGTGTCTCCACCGTTCTTGCTGCACACGTCAGGCTTCAGTCTCAAATGCTTTGTGGAGGAAAGTGTTCCTTTTAAGAGGCTATGTGTCGTCACCGGCCTTCGCGGTTTCCTCATATAAAGTCTAGTGATTATAACCATACATTTTTTTTATATGGGGCGGGAAAAAAAACCTGACAGGCAAAGTACAACTCATATGGTTAGAGTACCAACTAGTTTTGTCGCGCCAGAACAGACGGGGAAAACTGAAACATTAAAATTAATCAAACGAATCCCATCCGAAGTAAAGGCAGTGATTCTGTTTCTCGTGATGATGAGTCATTTGTCTGACGATAACGCTTCTGTGAACACAGGACGATTAGTACTAATTTTGAAGCTCCAGGGTTGAGAGATTTCATTACAACATCGTCATACGTCACATTTAACTTACACGAAAAAAAAAAAGGAAAACACAAAGCACAAAATTTTTGTAATGCATTCATAATAAACAAACAAATGTAATGTGTGTGTATGTGTATGAGAGAGAGAGAGAGAGAGAGAGAGAGAGAGATTCATGCTTTCAATAATCTACAAAAAAGTTGAGTTTCGAAGCGTCCACGTTTATTGATCCAACCTTTTCATGAGGCCTTCCTTCCACTTTAATAATAATAATAATAATAATAATAATAATAATAATAATAATAATAATAATAATAATAATAATAATAATAATAAAAAATTTCTTTGTAATAATAATAATAATAATAATAATAATAATAATAATAATAATAATAATAATAATAAATGTGAAAAGGAGGAGGCGAATGACAGTCTCTCGAGAATCGTGACCCGGGGAAGTGTAACTTGGGGAAGCGAATTCGTTATCAAATAGATGAGTAGGCGTTCTGGTGCCTTGCGTTCTTTCACGAAAGGAAGTGTCATGCGGGGTAATTTCTTTGCCTGTGGAACGAACATCGCTGGTCTCTCTCCATGCAACGAAGAATCAGAAAAGTGATCTGATTTTCTGTAAAAGATATCCAGCCTGAGAAAACATACTTTTTGTGGCAAGAGACCGGCCAGCACGCAACTGGAAGAAGGGACGTTCTTGTAAAAAAACATTCCGGTGGGAGAACGAGTCAGTTAAATCCTCACGAGGTAAAAAGAGATGGCAGGAAACAATAAGAAATGAGGAGAAAATACAATGCCCAGTACGATAAAAAAAAAAGTTTTTCATAGAAAAACATATTCGGCGATCGGATACAAATTCTTTATAGGACGTTTTTCGGAGGAAAACCAGAAAAGAGACTCTACACCTAAAAGGTCCAGAACAATGAAATGCAAAGAAAAACTTTACAGAACAATAAAACCGGAAAAGACCGCTGTAAATAGAATACACTTATTCGACACTGAGGTAAAAAAAATATATATAAAAATTAAAAATCTTCTATTCGTGTTAAACAGGACGTGGAAATTTTGTCCGTTATCAGTACTTGTTACTTAGCATACAGTAGCAAGCATAGACGAGTCTGCTATTGATAAATGAAAGTAAACTTCAGACGTCGACTGGACTTCCCCCTATCCAGACAATCCAGACCTTGTCAGGGGCAACGTTCCGATATCTGAGCGAAACCTTCTCTCTTGAAGTAATCGACAGTAGACCACCAACACATTCCCCAACCACTGGATAAGCCTGAAGTTTCATAATCCCGCAAATACTGAGCGAGAATTGTGAACCCAAGAGCCTCTCTTCAAGGTAAAAAATGTGGATTCATAAAGAAGTGGTAAAAGGTCATCATAGGTGAAAAGATGGATCAGGGTATATGAGACGATTTGTCCATGTGATAAAAAAAAAAATGGGGAACGAAAGGCTGGTAAAAAAAGAAGTGTAAAATTCGGAAGTGCCAGGAAGAGAGGAAAACCTAAAGAGCGCTGGATAGATGGCGTGACAGAGGTATTGGAAACGAAGGCCCTTCACATCCTAGAAGTGCTAGACAGCATGGAAAACAGGTGTGTGGTGTAGTGGAGGTGTATGAAGAGGCTATGTCACAGGAACTTTTCTAAACAAGGGTTTATCCACGATTCAGCAGTAGAAGTATCAAGTATGTGGCAGTGACCGTTGTTTTAACTCTCTTGAGACATGTCCTGGGCAACAGTTCTTAAAAACGAAGAAGGGGTCTGAAGGACAGCAAGCCTTTGGCCTTCTCGTCATACCAACAAAAACCCCACAGGAATCAAGGGAATTACGCGGAAAAATTGGATCCATTCGAGGACCGCTCAGTAAAATGCTCGTGGCTTCTCTGGAAAACAATACAAAGACATACAACCGAGGCTCAAGGGGATTTCAAACAAGAAGAGAGAGAGAGAGAGAGAGAGAGAGAGAGAGAGAGAGAGAGAGCAGCAGCAGCAGCAGCAGTGTCCAAGGCGTTCTGAAAAATAAAAAAGAGGCGAGAGAGAGTTTTTCTCTCCATATTTTTCATTTTAAAGGTATTATAATCAATGATAATTATTCTGTTGTCAATAATTGAACATATTCCTTGTTACATATCTCTAATTACAGGGTCTTCGCAAAGTTGCTACAGATAAAACAGAGGTGCCATACGTAAATAAAAAGATAACCAAGTACAGTGCAAACAAATATGTTCTTGACAAGCATGTAAACAAACGCATATACTGATAAATGAATTCTTTCTGTTTGTTATGATGTTAATCAAAACCAAATACACTTAATGTACAACAGCATAAACAAACATTAATCTATTACGAAAATTGTAGCAAGAGCATTTTTCACTGCATAAACCTGCACGCGTGCATTTTAAAAGGAACTTTAAGTCTTAGCCTGACCTATCTCAGGATGAAGGCAGATAGCAGATAGATGAGAACGGAGATAGAGGGAAGAAAAATGGTTGGGAAAAAACGAGGCGTCAGAGGAAACGTGTAAAGACTTGAAGGTGCAGTTCCCGGAAGTGGTTTCCTTTTTTTGATGCACTTCTCGACTTTTTTGCTCCACCTAATCTCGAGACTGGACACTTTTAAAGGGTAAAGAGGCATTACTAAGTAGAAATATCCTCTCTCTCTCTCTCTGTTTCTAACTTTGTAACAAATATTCTGACGGCATATGCGTCATAGATCGAATTTAGTGCAAGTTATGGCCACATGTAATTATTCAAAATGTCTCGTTCAGCCTAGAGATAACGAGATGATATCTCATAGAAATTAACAGAAAACACAGGCTAGTTTTGAGCATAAGACAGAGAAGCAAGACGAGCATCTGGAGCTTAGGACCCAACATGCTACTATTCTCAAATAAAATTATTCATTTACTTGTTAGCTCGTGTTAATTTGTCATATGTGGGCAGTCTATTCTATAGAAGTTTGTTGGTCCCATGTATTGCTTTTCTGCCTTGGTTAATGATAATAGCACACCGTACATAACGGTGATAATAACTGAAGATATACGACAAAGTTGACTGCCCAATTCCATTACCTTTCCTAGTTGAATTGTTGACTGCAACATTTCGTGCTTGTATCCATAAAAAAATTAGGGTCAATTCAAGTGTCCAATTTTCATCTAATAAAATGAAAGAAGTTCGATACGAATTCGAGATATAAAATTCGGCACCATTCTAATTTACATGACGATTACACTTGAGATACAGTGTGATTCAGCGAGCTCGTTATCAGCGCTCCCAAATAAACAAAGTTAATGTACAGCTGATCGTCAGTTCATCACCTAATTCTCTATGCGGTGTTGTTAATGAGCCGATTTCCTCAATTAACAGCCACAGTGATTAGAGCAAAGGACGACCCCTGCAGATGAGTCGATTTCCTCAATTAAGAGCCACAATGATTAATGCAAAGGACGACCCCTGCATACGAAGCCTTGCCCGTGTGCAGATTCTTAGCAGTCAAATGCTTCCAGAAACAAAAATAAACAGTCAAAACAGTTATGCAGAATCTCCGGATCACGTATGTTAGCTTACCAAGCCTCATGCAAGGCAGCAAATACAATATGTGCGCTCGCTTTGCAAATGGACTCGGCCAACTTGCACACAAGAGAAACGGCCGAAGGAGCACGACTTCATTAAGAGCCCATGTCATTGATGCGTTGAACGTTCAACATCACTGAGGAAGGAGGAGGAGGAGGAGGAGGAGGAGGAGAAAAAAAAAAGATTTCCAGGGGGAGTGGAAGGAGGGTTGGCAGGGAGAAGGGAAGGAATATTTAAAGGAAGAGGGGAGCCTGAAGAACGATTTGGGAGATGTAAAAAATACTCGATGGTTAAAAGGTGGAGGAAGAAGAGAAATGATGCACTGCAATCCTAGGTTTAGGAGAGATTTGATTCTGATTTACTCATGTTTATCCGAATATCGGGAAAGAGGGAGAAAGAGTAAATAAATAGCAGGAGGAAGAACTCAAAGACGGAGAAATTAACAGACTCAGTGTTGTCTTTACTTAGGTACAAGCAAGATATAAACCGCACAGATATTCCTCGATTCTGTCCATCACGTATACATGAACACAACCAACAGTGATTAAACATTACTCAGTGACTCAAATTTTCAAGATAGTTATCTTAACAGCAATCATATCTGATTACATCTTGGCGTACCGATAGCAAATCTTGATAATTCAAACTAATTTCCTATAATGGTTAAACATACAAGGCGGTTTGCGTACCTCCCTCTAATAATGCCACCCACTTTAGCAAATAATTCAACCCGAACGATAGCATCACTCGCAGCAAACTTTAAAGAACACCTAAAAATTGAACGCTCTAGATCCAAGCAAAGATTAATGGACATGTAGAAGCATGAATACAGGGCCCTTTAATATACTTCCATTTTACCACAGATTATTTTTTGCAAAGGATGACATCGCGTTATCACCATCGGCTAAACAGAGAAGCCCATCAACTGCACATTTCCCCCAACCCTCCCCCACACCCCGGCCAACCTATCTATGCAGAAGCCCAGCCAGATTTTGACAGTTCTTTCCTCACACGTTTTTCCTTTGCATAAGAAAATAGCTAATAAAACAGAATATGGTGTAATCACCTGGATGATGCATTTGCAGAGGAACCTCACAATTTGTAGCACACAGGATGCCAACGATTATCTTAGACAATGGAAGGAAGAAATATACTACTTGGCAACTCGCATCTGCGAATTTCATTCCCTGTTTCTCGTCTTTAGTAATCTCATTTGGTCTCGTTGGTGGGATATCTCGCTATCCACATTCTGTTTCCCTCTCGTGAGACAAATGCTGCATGTGTGTCTATTTTAGGTCACTTCAAGTTCACAGAGCGATGATTTGTCCCGTTGCACTGCGGTCATTTTTATGATCTCTAATGACGCTGATGTCATCGCTGCTGTAGTAAGAAGATTTATTTGCACGGCTACACTTGAATCAAAATGCTGAGAAATATCATAGATGGAATTTCCAAGCATTTCGTCAAAATCAGTTAAATCATTTGAATAAGGGTGAATTTGGATCAAGGTGAAGTTTGCCATACACTCAAAATGACACTACATCTGGTAATAATCTGCTTTCATCCTGCGACTGACGTTGATATTCACATAAATACAAGAAAAAAGATGGAAAAGAAGAAACGAAGGTTTCCAAGCTCATGTAAAGTTTGCTGGAGAGTTCAGACAGCTCCGGGTGACGTATCAACTCTAAATGCCCTTTAATCTACCCTTCATCTCCGAAAGACATCTTTCCTAAAGCTGTGACATTTAAAAGTTAAACATTAAATTTGAAATTTCCTTCGGTAAATAGGAAAAGAAGACATTAAGCTTTCTTAGACCCACGAACAGATGTTTTATAGCCAAACATCAACGGCCCCACACCCTAGAACACCCGACACCCATCAACAACCACCACTCCAAGGGGCGTCGTATTTGGCAGAAGATGAGTTCTAAATGACACTACCTTTCCTTCCCCTTCCTCCTTTTCATTTTATTCTGTTTACCACTTCGAAATACTTTCATGCTCCTCTTGCTCTACTCATCCTACAAAACAAGCAGTAGAGTATCGCACGAACCCTCTCATAAGTGCTCCGCGGGTTAGAATCTTTACATTTGGCTAGAAGTGACGTCGACAGATCACCAGTCTTAGTACCGATTATGACTCACAAACAAAGGAGGGGGGTCTCCGTAAGGGTACTGGGAAATCATCTATCAAGCCGGAGTTTTATATCCTAGAGGAAATGAAGTCATAAACATTACCTATTTGTGTTATCACATCCTTTATTCTAGTCCTGCGTTATATTTGAATTTCAACTTCACTCCTTATTCCACCATCATTTTGCAAGAGGACGCTAACTTTTTTTAAGGATCAGTTACGCAAGAATATCTGTATGGGAAATTAACCGAGGATAATTACCTGGTGTTATTTGCCATCTATAGAGGCCTTCCGAATACAGCTAATCATCTAGCCCGACGTCAAAATGGAGCGATGAGAGAAGGGAATAAAATGTTCCGTTAGTGTTAATATCGATATTTTACATACCTACCATATCCGCAGACCAACTGAGGAGCTTAGACAACACCAAGCCCAAGAAACGAACTAGGACTTGGCTAGCTATTCGAGATAAATATGAGATGTGTATGGAAACATCAACAACCGGTTCCCACGCTAATAAAACAAACATGCAGCTCTCACGTAGTCTTTTAGGCTGAAGGTGCGAGCCCATGCCTTTCTACCTTGGTCATGACCCACCAAGATGCCTAATTCACTGATCACGTCAACATCGATTTTTAATGGAGTGCGCCTTTCCACCTGTCTCCACCCCGGATTCGAAACTGGGTTCCTTCCCTTGGCAGCTCGGACGCCAGTTTTATAGCCACAAATCAGTCCATCAATCCCTTGGTAGCTAAAGATGCATGCCATACTATGTAAAACACACTGTATATATATATATATATATATATATATATATATATATATATATATATATATAATAATAATAAAAATGTATATATAAAGTGTGCGTTTGTTCTTTTTGTGTATATAAGGACAAATTTCCAGAGGGTGGCGCTCAAAACTTTCTGGTCAATAAAGGCAACATTCCATTTCACTGAATAATATTTTTCATACACATATGAAGCAGTCCAGATTAAATGTTGCCTACCGAGCAAATACATATCCAACTTCACCGCTGACCGTTCAAGACGTTTGCTAAATATTTATTTTATTATGGGAAGGGGAAAAATACTTAATGGGTTGCTGACAGACGGCAGCAGGTAAACTAATGCCCGTAGTGAAAAAGGGGTGCGACAGAGACCGTCCCTAATATTGATCTAACGCGTGGGGCAGTTAAGCCAAACATAGAGTTCCCCCTCTAATGTCTTAAGGAGAAGGGGAAAAGAAAACGGAATTGGGCTCTCGAGAAATAAGTAACGCTATGGCAAAGAAGAATTGGGTTGGAAATTCCATTGTCACCTGGTGCTTTTCGAGTAGCCTACCTGGTTTCTCTTCTGTTCCTTCATTTATTTTTTCGTTTCTCTTACTTTTCTCTCAAAAATTCCCACGACGTTATCTTTAATGATAATAGTTACTGTAAACATGATGCTATTTTTTCTTCTTTCCTTTTCATGTACAGACATATGCAGTATAACTAGGCCACACTATGAAAAAGATGGAAGCATAATCTTTGGTGATTGCAGACATTCAGTTTCGCCAAGGAGACAAGAGACGGCTTTCTTGCCGATAAGGCCAACCTCTGCTCTCGGAATAAGAGCATCGTTAAGTGAGGTATGAGTATGGGAAAGTACGCGCATTCTGCGTTACAGTCGAGATAACACCCTCGTTGTGGAGATGGACGCTTCTTGGACACTGCTGTGGATAAAAACGAGTTCTATTTCCTCGAAGATGTTCCACAATCTCTCTCTCATCAAAATTGAAAACCCTAACTGCACTCACGTCTGGCAGCTAAGAAGAGTGTACTTATTTTCAGTAATCACGCCACGTGAAATCTGTGAATGATCACAGGAAATTACAGAAGGAAATGTAATGTTACACAAGGTTGGTCGAGTAAACAATGGTGTGTTCACCTCTACAAAATAATTAAGCTAAGCTATTAAGCTTTAATCTTAAACCCAATTCAGTTCACATGATTAACTTGATTTTACAGGTGCAAAAACCATCTATTTCATTTTTTATAGTTTTCTCTTGCCTTATATCCAACCTTTAGAAAACTGAAGTACCTTAATGGTATGTGTTGATACTTTATAAAGTAACCTCAATAAACGCTATTTCCCCTAAGTCCAGTTTGTGGTGGGTCGGGACTTTAAAGGACACGAAATGTGTTTCCCATTTACAGGAACTGTCTCTATAAAGAAAAATCTTCACGACATCCTCAGAGGGTTTTAGATAAGCCAGCATTCAGTGCAACACCTCTTAGTCCTCAACACCGGAAGAATGACCAGGGGCGCGTGGAAAATTACCTGGACATACACGTAAAAGGAAGATGAACGTTCATTATAAGATACATCTTGCTCTTCCAAGGCACGACATGCAGCTATCTGGCAACATCTCGGTATGGAAATTGCTTACGAAAAGAAAAATGAAAAAGGCCAGTCAATTTATATGTACTTTAAAACACGTACACCATGTCGGAGGTCATACATCCGTTGACACGCCAAGTGTCATTTGAACTTGACATAATCGTAGGCGTAACGTCAAGACTTTTGGAAACAGTGGTGGCGCCTCATCACGAAGCTGCTTACGAATAACAGACGATGGAGACAGTATATTTCTACACTGCCACTGCCACCACCACTCTCTCTCTCTCTCTCTCTCATTACTAAACACTTTTAAAGGGGTTGCCTCACCAAGTTTAGGGATATCTACCACAAAGGGGTCCTTCCCCCTCTGTGCCAAAAGAAACTGAGAAGGCAGGTCGGGAAGGAGGGTCTTTCTCCCCTGTTTAAACAAAGAAGAAAAAAGGGGTCTTGAGATTCCCTGCTTTGGTATCAGAACGAAAATAGCATTACGACATGGGAACGTTGTTATGTCTAAGCCAGCGACGCCAAGCATTTGTGGTCGGCATATTGATGTTTATCTGAACTTCCTACCACATACATCTGTCTGCGAGCGCGTGGTTTGTGGCACCAACTACATGGGAGAATATTTATATACCCTGGCCTCCTTAAAACGAAAGCAAAGCTTCTATGCTCCAACTATCTGAAGCACGTGCGTTACATCGAGTACAACTTGCTGGAGATATCCCATAAAAAAAAAAGGAAAAAATCCGAGTGGTCCAGCAATGAACGATGAACTTAGGGACAACATGTAGTTTAGTATTTTTTTTTTTACTCTCCTTTCTAAATTCGCATTACGAAGACTCATCTCTAAACCATTTAGTTCATGGATTTCATCTTTGCTCCCAAATTCTGAGGACTTCCTAATCAGTATCCACAGAAAAATGTCATTTTCACAAAACGAGATAAATGATGAAAGACATAAAAAGGCTACGAATGGTTTCTACCCCTCCCTTGCCCTCGAAGTTCATCTAGTTCCGTGACGTCGCTCCTTTTGTCTTCGTCCTAAATCCACACAATACTTATCTTTTGGCGAAACCTTCAAGTTTCATCTCTTCTGTCCTGTCCTTACATTCCTTGAGCACGACGTCATGTTGTCTGAGTTGATAAGGACCTTGTTCACTCTAATTTTGTTTACGCATGTGCTCTGTGTATCACACACCCACACACAAATATATATATATATATATATATATATATATATATATATATATATATATATATATATATATATATACGTTTAATCTATGAATATACTTATACATTATTATACGTGTATTTGTATGTATATATATACACCTATATATATATACCCATACATACATATTATAGGTATATATATATATATATATATATATATATATATATATATATATATATATATATATATAATATATATATATATATATATATACATAATATTATATATATATATATATATATATATATATATATATATATATATATATATATATATATATATATATATATATATATTATCATTATATATACCGTATACCTTTATAATATATATATATATATATATATATATATATATATATATATGTATATATTTATTTATTTATTTACATCACCAAGCATATATTTTTTTCCCATTTTCAAGCTTACTTTTTCTATGCTATAACTGGCTGCGATATAAGTATACTGTACATGATTTTCGCCACTGAAACCAGCGGCAGAGAAATGCAAAGGCAACCCAACAATGAGAAGGCCACAGCAGTCAGGAGACAAGTTTTTTCCGAGGATATAAAAGAGCAAGAGATGACATCAGAGTTTTAATCAGTCTACAATTCTCTGTCTGTCCTTGGATTGAAATGAATATAGAATTTAGGCCAAAGGCCAAGACCTATGAGGTCATTCAACGCTGATACGGAAATTGACAGTAAAGGGTTTGAAGGGTGTAACAGGAGGAAAACCTCGCAATTGCACTTTGAATCAACTGTCAGGAGAGGGTGGAAAGTAAGATGTAAGAAAGAGAATGTGAAAGGAGGTACAGTAAAGGGAACGAAAGGGGTTGCAGCTGGGGGCCGAAGGGACACTGCAAAGAACATTAAGGACTGCCTACAGTGCACCTCAGTACTAACCCCCTACGGAGTTGTCTGTCCTTACAAATTATCTTCACTGTCAAATCTTTTATTTCTGTCCTGTCAATGGCGTCTGCTTCAGTCTCGTAAGTTCCTTGTTGGACTGGTCGGTACCGTTCTCGGCTAGCACTCTGCAGGACCCGAGTTCGAATCTCCGGTCGGCCAATGAAGAATTAGAGGAATTTATTTCTGGTGATAGAAATTAATTTCTCACTATAATGTGGTTCGGATTCCACAATAAGCTGTAGGTCCCGTTATTAGGTAACCAGTTGGTTCTTAGCCACGTAAAATAAGTCCAATCCTTCGGGCCAGCCCTCTCTAGGAGAGCTGTTAATCAGCTCAGTGGTCTGGTTAAACTAAGGTATACTTAGCTTAGTTTCAGTCTCGTGGGAGCCGCAATGGGTGACAATGAGGCCATGCAGACACCGAAGTGCGCCCTTCGAGGCTCACACTCTGGTATGAGCTTAGTGGGTCCTGGGTAGGAGTGACAAAGAAGCGCGAGAGACACACCAGTGAGTCGGCCTCCTTTCCCCTATGCGAGCATCCTTTCAAATTTTGGCCCTTTGTCTCGTCTACTCTATTCGCCTGCCTGTACACGCACCCACCGACTGACTTTGAATCCATTTGGTCTCCCAGCCGCGATCTCTTTATTCTCACGTATTCCCAAATGATTATTGTTACGTGTCTTTGTCCTCGAGTCGCCAAAAATTATTGACAACGATTTTTTTTAACAACTCGACAAATCTTGCGGCGTTATCTGAAATTAATATTCTTGTGCCAAGAAATTAGAAACTGCTTTTGTATGACTGCTGATATGATGATTCTGTTACTTTTACCGTTGACAAAGAAATACTCTTCTTTAACATCGCCATTTACTAGAATACACCGAACAGTGCTTGTATGTTGTGGTGTATTAATTTATATACAAAAAATACAGAACTCTGACATAGCAATTTGCTAATTTACAGGAAACTATAGGCTTTGCACCAACAATTTATTAGTTTATAACAAGCATCGTTATTTATTAGTTTAAAACATATTCTAAAGCTTTAATTACCTAAGAAATAAAATGATTTTTTATATGAAATTATACTGCTTTCTTGAAACACAGGCTCCAAATTTCCGCATACACTACACAGACAGACTCCGGCAACTAGCTGGGCGTGGCGCACGTTTACGGCTGGCCAGGAATAGTATCCCAGTAGAAACGAAGTGTCACGGAAAGCATGGCCCAACCAATGGCTGGAGTGAGGAAATTTAAAACATTCAAAAGAACTGCAGAAGTCTTCTTCTCCATACAAGACGAGAGAAGAAGAAAGGAAGCACAGAAAAGCCAATAAAAATGTGGCAGAAAGGTCACTAGAGAATAAAAAGGGAAACATGGAGGAAAGATTACCTCTCCACCCCTTCTCCCTAACCACATCCATGAATAATAAGTGACCTGTTTAAAGGTCAGCTGGACCCAGTACGTGCAGTTTTCGTCAAGTTCTCTGGTAATAAACTAAAGACCATGTGAGTTTCGTTCCCTGCTTTCCTCTAAACAAGGGAAAACAAAAGAATTGCTATCTTAAAAGATGCTTTGTGTTCGTCCCTCATTATATAAAATTATAAAAGGCCTGTTCTCTCTGCAATGAAGCGCATATTTTGCTTCGTAGTCGACGTCTACAATGATAACGATTATCGAGCGGAATTCGTCATCGACTGACTGACTAATGATTCTAAGTGAGTACTCGACGAAGACCACTATCGCAGAGAATAATAAAATAAACGATTAAACAGGTTCCCTCGGCAGGAGACGTCTAAGCACTCCATTGCGTGTACCGAGTACACTAAGTAGAGAGGAACGCAACAGATGGCCAAATTGTGTGCCTCACACCAACGGTTCCGTTCTGTCTAGCCATGTCTAGCACGAACTAATTTGTATTTTCGTTTTCTGATCGATGTGCCGAGACCCACACCGCCGCTTAGACATTATAGATGTTGACGAGATGAGTCATAAAGTGCTAACACGGAAAATGTGGCGTCAAGAGTGGGTAGCGCCATGGCGTCTGCCATCTGTCGATTGTTACTTCTGCTTTTGCCGCCAATCCTCCTCACCTTCATCTGCTTCCCCAGCCCCACCCACCACCCACCACCCACCACCCACCACGCCCAGTTTCTCCTCTTCCTTTGCTTATTTCACGACCCAACACCTTCCTGCTGAACGATGTTCAGGTTGTAGAATGACTCTTACTCTTAGCGTTACTCCCACGGTTTATTGATTTAGAGTACTTGTGACTGCCTGGGGTTCATTCTCTTTGTCCGTCTCATAAGCAGCTTTCAAGTGTATGCATTTCACACACACACACACACACACACACACACACACACACACACACACACACATATATATATATATATATATATATATATATATATATATATATATATATATATATATATATATATATCATTTGTAAATATTATATGTATAAACTACCCTTAAAGAATTTGTATCATTTGTAACATGAAATATACGTAACCACAGTGAACGTGAGTACTTGAAGCTCTCCATATTATACGGAGCGGACAATTGATGTAGAGAAGAATGTTTATAAAAAAAAAAACCGTAAAATTTTAAGTCAAATAAGTGTCAGTTAAAATTCCTGGTAGACTAAGAGAAATATATATCTCTTGTTCTTATGAAATTCTCTTCAAGTTATGTGAGTAGAAAGAAAAATATTTTGGACCATAAATGATTTTTCCCCCAAGATGAATTCTCACCAGGCTGTGCATATTTCAAATGGGGACAAATCCTCCAGGTTCTGATGAAATGACTGACAAGAAAAATCTTTCTTAAATCCGAGCTACACAATTAAAATAAAAAATTATCAGTCTTGCTTGCATACCTCAAGACAAAGTCATATCCTTGATAAAAAGATCTCGCCACTTCAGTAATTAGGTTCCTGCGGTTTAGTCTATGACGAAGACAACAATAATGTCTTGACAACAGCGACTTCAAAAATAATTATGATGGTAATGACAAAAGTGATGACGATAAGGAAGTCCCCATTAGCAAATCTGAAGTACGTGGAATATGTGGTTTCCACGTTACTTTTCTTTTGTTCTAAGCTAAATAATTCTTCACTGTTCGTCTTCCCTATTCTTGATGAAGACCAGTTTTCTTGCATTTATTTTAATCATAAAATCAAACTTTCTGGTCCTCCGTGAGATAACTATTTCAATTACCAATTCACAGTAAGACAAAAAAAAAATATCGAATGCACCTGAGGCATATCAAGTGACTGACTTGGTCTACCCTCGTGGTGATCGCAACAGTCTTCCCAGCTAACCCCGAATGGGTCAAGGAAGTAATTATTCTATCGTAATCCTAAACGAACTTGACAGACATTGTTGGTGCCAGAGTCCACTCAATATTATTCGTGTCAGTACTGTAGAATGGCGTGGGTAATTTGGAAAGAGAGAGAGAGAGAGAGAGAGAGAGAGAGAGAGAGAGGGGGAGGGGTTGGCGAACATTACGTAGTCCTACAGAACCGGGTGTGGTGGGTCTCAACTCATGAGCGGCAGTGCAACGTCAAGGGGAGACCCGCATGAGCATTTTTGGTCACAATTATTGCACTGGGTCCTTGGGTGTTCTCGAGGCTGATGCAGTCCCTTAACTCGAGACTGAGAACAACACTGACACGTGATAAAGAAATTTCTTCAAAGACGAAACAGTAATCCTCGGGGGGTCTTTGTTTTTTAAAAGATTGATTAGCCTATATATGACAAATAAAAATGCACAGGCTATTGCAACACAAAAAATATCAAAGAGGTTTTCTTTGTCATTATGGTCAATGAATCTTAAAACATCCTCAAAATGCAAATGCAAAGAGCTGATTATAAAAAAATTCTGTTCAACATGCTGCAAGAGACTTCAGTTTTAAAAAATCACTCCATTAAGTCATATTCTATCACCCCCTAAAATATTTCTAGTTTCACAAATGCCATATAGATATATAAAAACATTACAAATGGACGGAGCAGCTTTACCGAGACTATAATCATAGCAAAATTGTTTATTGTTTCATTTACTCTTTCATTTGTCACTTCCAAAATGCATTCTTCCTTTGAAATTACAGTATTGCTTGCAAGTGACATTGAGCTAATAGCCCTTTTCATCTCAACATTACAGAGGGAATGCATCAGCGTCCATATCGGCCAAGCCGGAGTCCAGATGGGCAATGCCTGCTGGGAGCTCTACTGTCTGGAGCATGGAATCCAGCCTGATGGCCACTTGGGTAAGTTATATTATTGGGAACAAAGTCTGCTGTCAGACTTATTTTAACCTTGATCACTTTTCTTGTTGCTTGTGGAAAGCAGATACTGATTTTCGTCATTCATCTTACCGAGGTTAAAAAAAAAAAAAAAAACTCTAGACAGGTTACCACTCCTAATCTCGTAAAACGAACGGATTATGGTTATTCATGACCCCCGGATGATGTGGAAAAACAAAAAGATAACAGAACAAATTACAACCATTGAAGCATCTTCATAAAGTGACCACCTTAATGAGCTTTTATAAGATTCAATCCAAACATTCCATATTTAAGTAAAAAAAAAAATATATATATATATATATGTATATACGTTTCTTTGTTTCAACACAGCGGAGGACGCTCAGCAAGAGGAAAATATGTACACAACATTCTTCCAAGAAACAGGACGAGGAAAATATGTTCCAAGAGCAATCTATGTCGACCTGGAACCCACTGTTGTCGGTTAGCATTGTTTACTCTTGACTCTGTCAAAAACATATTCCTTTGAATGATCTTATATTCAAGCCATTCACTTGTTATAAAACTGACTACAATGAAAGAACAACAAAGTGCTATTTCTGAGATCAGGAGCAACTTAATGTTGCTATTATTTGTATTTTCGCACATCTAATGTCTAAATTTTCTGCAGATACTGTGAGAACGGGACCTTACAGGCAGCTGTTCCATCCAGAACAGCTGATCAATGGCAAGGAAGATGCTGCTAACAATTATGCCAGAGGACATTACACTATTGGCAAGGAGCAAGTCGATCTTGTTCTGGACAAGATGCGCAAGATGGCTGATGCTTGCTCAGGCCTTCAGGTAATTCACAGAACTATGAATTCCTAAACTCTAACTATATCTGTGTTAAACCTGACCTGTTTTAGAAAGTTTGGATTTAATTTTAATTTCTCTCCAATTTTCCTTAATGTCACACATGACACTGATAACATAAGGCTTTAGGGAAGCAAAGAAAGTAATATAGAAATTATGTAGAGGAATGGTATGAATCTCATAATCACCTTTTAACTCCAGGGCTTCCTCGTCTTCCACTCCTTTGGTGGAGGTACTGGCTCAGGCTTCACCTCTCTTCTGATGGAGAGGCTGTCTGTGGACTATGGAAAGAAGAGCAAACTCCAGTTTACTGTCTATCCAGCACCTCAGGTACGCTTACGAATCACATATGTACATTTTCCAATTTCCAACTATTGTGTGTTTGTCAAATGCAATCTGAAATAACATGTTCAGTTCTGAGGAAAAAACCAAGTGATTATAGTTTTGAGATTACAAGAGTGGTGCACACAAATGCTCCGAAAAAGGATTAACCATCTTGATTCTCATTTAGATAAAATAATTATGAAGACACTTGAAGCGTCATCTAACTTCAGTCTAGTTTGAAAGACACTAATTAAGTACATCAATCAATGACAAAAAAAAAATCTTTGGCGTGGAACATGAATTAGTATAATTTATCCTAAGTCGTCAAAGATAGCGATATTTCTATACCACAGACAACTAAACAATATTTTGTAAATTCAAATGATGTCTCCCATCATTCTTAATTATTAATATGAGAGGTGATGTGTGTTGCTCATGACATCCTAATAAATCTGTCAATATTTCAGATATGTACTGCTGTGGTGGAGCCTTACAATTCTATCCTAACCACACACACTACCCTGGAGCATTCAGACTGTGCCTTTATGGTAGATAATGAAGCCATTTACGACATCTGCCGTAGGAACTTGGGTATTGAGAGGCCTTCTTATGAAAACCTGAATCGTCTGATAGGACAGATTGTGTCTTCCATTACAGCATCTCTTAGGTTAGTAGAAACATTCTTACTGGGAGGCCTGCTTGTGTTTGTTGTATTTTATAAAATCTAAATCAAGCTCAAGTAAAGGGACTTTCATATAGCTTAACTCCTCAAATTACTAGGTTCCTGGCCACTGTGATTTTTCACTGTGAACTGAAAAACAAAAAAACAGGAGAACAGTAGTTACATTTCCTTGTCATCTTAAAAATACCAAGCCTCCTAGCCCCACCACGGTGGTTGCTACGCACATTTACTCCTTATCAGGTAACTTCAGCTTCAACACCATTTGAGCACTGTAGCAGGTTTGTGCATAAAAATCTAGAATAAGTTCTTTAACTGTTTCAAATACACTGGAATATCAGATCATTCACTAATGTTGCCTGGTAATTAGTGTGTAAACAAAAGCACGTCCACTGAATTCATTAGGAGATACTTTGAAGGGATGGGACTCCAAGACCATGGAAATCACTAGGCTTTGTTAAAGAACGGTTTAATGTCTCAGCTACATGAAATGCCTATGCAAACCTGGCAAAATTAGTAATTTTTAGGCACTAAAATGTGATCTCAGTCTCTGGTGCTTTATCCAGACTTTTTGTTGTTTACCTAACAGGTTTGATGGCGCTTTGAACGTAGACTTGACTGAGTTCCAGACAAACTTGGTGCCTTACCCAAGAATTCACTTCCCTCTCGTTACTTATGCCCCAGTTCTCAGCGTCGAGAAGGTTCGTGTGTCTAACATCTTTTTGGTGTGCATGTCGTTAGTTTTAAAATCTTGAGTATTTAAGATACAGGAAGGCTGAGCTGAATATTGAAAGATGGAACAGGGAGTTAATAATACAAAGTAACTTCAAATAAAAATATATCTATATATAATTAATCAAATTAAATGTGACAATATTGCAATCGTAGAAAAACCCTCTTAAATGTCAATATGTTCCCTGTTACCACTTAAGATACCTAGTTCAAACCAATACAGTAGCCCTACCTAAAAGCAATGTATTTATCATTTCAGGCCTTAAAAATAAAGCGCATATCACTTCGTAAGAGCGTTGTCAATGAACTGTTGAAAGAAAAAATCTGAAATGGGCTTTAAATTAAGTTTAGAAAAAAATCATATAACTATGACAAATATTCTTGATATTATCTAAGGACGCTCATAACTAGTGGTTAAACGACAGCAGACTACTAAACAACACATTAAAAGTACATTGACAAACCATAAAATTATTTTTGACAATATCCCTGACAGTTATTATTACCTAAAAATATAAAGCCGTTCCACCACAAACTTCACACAGTTAGGACCATAAACAAAATTTTTAATGCTGTCAGTGGTTTCTGATGGTGCGAAGGGCCCTCAATCCAGCCGATGTTGAAACCTTTCATTATTCCTCAGGCTTACCATGAGCAACTTTCAGTGGCTGAGATTACCAACGCTTGCTTCGAGCCAGCCAACCAGATGGTGAAATGCGACCCAAGAACAGGTAAAGATGAGAACAGAAAGAAACAGCAATGCAAGTAAAAAAAAAAAGAGAGAGAGAAAATACGATGTGTGATATTCATTAAGAATTGGACACATAATTATCATGGATATAAGCTACCAGTTTTTCTATATAAAAAACGTTTTTACTCTTCTTTAAAAGAAGAAATATGTTGAATCATCTAAATTCATGAAACAAGCCAAGAACTTCCTGCCATTGTAATAAAACTATACTTATTTTCTCAGGTAAATACATGGCTTGCTGCCTGCTGTACCGAGGAGACGTTGTACCGAAGGATGTCAACTCAGCCATCGCTGCCATCAAAACCAAGCGTCAGATTCAGTTCGTGGATTGGTGTCCTACAGGATTCAAGGTAAAGTATCAAGAGGACCAATACCGCAACGAGTCAAGTTGGAGAACACCTTCCCGACGTCATACGACTCGTGTGTGAGACCAGTTATTAAATACGCTGGTAGACAACAGTCCTTTACAGTTGGTGAAGCAACAGGATCAGAGAAATATTTTGATGCGTCATAATGAAAAAAAAAAAAATTGTATGCATCATGTCTTGCTGGGAAGCAGAGTTATTAACGTGAACAAAGGAAGAAGAAACATTCGCAGAGTTCCATATTTTCAATCCTCATTCAGACTTACTGCAGATACTCTTCAAAGTTTTAATTTCTTTACAAAAGAACACATATAATTACAGCATGCGGCATATTTGTAAACTTTGTGTTCAAGATTTTCTGCATAAAAGAAACTATACTTGGCAGGTTTCCTATCAAATTTAAAAGGGATTATGTTCTAACTTGCTTGCAGGTAAAAATATTTCTAAAAGAATACCTCATTCCCAGGTTGGCATCAACTACCAGGCCCCTACCGTGATCCCTAACGGAGACATGGCCCCTACTCAGAGGGCTGTGTGTATGATTTCCAACACGACCGCCATTGCAGAGGCATGGGCCAGACTTAACCACAAATTCGACCTTATGTACTCCAAGAGAGCCTTCGTTCACTGGTAGGTGGCTGCGCTTTAATCTCGATTTTTACAATTCAAAACTTCCTATTCTTTTATTTTTCGCCCTCATGGGGAATCTAAACGCTTACTGTCGTGTAATTCTCATATTCATTTGTTTTTAGTTTTCATCTTCCTTAATAGCCAGAGCAGAGGTCGATGCCCGATATACCGTAAATTGGTTCTTGGAGAAAAAATGTGGCAGGTATATTTCTTAAAGCTAATTTGCATGACGTTACAAGTCTAATAACAAATATAAATATCATACTTTAATAACAAGATTTACACCCATCGGTCTTAACTTCACACAATATAATTCATATATTAATCTCTGAGTACAGCTCAACTAGCTGATAGCATTAGCCATTATTTGTTATCATTTCCAAAAGCAATCGTCTTTATAACTTGAATGAGCCACAAACGACGCATTCTTCTTAACCAAACAGGTATGTAGGTGAGGGCATGGAGGAAGGAGAGTTCGCCGAGGCCCGGGAAGATCTGGCGGCTCTGGAACACGACTACGAAGAAGTTGCCCGGGACTCCAACCAAGATGAGGAAGAAGACAACGAGTATTAAGAGGCCGAGACGAAGGAGAACGTTGGGGCGCCGCTGTTTGGAAAAAGAGACAGAGAGAGAGGAGGGGAGCAGGAATGAAGAGAAGACGCGTTATGCAATACTACTACAATTACTTTGACTTTTTCTTGTATTATTAGTCTTAATACATAAAGAAGATATACTAGTCCTGCTTCTGGCTGGGGGAATCAAAGTTTAAAAACATATCTTGCACATGTTGCCTTTTGTGAGAGAGAGAGAGAGAGAGAGAGAGAGAGAGAGAGAGAGAGAGAGAGAGAGAGAGAGAGAGAGAGAGAGAATTAAGGTATCAATACTGAAGAGACGATAGGGACCATGGGTATATGTACTGAATTACGGAATAACTTGACACCTTTTTGAATAAGCAGATCGACATTTTTCATCGCAATGCAAGGATCTTTGAAACGTGACCAGTCAATTACATCTTTTTACTTATAATTATTCACTTAATGAATACTGACAGGGTAGTAGATGGTAACGCAGACTGAACCAAAGAAACTGAATAAAACAATCTAAGACTGACGACATTAATGACATCTCTAAAGAAACAGATCCAGAACAATCTTTCATGAAGGAGAACCCTGCTGACTCAAATCTCACTGGCACCTATTAAATAGTATCTTATGAATTGCCGTTACACTCTCTTAACTTAAAACATATACTTCTCATGACCTCTGATAAGGTAAAAAACTTAAGAGTTATTTAATTTTTCAAACTCATAATATGAGAACGAGCTCCGTGACTCGTGGGAACAATTGTCTTTGACTTCAATGGAATTTTCCATACTGGACTGTCCTTCTAAGCCTTAAAACAGGGACGTTGCAGCACGGATAAGCCTTGAAGGATTAACGACAAATTCCTTATACCCGTTAGAAAGACATTTCAATGCTCAACTAACGCAATAGGTAAAAAAGCAAGTGGTCTCATTAAATAGGATCGCTTTCTTCACAATATAAATGTATAAATTTCAAATTCAATTGTCATTCGCATTATTAACGTGCTGTTAGGTCGTAATTGTGATGAATCTTATGGTCAGTGGTATTCGTGATGAAAATATGTAGGTGACCAACTGCTCATTAAAGACACCTTTGTGTTACTCAAATCTCTGAGTTAATAATGTTAATACTACTGTTCCCTTTAACACATCCAGCAAAAACCTTTTTTCATAATCTAGCTTTAATTATAATGATAACTTAGATTCCTATGAATTCAAAAAGGTGCTCTCTTGGAATTTTACCGACCATTTCTTCTTAATGTTAGGTAATATTTCTACTTTTTTATATGCAGTCAAGAAATAAATGGAAATACTGAACTTTTACTTTCAATACCCTTCCCATACGGAGCAACGCAGGAGTACCACACCAGGAGGAACCTACTAATAATATGTGTTGATCATATTATTTTTTATTTACAATACTTTCTGTATTTTCTCAATCGTTTCAGTGGCATTCTGGGCATTCCTATTATTGTTACTATATATATATATATATATATATATATATATATATATATATATATATATATATATATATATATATATATATATATATATATATATGCCAAAGTCCTTGCACATAGCTTTACTGTACATCCCTACCCCACTTGTTTTAATTTCAAGACGATAGTTATTCCCTTTCTTCGCGTACACACAAGCTCTCTTTCTCTCTCCAGGAGCTCGTGAATTAGCGCACATATATTTCTTTGCAATTAAATCTCTGTTATGCGCAATCCTCCTAGCTTCTTCTTTTTCTTTTTGTATAAATAAAACTGACTTGGAAATTCTACACTACCACTTATAACGTTTCTATAACAGTGAGTGGTCAGCATGAACACCCTTGACATACAGGGGCACCGAACACATTACGGGCATCGAGCATCCCAATTTACTGTTCCAAAACCGTTCCTGGAAAATTCAATCGATCCACTGTTGCTGTGGACACTGAAATGCGACTTGACCAGAGATTTTTATGTGATCTGAACGATTATGATAATCAATACCATCGGAAATAAGGCGTTTTGGTGTTATCAAGCCGCCCCCCCCCAAAAAAAAAATCTGTGATATCCCAAATGAAAAAAAGCTCCACAGAGAGTAAACCACAAGATTTCAAGAGATCACTTCATAAATCATTATAAATACAAATACAGTCCCCAGAAATTTTATTAAACAAGGAAGGAGCAACGGTGGGAAAGTAAGTTTTTCATCAAGCTGGGGGAAAACCGAAAACGAATAAGCCTAAATACAGGAATAAATCCAAAACTAATTTTTCCAGATTCTAACCTGACCTGGGGAGTCGTGTCCCTAACACTCCTAGGCTGGGGGAGAGGGGGAGGGGGTTATAACTTCGTCTAGATGTTTGAATTAAACATCGTCATTGGTAATCACGTTATACTTTCTGAAGCTGTTTATCTAACATTTCCAATTTTCTTATCCTTGAGGAAAAGTTGTTTTGCTAATAATGAAGTACTTGAATTCCTTTGCCAAATACATTAAACATTATATATATATATATATATATATATATATATATATATATATATATATATATATATAATATATACATATATATATATATATATATATATATATATATATATATATATATATATATATATATATATATATATATATATATATATATATATCTTTACAGCTCTTTATCTCGCGTCTCATGCACATCTGAACCATTACTGTAGGAGCAAACTACGATAGTCCGTCCGTTTATGTTTGAATCACAGCGCCCATTAAAGGTGTTTCCACTTCTTAATCTTATTCATCCGCCTTCACTAAATATAGTGAAATATCGTAAACGGGGCAAATACGTTGCCACATCTCCTGCCAGTCAGGCCAAAGATGAAAGAGTGGTTAAGTAGCTAAGTTTTTCAGTTGCCGAGTGCCTATCCAGAAACAACCAAAATGAAAGGCTCTCCACAACTTTTGAATGCTCAAGCCCGTGAAGGGATTTATAATGTCCGTCAATATTTTTCAGATGGGAAACATAAAATCAGACTGTTATGCAAGGCTTTGATAATGTTATGACACGTACTACAGTACTGAAGCAGCTAAGTCATCCAGAACGAAAATTCATCGTATATGCAAGAACAGCGAAAGGAGTGTTTGCAAGAATCTGAAACTCCTGTTTTCCAAGACAAAAAAAAAAAAAAAAAAAAAAATTACAGACGGTTACAAACAATGATGAATTTGCTCATGCAGACGGTTACAAATAATGATGAATTTACTCATGCAGACGGTTACAAATAATGATGAATTTGCTCATGAAGACAATGTCACTCTGTGAAAATAACTGCATAGGTAACACATGCATGCAGACATTTCTGTTTGCTTTATTTGTTCCCCTATAAAAACTGATTTTGCTCACAATTTCCTGGTCTTTACGGAAGTAAGAACAAACAGTTAAAGAAATGCTTGACCAATTTTAAATTGTGGTTGCTGGTTAACTGAAGAACTTTAAGGACTACAAAACGGGAAATTTTACGACAGGTTTATTATACTACTTATGGTGTGACGTAGGTAAAGGGAAACGGATTACAAGTTTATGGAAAAAATAACCAGGTCTCTAATTAGCCCTATTACGGGGGAGCCAAGTGGGGACTGGGATTTTTCAGGTGGAAAGCAAATAAGTGAAGAGCACCACAAGGAATGGTCTAAAATGCATATACCAGAAGATATGAAGATGGAAAAGTGCACTGTTTATGACCTTAATCAGTATAAATCATGAAACGGTTTATGGACAATGATGTTACAAGCCATTTACAGGGATGCATCCTAATCTGACTTGACTTTGGGTGCCACATTCTTAGCTGGCCAGAATAAGTTTGCCCACTGGACCTTCCCCAAAAACCAGACCTGACCAGTAGGGCTGTAAGTCATGGAGTAATAGTTTTAAGTTGTTTAAAAAAGTAGGTAATAATTACATAACATAAAAACATGAAGAGCTCGAATAAGTAACCGTGAATGGCGCATGAACTACAAGCGCCTGTCATCTCTCAATGCCCAAGAACCAGAAATGAAACATCAACAAAACAACAACCGGTAATAAACACCTTTATTTTTCACATGCCCCCTATACTGTATTTCATATACAAATAAATGACCATTAATCAGGCTTTTCTGATTTCTGTTTTGGGGTAAAATTAGGGGCTGAAACTGAAATATAACTGTCACCTTTTCCAGATTTTGCTCAAGTCTTGGTTTAAATTTTGGTTATGTCTTTCCAGGTCTGCACAGCCTACCTTAATGGGTTTTAATGTGCAAACCTCCCCCACCTACAGTTACCCTATGTCCATTAGGTTTAACGAAGTAGTCCTACACCATAGCCTAATAAATTACCCTAACCTAATGCTGAGAGACAATTAATTAATCTAGAGCAGATATTTCTGACTGTGTAAATGTAAGCTAGCCTTGGTTCTTTTTCATAGCCTGCCACATCTTGGAATCTGTACCCCAAAGTTACAAAAACTTGATCTTCTGTATTAAAATTTGACAACAGTAATTAATGTCTAAACATTACCCTAAGCTAATGTGCTAGGCTACGGATCCTTCGTAGGGTAGCCTCACATGATGGGGTCTGCCAGATGCAAACCAGTAAGGTAGACAGTGCTGACCTGGAAAAGCTCTCAACACAGCATTAGAAAGGGACTGATCTACTTGAATGCAACATTTTCTTACAGCACTTTCCTTGCAAGCACTCAAAATGCCAAACCAGGTTAACCTACTCCAGTCATCAACAGTAAAATGACTCACAAAACTAATTCTTTATTGATGTCATAAAGAATAACTACACATTCTACAGCACGTCTTTCATGTCAAAATAGGCCTAGTTTGTTTACTGCTTAACAGGTGGTAGAATGATCTTACTGGTAAATTTGCTTTAGCAGAAACGCAGCAGTCCAAAACAAAGTACCAAAGTAATAAAGTATACTGGAACTTTAAGGCAAAATAGCCACAGAAATATAAAACCAATGCACAGAGAAATAGCCATTACAATAATATTTATCTACTGCTAGATTGCCTAAGCTGGCATTATGCCAGAACATGGCTCTTTCTCACTAAGCAACCCATAACGTAAGAAGTGGAACTTAGAAACTAATTTTCTTATCTTAACCATGGGAGAAGAAGCAAGTCAAGTTAGGAAAAAAGGAACACTGTGTTTAACACCATAAGACCTGATAGTCATCATTCCCAGCATCATCAAAATGACGTACTGAAAGGCATTTTTTATCTCATTCATTTAATTAAACATTAATTCTTTAAGTGAAAAGTGGGCGCGGTCAGGGGCTGAAAGTCCGCAGCAAACAGCCTTCAATAATACCTACAATGCACTACATGAGATGCACTGGCGGCACTACGCTAAGTGTAAATAAGTTGTTCTACATGCAGGGAATTAAATACAAAGGGAAAGGTTACCTAGAAAGTGAATCTTGGAACAGAATATGCCCCTGGGAATTTTTTTACTAGCTTTAGGTCGGAAGGGTACAAGAGGCTACCTTCTCTCCTTCAGATTTTGTGTCTGAAGGAGGGAAGACAACGATCTCTTCCAAAAAGCTAAGAAAAGACCCTTCATTACAGTATTAAAAGTTTTTGGTTGGCTTCCCTCATATATACACACAAACACACATATGTATGTATGTATATATATATATATATATATATATATATATATATATATATATATATATATATATATATATATATATATATATATATATATATATATATAGCTATATATAACTTTATCCCAGGAGGAAAGTGAAACACGGATATAAAACATGACCGGTTTCAATTTTATATCTAGTAAGCCACTTTTCAGCCCTCTGAAAACGACCTAGATGTCAGGTCTAAATTAGTCAGGCTTTACACTCAGTGTAAAGTTGAGATAAAATCACTTGTCAGTGCAATTAAATCGTACACATACACAAGTTACATATATATATATATATATATATATATATATATATATATATATATATATATATATATATATATATATATCAGGTGTTTCAAATTAGAGCCCCCCTCTCCACAGAACAAATGGAAAGTTATGAAATTTTCTGCTATAGAATATCTCCAAGGACATTATTTTAAGTTTCTATTAAGCTATTTCTCATTTTACATTTCTTGTATTTTTAGACTGAGTGACAGAGTTAGATACAGCCATGGCTAACGACTCAAAGGAAATTAGATGGATTGACCGAATCTGGACTATAACCTTCAGAGAGGCCAGGGATGCTGGCGCATCCTTCATTTCATGTTCCTGGATAGCTAAATACATTAAAAGAGATGAATCCTTTGTTAAAAGAAACTGGAACAAAAATCCATATGACTCATCACTAAAAGAGTGAGAATCTTGGAAGGCCTGAAGTCCTTTCTCAGGGCCAAAAGACATCATAGCTGAGGCAGTGGGTAGACCAAGAAAGTCTTTATGTAAATTGGCGCTTGAACTAGAAACAAAAAGGGGAAAGAAGAGAAGTTATAGTGCTGTATATCCTGAGTCGAAAAAAATCTGGTATCAAGCCATTTCATGTTATCAGCAAGCCCAACATCACTCAGCAACAGAGAGAAGACCGTGCATGGTTTTGTGGTTCATTTCTTAAAGACTGGCATGAAGCTGACTTTCTCCATGTTGCCGCATCAGATGAATTCTTCATTTCAGGAAGCCAAATCATAAAAATGACATCATTTGGGCTGCAAAGTTGGAAAATATGATATCAGCGATGACATGCGCTATCGCTAAGTTGTGAAATTTCCTGAATGTTTGGGAATTTTTCTGTTTCACAGCCAAACGGTTAATGTGGATCATCAAAGAAAAAGGACAGTCATGGAATGGCCAATACTTCAGAGAAACTGTGCTTACTGGTGGAGTATTTCCTTTCCTCAAAGATCCTGAAAATGTGTTATCTGTAAGTCACATTTTTGCATGATAAGGCATCATGTTTCGAGGCTCTTCAGACACAGGAGCTGCTTCGAAACAGTGGTATCGATTTCTTCTCATCAAGTGAATTTTCAGGTAGCTCCCCTGACCTTAATGTGTGTGAAAACACTGGTAGTACCTTAGAGGATTGTGTTGAAGCGCGCACAGTGGTCTATGATGGTATACAAAGCCTCGACGACCTGCGAAGAGAGGTGACCAAAGTGCTCAGGGATATGGAGTTTGAGTCTCAGCTTTTTTGTGATTTGCTGAAATCATACCCCTCAAGAATGCAGGCTGTGGTACAGGCAGATGGAGGCCACACAAAATATTAAATACTCAGAGAGAAACTTAAATAAATACCTTTCTGAATTACTTTTGTTTTTGTCCATATCAATTTTAGTTTATGCTGTAGAGGGGGTTTAATTTTTATATATATATATATATATATATATATATATATATATATATATATATATATATATATATATATATATATATATATATATAATTGTAATAGGTGCTTATCCCTTGAAAGTTCTTATTTTTCCTCTCTGTAGTACTTGGAAATGTTAACTTCCAACTAGGTACAGCTAAGTTCTGTTGAGTTCGTTATTCGGTGGCTTACGAAGCCATTAAGTGGTTATTTGTAATCACTGTTTATGTATTCCTTCATTATTTGCTTTAAGTAAAGCTTTTGTTTAACTTTACTTTGGAATGATTAATTAATGTCGTAAATCTACTTCTACGCTATGTGAAGTGCTGCCCTCGTCAATGAGAATAAATGAATGATTCAAGAGGAAATTGTAAGTAGTGAATATATATGTATATATTATATATATACAGTATACATACTAAATATATTAAATATTATATATATACTGTATATATATACATATATATATAGTATATATATTAAATATTAAATATATACTGTATATAATATATATATATATATATATATATATATATATATATATATATATATATATATATATATATATATATATATATATATATATTATGATTAGCAAGAATTCATAGCAAATTACCTCCCCCCTTTGTTGTTGTTGGTTGTTCATTTACTGCCAGCCGGCCGATCGATAGACCATCTGTCTATCGACTTAAAAACAAGGGTTAAAAGATTAAAGGCGCCCCATTTTTGATAAAGATCTTTCCTTCGAGGCAAAAGTAATCTGGCTTGGGCGTTTCTCCTACAGGCCAAAACCTCCCCTGCGGGCAGCAGGTGCAATGAGTCAAAGCATCTGTGATGGACGCCCCTGCCCCATAGGAGGGGATAAAGGCAAAAGCCCACGAGGTCTCACACACACGCGGGCTGGAAGATATGGAGTGAACTTGTGAAGACGTCCTCAACCCTGGCCCCACCGATGCCCTTGCATCCTAACCACGTGGCCCTTTCAAAAGTATACTTCTCCTCGTGCCCCTTCGACCGTATTCCTCGAGCCCACACGCCATTGCTTGGAGTTTCGAGGAGTCCCCATCGCCTTGCCGCTTTACGGAAGCCCTTGCATCTCACCACGGGAAGAAACTCGTCCTCGAAATCGCAAGTCATCCACGGACCGCCTTCTACGCTACCGGAAAATCTGCTAAGGTAAAGTGCCCTGAAGAGCCCCATTTCAGTCACGCTTTTGTCTCGTAATATTTTTCTTAAAGAGAATGCCAGAAATCTCCCTTGTCTATCCGTGCGCCTCTTGCATCGGCAGTATTAAGTCTTTATTACCCTTTGGCACCCTCAGTGCAGCTTCGAATTCATTATTCTTTTGTCTATTTTCATTACTGGCGTATAATGTGCATATCTCTCATTTCAGAGAGATCCCATCGTGGAAGCTTCTCGGACTGTGTCTGGAATTCCCAGTTTCATTCAATCTGCTTGAGTTCCTCTTTCCCGTACTAAGGTCATTTATGTAAATACACTACTTTAAATGTGCCCACGTGTTTTACGTAATATTTCCCTCAGTAACCAGAGCCCTAGGCTCATATGAAATTCTCCTTTGTTTTCCTCTTTTTTTACGTTTTCCCATTTCCACGAAGTCAGAACCACAAGGCTAAATTACTAAATTGTTGCTACCTGTCTCACAGAGCATATTTCAAACTAAAACCACGGAAAAACGTAAATATATATATATATATATATATATATATATATATATATATATATATATATATATATATATATATATATATATATATATATATATTATATATAATATATATTATACATGTACATACATTACACACACACACATATAGCCTATATAAACAGTGGTCAATCATAATCTGATTACTAAGTGACAAAACTAGATTTCAAAGCCTATGAACAGATCTCGATAATAGCCTATGCATCCTACTTCCTCCCTTCGTTGCCCCTTGGATGTGTATCATTCGATATCTCAAATGATGACTGTTCCAAATTTTAATTTGTGAATCCGTAATTTTCTTGCATTTCCTTGCACGTTATCATAATTTGATTTTTCTGGTCACGCCATATTCCTTGGCACTGTCGTCTCTTATATTGATTGTCGTGTTCCTTCACATTTCGGAACCTGCCTCTATCACGTTGGAGATAGTTTAATTTTTCATTACTTCCATCCATGACACTTTTATAACTTTTCTACAATTTATCAGTTTTCATCATGGATGTGTCCTCTGCTCGTCCTCCTGAACGACAATTTATCTCTAACCTCATCGTTTATTTTCAAGTTTCCACTATTTCTTCTACTGATGACATGATATTTTGCCCGAAATATGAAATATTTGCTAGGGTTATTGGTCAAAGTTCTTTAACCGTAAGTCTCTTGATTTATTATTCTTTATCATTCTGCAGTTTGACTTCATCCATTCCTTTGGTTTTTCCCCTTGTTTTAATTTCATTATCTTAGTATTCAGTTAGTTCTGACGTTTCTTTCTGGTAGCTAGTTGTCTCATTTACTTTCAGCTATAATAATATATACTACCTGCTGTCTCCAGTTTGTCTATCCATATGTTCCCTTGAGCCGTGTGACACATCCCTTTCTTCATGATCCCTATTCAATTCTTTCGGTTGGCCAGTTTTAACGTAAACTAGTTTTTTACCTGTGTCGAAGGATACAGGATTGTCTCCCTCCGTACTATGGACCACCGACATTAACACCTTCATTGTTTCGTAATTTTTTCTTTCTTCCTCATTAGGTATCAATTTTGTACCGTTTGCATGCTTCATACACCACCATTTCAGCTGTTATCCCATTTCTTTAGTGGGTTTGTTTTTACCCCCATTATAAATCTGAGTTCTGTTCGGTTTCCTATTACTCAAGTATTAAGCACCCGTAAATGTTAACAAAGAAAACCGTTCGCGGTCTGAACAGAGAAAACAATTTCAAGGGATATCTATGACAAATTGCCTAATTCAACATTCCTGGGCCTTTCGTTGAAACTGATGATAATGAGAGAGAGAGAGAGAGAGAGAGAGAGAGAGAGAGAGAGAGAGAGAGAGAGAGAGAGAGAGAGAGAGAGAGAGATATTGGCGTCGCTATGGGGGGCCGGCCCCCCCAGGTGAAAATCCCTTTGTAGATAAACTTTAACCCTTTGGTGGTCAAAAGCAGAATTATAGTTATAGGTTTTTAACACAAATGACATGTTTGTTCATGATATTTTGATCCAACTTAATGTTATCAACATATGTATGAAGCGACTGACTCTACAGTTACAGTTTTGAAGAAGTGCAGTGCAATTTGCTACTGCTGCTTTCAGTTAATTTCCGGGGAGAGGAGATGAAGTAGAGGGAATGGGATAGGTTGAAATTTGGAAGAGGTTTTGGAGGGTCATAAGTCTTTTGTGTTACTGATAATATACACTATTTTGATATATTTACATGACAAGGATATTATACTTTAGTAGAAAATTAAAACTTGATAATAGAAATTAAGCTAGTGTTGGATATAAGGTTGTGAGGAAATTTTTATTACAGTATTTGATACATTTGCATACAGTTAAAGAGTTGAAAATTGAAAATTGAGCTCTATAATTTCAAATACAGGTTTACTAATTACTAATACCACTATTTTCCTTAGTTCACATGGATATATACACTCGAGAATAGTATATTTTACTAATTACAGAACTGATACATTAGTTTTGTGTAATTTTCTTTGGCCCCGAAAAAATATCTTGGCCCCACCTAGGCCTCCCAATGATGAAATGCCAGCTACGCCACTGGAGAGAGAGAGAGAGAGAGAGAGAGAGAGAGAGAGAGAGAGAGAGAGAGAGAGAGAGAGAGAGAGAGAGAGAGAGAATCCAGCTTTCAGGTTCCACAGGGTACATGATAAAAAAAAAATATTTTCTATTCCACACTTTAACTGATAATTATAATCGTCATTTCAAACACCGCAGGACACAAAAGGGCCTCTGTAAAATTCCGCCACCCGAGTCTTGTCTCTGCGATTTCTCTCTTCTCCAGCCTCTTTTTCCATAGTTCTCATTCACGAAGGTCTAGGTCTTCCAACTACTCTACTGCCCACACTTGCACAGGCGCTTGTCTCCTACTCTCCCAGGGGTTGTGCTAAGGAAATTTCCAAGCCTTCTCCATCTCCGTTCCATCATCATTTAATCAACGCATGCAACTTTGTAAGTTCCTTCTAGTATCATACGTTATTCTTATTATTCTTTCTTTTCATATAATAATAATAATAATAATAATAATAATAATAATAATAATAATAATAATAATAATAATAATAATAATAAACCAAAGTAACAAAATGCACGATAAAACAAAAATATTCCCGTCATTTCTTCATTCAATTGTCAATTGCAGTCACTAATGTGACCCTATGAAAAGAAAAACGTTTCCTCAATCTTAACAGCAACACTGGCAGCCTCTTCAGCAGTATGTTACAAACCTTCTCCAAACATTACACCGTTCTATTCTACCTCAAAAAAATAGGAAAGACTCGTAGGTAATATGGCACTTATTGACACCTATGGTACACTGGTCTTGTACTATTTACGCCTACCTCCACCCCACCACAGCCGCTTAAGTTTGCCTGCCTATTTATGGCAGCTTCTAATCTTTAATCAACAAGAATTTTATTACGCCATGTTTTACTCTAGAATTTCGTTATCGTTTACTGATGGAAGCTTTGTGGCCTCATCTTCTTGTAAAGCAAATTTCGAAACAAAAAATCCTTCCTCTAGAGGACATGACCTTCTGGCAGAAGCTGATCATCGCCTTCAACACTGTGTGACGTAAGGGGACTCTACAATTCTACCACTCATGTTTCTTCTGTGCTTTGTTTTCCACAATCTCCACTCATCCCCAGCCTCCCTTCCTAGAGTTCTCATTCAAGAAGGTCTGGATCTTCCAATTCTTCTTATAACCAATGGACCCCAACTGACAATCGCAACTACAGCATTCTCACAAAAGCCCTTTTATGCCGCCTGTGCACCTCATGCCAAGTGCTAAAGGCATCCTGTCTTCCAACCTGTCTTAACTATTACTGCTTAGAGCACCTGTGGTATTTTTCCCTAGTTAAACATTTATAATACTCCTGCACTTCATCTCGCTGGTCTTCTGGACCTCTTTATCTTGTTATTCAACATCTCAAGCTCTTTTCACTATCTTCGGCACTGCATGGCCGACAGTGCACTGGTGTTTTGCTTTATTGCCTAAATAGCCTACCATGACTCACTTTATTCTCTAGAGCAGGTAGCCACCTCTTTATGTGAAAGCTACATCCACAACCAGGTGGTAGTAGCAATAATCTACATACATAAAAGTGAATGTTCGTATGTTTGCGCGCTATAGAAATCCAAATCGCTTGGCAGACCCAAACAAAATTTGGCACGCAGCCCCTATTTGACCACAGGAAGCCTATACCTCAAAATCAAACCTCTATCCCTGTGACAGACGTCAAACACAGACAAACTGAATGAAATTTTCGCTTTTACCAATACTGTCAGGTTTTCCTTCAGGTGCTTTATGGGGAAATGGTCATTTTTCGTCTGAGTGCTCCAGGTTTTCTTCCAGGTGTTGTCAGACGTATGATTAACCTGCAACAATAAATCCCCTATAACAACAGTTTTTTATCAGAATTTACGTGAATTTTGATCATAATCTATGATAATTATTACTATAATTGTTAATTACCTCAGTAAAATCAACACTGAAAAGCTATATTAGTAATTTCTATAAGTAAAGATCCGTTTTCTTTAGTAACCAGAGCTGAGAGCGACTTCCCCATCTGCGCATGCGTAGTAGTTGCCGGCTAACCCTGATGTGCAAGATATATGGTGTTTCCTTTTTTTTTTTATTCATTCAAATACGAATTTCCCCATTAACCCCTTCGTTACTGCAAGCACGTCTGACGGCCCCAGTATCGTAATACGCATTCACATTCACGATTAACAAGACCACATTTTTCCATGACAATGAAGTTTCTCTATCACTATATTTTTTAGATATGAATATTGCGTGATATTATAAACAAATATCTGACAGATTAGTAATAATGATAATTAAAATAATGATAATAATAGCCATAATAATAATGATAGTGACAATCATATGCAAAAATAAAAATAAAAATAATTATAACAAAAATAATAATAATATTGTCGCACTATACTAGCATATGGTTGAGCACATAAAACCAGTTTATCTCATGATCCTCGAAAAAATATCTCCATTGAAGTCATTCTTATAATTTGCATAGTGTCGACAATTAAAATAATAATAACAAGTTTCTAAATTCTGAAGATAATAATCATAATAGAAGGGTGGGGCTTCTGATGTGGGAGGAACTAAATATACATCAGTAAGGTATTCCAGATGTATAAGAATTATACATTATTTCTCCAGCTCCAGGTGTTTTAAACGAAACTTAACGTTCCAGAAACGTCACGGGACGTGAGTATTGGACCTTTATGACATATAGGCTATACGTCATGGGTTTCAAGGAGGTTAATTCGTTTGTTTCTTCTTGATTTTTAAAGACCTCCTGAATTCCCTATGGCGACTGCATCGTGAAGTTACGGTGACGTATTTTGTTATAAAGTCAGTTTAAATGAGGTCTGAAATTAATTATTGGTCAGTCTGGCAAGAACACTTCCACCATCGCCATCAACTTCAACACCACCACCACCACCACCCTTTCTCTCTTAAGGTATCACTCAAACAATTTGGAGTGAAATCTATCTATGAGGTTTTTAACTATTGCAAGCAAATTCATGCTTGCAATCTCTCTCTCTGTCTCTCTATTTATAAAGTTCCTTTATGAATGAATTAAACATCAAATCATAATAGAAAAATACCCAAGAATATTCTCTCTCTCTCTCTCTCACCATTTTAATAAGTGCCCAATATATATATATATATATATATATATATATATATATATATATATATATATATATATATATATATATATATATAAACTTATATAAAATAAATATATATAATATATATATATATATATATATATATATATATATATATATATATATATATATATATATGGTATATATATATATTGTTTTAGGCACGGGAATAGACAAATGTAATAGGAATTTACCTAGACCTTGCATAACCACTTACAGTGACAAATCGTTATCAATAGAACACCTGGATAGGCTCTAACACCTATATAATTACTAGAAAAGGTCGCCACTGAAAGCTCTGATTAATTATAAGATTCCACTTTATTGCACAGTTATAGCATGGCAAATGAGAATAAGGCACTCATACAATTCTTGATAAAGCAAACCTATGATGAAGGTTAACAACAAATATAACTCTGCTCGGCTTCCAGAATAATAAGATTAATGATACAAAATTAAAGCACAATGGAGCCTGAGGGCTCAGGAACATCATGGGATCCTTGGGACTTCAGTTACAGGAACATCTAGCTTGCAATATGGCAAGGCTAACAAGAATGCCTCCTGTTGGCAGATTTTCCACTTGGCAAGATGGTTGTGAAGGAGGCAAGGTTAATGACACAACATCTATCTAGAAATAGAATGATCTCAGGTAAAGCTTTGTGGAAATGTGGTTCTCTCAATAGGAATTATAAGCACATAGGAGGAGTGATTTAAGGTTCACTACGAGCAAGGGGCGATTAATTCAGAACTTGTTTCACACAGGGAAGCACTGGTAACGGGATATCAAACGGAATTGACTGGAGAGATAAGATGACGATATGAAATGGGAGATTCAGTGAAAGAAACAGAGAACTGGTTTACTCGAATGCTTACAGACGCACTGTGGATTAGTCTTGCAATGTGCACTATTGCAAGGATGGCTGGAGGCTCTACAATGTCTTCCTTCGGGTCACACGAGGCCGCTTATAGCACAGACCGCTGGTGGCCTTATGGGTTCCAGTTCACAGGCAAAGAGCCAGCACATGGCACAGCTGGGAAAAAATCAGCAAGAGTTCCTCTTACTGAAACTGGGTAACAAGAGGGTGCACGAAGGGCCGGACTTGCTTTTATAATTGTTGGTTTTGCCTGAGGACAGAAGCCACTTCTTCCTACGTTTTCACATCAGCTGATCGTCTGAAAGAACATTCTTGAAGCAATACCTGAGCTCACAAAAGTTGGAGGTAGGAGAGGCAAAGGATTAAAATCTGGGACGTCGAGTTCCCTGGTGCTAAGTACTCCCCCAGGCCTAATCTAACTCCTACCTGGACCGTTTTTTATTGGCACACCTCAAAAGTGCCCTGTTGCTCTTCTATGGGTATGTATGGGCTGCCTCCCCCTCAAAGCATAGGGCTCTGGATCTTAATTCAAGTAAGCAAAGAGATGATGGCAGCGTAATTCTGTTACAGCTCTCCCTTCAAGCAGACATTCCACTCCCTTTCAGGCATGAAGGTCTGCACTCAAATAAGCTGCCAGTCTCAGTTACATTAATCCCTTCCCTTTAATGGATCTTGTCCAAGCAATGAAGATATCTAAGGTGACTACCTAACTTCCAGGAGAGGAATATGAACTCACTAGCTTACTTAACTTAAGGTGCCTAATACTAACTCAAGGGTGTCTGCAGATACTTCACTATCTGTCTTTGACAACAATCAAACAAGTACTCCTAGCAAGGTTTTAAATTAAACTTGCACATTATAATTAAACATTATCATTAATGTTACATACAACCAGGCTGCCGCAGCACCATTTCAACTGACACTGATCTAATTATGTACACCCTTATTACAGAGCACAAAATTTCTTACTCTATGAAATATGCAAATGTTTTAAAGTGAACATGTAATATGATGTTAACGAACGCAACAAATTGTAGGCGTGGACAGGACGTGTCCTTCAACTTGTGAGGCTAGAGGGCAGTTCTAATTCACTCCAGCTTACTGACTTCAGGTAGTAAAACCCATGAGAGAGGTACCCAAGCAACCTCCTTTGAATTTTGGGGTGCCAGGTATACGCTACTAAATGAGGTACTTTGCCAAGAGTGCCATAAGAGCTCAATGGCTGTGATATACAGGACAAACTTTTATCACTGCAGTATTAACAAAATTATTTTCATTAAAATTACAAGGTTACTACTACTATATGTATACAGGATCTTGTCTAGGATGGTAGTGCCTCTAAGGCTTGTCAGGATTTGTAAGAACTTATCTTGCAATGATGTTGTACAGGGATTTACCTGATCAGAGATCACCCAGGCTACCTTCTCCGGGTAGGTGCCAGGATCACTCTGTGATGGGAGGCACTGTGCCAACTAGGTCAAGAGGTGCCACTGTGACTACCTGAGTATCGAGCCTCTCAGGGTGAGGAGTGTCAGAAGGCCATCGCGGCAGACATGGCACCGATTACATGGATATACTCGGTAGCTTTGCCATGCTGTGGGCAGGCAGGAAATCCGGCACTTTTGTGACTGGGATCACCACAGTGTTTGCAGGGGCCTTTTAGATGGGCTTGTCTGGCTATGGTGTCAGTGGGTGGCGAGGTTTGCTTAGTGGTGGATGGAGAGAAACCATTCAGCTTCCTGAACGGCTTAGAAGGGTGCTTCTTGATAGCTCTCCCTTTAAAGTGGCCCCCAATTCTGAGTGTCCAGTTTTATGGCAGTGGTTACATACTGGGGGTTTGGAAGGGAAACCATTCTTCAGGCAACTGGCCCTCATAGATGATCAGGTGGTACTATTCATTGGTGACATGTGCTGGAAGATGGGTGGAAGGTTTCCCAAGCATCAGCCAGGCGACAGCCTTCCATGAACGTCTTGGGCTGCTTATTGTTTAGGTACACGGCAAGGGACCCAGGAGCACACTAGAAGAAATCCTCCAGCACCATCCAGTTGAACAAGTCCTTGAATTCTTTGCACTCCAAGGCGTCGAGCCAGCGCTGACCTGCCTGGGTCTTATGATAGGCCCATTCAGCCCAGGTCTGATAGATTTCTTTCAAGAGAGCCCTCCACAGCTATCTACATTTCTCCAGTGTATTCTCATATGCCTTGGTTATGGCCCTCCAGGTGCGGAAGGCAGCCTTGGCTTTACCTTCCATATGCTTGGCGAGAAGCAAGGCCCTCTCCATCTCATTGGTACTGTAGTTAAGTGAAAAGCACTTCTACCTCTTCCAGCCATGCCTCTGGCTCTTAATCAGTCCATGTTGGCATGAGCGAGTTAATGCTGGGAATATTAGAATCAGACATGGAAGGTGTAGGGTTAGCGGTTTGTTGTTGGGCCAGAGCTGTGGCACTGTCTTGTTGGGCTGTCACCAGCTCGAGCTCCTTTTCCTTCAGAGCCATTTCATGTTGCCGCTGCTCTTCTCTGTCCTTCCTTTCTCTTTCTTCCTTTTCCAGTTCATACTTCCTTTGCTACTCTCTTTCCTTCACTTCTCTTTCTTCCTTTGTCATTTTGTATTTCTGCTGTTCTTCTCTCTCCTTCCGTTCTCTTTCCAGCGTGGCATCAAGCTGAGTCTGTACTCACTGGGTTGGCTGCTCTCCTGTTAGCTCCACATCCTTCCCCATATCCATCAAGGTTTTGTAAATTTCCGGTTAAGGAGCGTTGAAAAGAGCTAAGAATTGAGCCGTGCAAGTGACGGCATGGGACAGGCACTCAGCTCTTGACGGAGTGGATGGGAAAGCACGCTGTGGAAGTGTCCCTTGCAAGGGTGACACTTAGGATGGAATGCACGTTAAAAAGTGGCACTGTGGTTGAGTGTGCCGTAAATGGTCACCCTAAATGGAGCGGTCCTTGGTGAGCAAAACCTTTTTACGACTCATGGACACCGCAGTGACTCGTGGTATTGTTGGGGGGTCACACTAATTGTTTGCACTGTGTCTAATAGCACAGGTGCTGGTTGTGTAAAGCACAAGACTTCTTTGGGTGGCACTAGTGTGCCTGTGAGTGCCGAAGAACAACACTAATTGACCGTACAATAAATTATATGAAATGAAATGGCACTCTGCACAAAGCAGAGCACACGCAATGAATAGTAGGGGCAGGTAAGACACTTCCAGTGGGTTACTTGGTTGGCAATGCACCAGATCGGTGGCACTGCGAAGGGGAAATCCATTGGTTGGCACTCGTGGGCGGCTAGTCCCCAAGAACCAAAAGTTGCGATTCCCTCTTGCTATGAGGGAGGAAGTCGTGGTGGAGCTGCAAGATCTGTGTCTGCAGTCACCTTGGCCTACGCAGTATATGTCAACACATGATTGGAGATTTGCATGCAATGTGCAAAAGTTGCTTGCAGTTTGAACACCAAGTCCTGAGAATCACCCACGGTGTAGTACAGTTCGCTCAACTGCAGTTAATTTAACTTACACCCAGGTTTGTTCTGTGATGCAGAGTTCATTGGTTTGGATTGCTTTCTTTTCTTTTAAAAAAGGCTTGAGTAGCTGCTCAGTAACCTAAAAGCACTTAATGAATATTTTCCACAAGCAATGGGACACGCGTGCGTAAACAGTGACGGCACTACGTGTAAAATGAGTCTCAGCTAAGAGGATATGCTAAAAGCATGTAATTTCCTCCCATGGATTTAATTCAACACATAAACTTGAGTTTTTTTTATTTTTTCAATACTCAGCTGTTGTAACCAATGGCTGCATTCAGCGAGTGATATATATCCACAATTTTTAACAAAACATGCTCCCCATAGGTTAGGTAAAAGACTGGCGTATATTTGAGATTATAACAACTCTCTTTATCTCTCTCGACTGAGAAGTGTATATAGTAGAATGAGTAGTTTACCTGTTAACTAATGCAATGGACTGCTCTCTAGATTATATAAAAAGTGTGTTCTGCTCCAGTTATGTTAAAGAACTGCAAAATATTAAAAGTACTTGGATAATGATTCCCGAACAGTAATATCAAAGCTTGTGCAGATAGCCTAATAAAATGGGTAAGTGTATCATGACAGTGCAGCAAGGCATTTGACAGGTCACTGATTTAAAAAGGCTGTCTTGTTATAACGGGCGTCATCACGTGGATTTGTTTACAAATAAGAGAGCGAGTGTGGTTGGTCAAGTGACGTCACTCGAACAAACACAAGAACACACACACGTTCCCTTGTTAATTTACAAAATACAAAGGGAAAATGCATGAATCTTTTCTGATGGAAAGATGCACGAGTATGTGTAGAAGTGAATTAATGCTCAAAAACGCAAATAATTACTCTACTTACACTAGGAATTTGTTTTTAAGACAAAGCTGAGGTGAAGGGGAGCGGCGAGATGTTTTGACTGGTTGACTTGTTTGACTGTGGCTGCTCTGGTCTATTTTTAGTAAGCCTAGGGTTACCAGACGTGGTATTCCTACGTCCTATGGACAACTCATTCGGCTGTGGCTGCCCTGGTCAATTTTAGCTTGCCTAGGGTTGCCAGACGTGGTATTCCTACATCCTATGATCTGACACAATGTCACTTTCCCTATCTGAGAGGAAGTTGCACACAATTTCTCTCATGTCGCATGCACTAAGCTAATCTAGGTAGATTCAATTCCATGAACAACTTGCTGGTATGCAAGGTGGCAAGTAAATCCTAACTTGATAACTCATGGCCTCAGTGACTTAGATGCGACACTGCCTCGGGAAACGTTCACAGGCAGGAATTTTAAGGCTGCTCCACTGCTATCCTCTTTCACCTTTCAACTTGAATTTATTTCCTATCACAAAGTCCATTTAGTTACTACCTATCGCACTTCAATAAAACAAACACTGCGATTTAAAACACCTTACCTCGTTCCTTTACTAAACCCTGCCTTTGTGGTTACTGCAAATCAACTGATTTATTTTCAGGCTCAAAACACATCCACAGTGTAGTGTTTAGCACCTGCTAGTTCACTAATTTGACCGAGGATCCCAGCAAGGTTGCCAATATTACGTTTTAGACAAAGGAATAGACAAATATAATAGAGAATTTAGCTAGACCTTGCATAACCACCTAAAGTGACAAATTGTAACCCATAGAAACACCTGGATAGGTTCTAACACCTATATAGCCTAATTACTAGAAAAGGTCGCCACTGCAAGCTCTGATTAATTACGAGATTCTACTTTAATGCACAGTTTTAGCATGGCAAATGAGAATAAAGCACTCATACAATTCTTCATAAAGCAAAACTATGATAATGATTAAGAGCAAATGTAACTCTGCTCAGCTTCCAGAATAGGAAGCTTAATTATACAAAATTAAAGCACAATGGAACCTGAGGGCTCAGGAACATGATGGGCCTTGGGACTTCAGTTACATGAACATCTAGCTTGCAACAAGGCAAGTTTAACAAGACTGCCTCCTGTTGGCAGATTTTCCACTTGGCAAGATGATTGTGAAGGAGGTGAGGTTAAGAGGACAACTTATATCTGGAAATAAAATGGTCCCAGGTAAAGCTTTGTGGAAATGTGGTTTTGTACATGCAACTTACCCGTCAGATATATACTTAGCTATAGTCTCCGACGTTCCCGACAGAATTTCAAAACTCACGGCACACGCACAGGTAGGTCAGGTGATCAACCATACCCGCCGCTGGGTGGCGGGAATAGGAACCATTCCCGTTTTCTAATCAGATTTTCTCTGTCGCTGGTTCCGGCAACATCTGTTGTTGGTTCCTCCTGCTTTGATTTTCGTTTTCTCGCTTGCTGAGGATCTTTTTGGCCTGATTTTGGTGACGTATTGGATCTTTGGTTTGGCATACGCTATTGTGGACTGTTTTTTGGATTTGCTTTTGAATTGTTCATTAAGATGTCTGACGTTAATGTTTCGCCTGTGTTCCGTGTGTGTGCTAGGCAAGAATGTAAGGTGAGGTTGCCGAAAGCTTGGTGAGACCCTCACACTGTATGTATGAGGTGTAGGGGAATGATTGTTCTTCGGACAATAGGTGCAAGGAGTGTGAGAAATTGTCTGATCAGGAATGGAAGGTTTTGTCTTCTTATCTGAAGAAGCTTGAAAAGGATAGAGTTAGGGAAGGCTTCCTCCAGAAGCTCGAGTAGGTCTCGCTCTGCTGAGCATGATTTTGAAATTAACCCAGTAGACTCTCCTAATCCTTTGGTTTCAGCCCTTCTCCCTTCATCGAACCTGTGGATTCGTCCTCTGAAATGGCTGCGATGAAAGCGGAACTTCTTCAGGTGTGAAATCGCAACTGCGCCGCGATGAAGGAAGGTAAGAGTGACAGTGATATGTGCAGTGTCCCCAGTGTAGTGGAGGGGCGTCTGATCGGCTCCGCATTGCTCCTAGGCCTAGACCTCTTCCAAACTCCCAGGACCAGTGGAGGAGGAATGTCGAAAGCCGCAGGGAGGATGTAGAGCATCCCCAACGATCAGGCGTCCCTTCGGCAGATCCTGTTGTTGCGTCCCAGGCTGCCTTGGATCGCCATAGAAAAGGCATCCTGAAAAAGTGTTTCGTCGTCTGACGCGTCTTCTCCGAGACGTGGTTGGAGTTCGGCTGAGGAGTCGCGCCTTTGAAGAGATCTTGGAAGGCTCCTAGAGTAGAGCGTTTGGACTCGAGCCCTGAGCGCTTCCCGAGGATTCTCCTATTGTCAGGAAGAGAGCTCGTAGATCCCCCTCCTCCTCTCCATCAGGGGTGAAGGATTCGACGAAGAAGATTTTGATCGGCCTCCAGGAGCAGTTATCGGCGCTTGTTGGATCTCTTGCTAAGGACTCCTCTTCTCGTAGGAAGGATGACTTTCTTCCTGTCAAGAGTTCCAGGAAGCTCTCGTCTTCAACTCGTCGCTCTTCTCCTGCCAAGCTTCCTTCGTCCAGCAAGTTTTCTTCGTCTCGTCCAGACGCTCTTCCGAACAGGCGCCAGTCTCCCAGCAGGCGCACTTCTTCCAGGCGCCGTCATCGGAGAGAAGCGCCTCTCTTCCAGGCGCATTTCGCCTCACTGTACTTCTCCTTTGGGCAGGCGCTCGTCGTCTTCCAAGCTCCCTCCTTCCGGCAGGCGCCGCTCCCTACCAAGCGCCCTCGTTTTAGGGCCTCCTCTCCTGGAAGGCTCTCATCAGTGGACAGGACCCCCTCTCCTGACAGGCGCCCGTCCGGGGTCAGGCGCCATTCTCCTGGTAGGCGCCATTCTCCTGGTAGGCGCTCTTCGTTGGACAGGAGTGCTTCTCCTTCCAGGCTCGCTTCTCCTGATAGGCGCTCTTCTTCTCTTAAGCCTTCCTCTCCGCCTGCTGCTTTGGAGGAAGTTTCAGAAGAGGATTCTCCTAAGGACGCTGGAGTTTCGGATTACAAACGGTTGGCTTCGGTTTTAATTCAGGAGTTTGGAGATTCTCTTTGTCATGCTGCCCTCCTTCTCCGGGATCTTTGTGGGACAGCACCAAGTCAACTAGACCCTCTTCGTTTGTCAAGATGCGCCCTACGATTTCGATGAGGAAGGCCTTTAAAGGAGTAGGGAGTGGATGCAGTCTAAGAAGGATGCAAGTAAGACGGTTTTCTTTTCCTCCTTTGAAACTTTTGGGAAAATCAGGAATGTGGTATGAGACCAAGGAGCCTATGGGGTTGGGGCTCCCCACATCTGCTGACGCAGATTTCTCTAATCTAGTTGACTCCTCCAGGAGACTTTCCCTTTCTTCAGCGAAGGCGACTTGGGGAATGAGTGAAATGGATCATCTCCTCAAGGGTCTTTTTAGAGTTGTGGAGGTCTTCAACTTTATGGATTGGTCTCTTGGAGCTTTGGCCAACAGGACTCGGGATCCCGAATTCCTGTGTTTGGATGACTTCGTGAGTGTTTTGTCTTGCTTGGACAAAGCAGTGAGGGACGGTTCCGCGGAAGTCGCTGCCTTATTCGGAGCTGCTATTCTGAAGAAGAGGTCAGTATTCAGCTCTTTCCTCACGAAGTCTGTGTCTCCTCTTCAGAGATCCTCTCTTCTGTTTGCTCCTTTTTCTCCTCACCTTTTCCTCAAAACTTGGTGAAGGAGATTTCTCGCTCGTTATCTGAAAAGGCGACACAAGACCTTTTGGCCCAGTCTTCGAAGAGGGTCAGACCTGCCGTCCCTTTCGCCAAGAAGGAGAAGGCTCCCTTTCAGGAGCCCTTTCGAGGTGGTCCTTCGTCCAGACCCTCCTTCAGGAGCAAAAGACCAGAGAGGAGAGGAAGGTCTTCCTCTCGTTCTATCAGAAGGACCAAATGAAGAACGAGTACTCCAGACGACAGTGGGTGCCAGACTGCTACACCCGCCGAGGTCTGGGCACAGAGAGGGCGGACGACTGGTCCCTCTCCATTTTAAGAAGAGGCTACCTTATCCCCTTCAGGGAAAGTCCTCCTTTAACTTCAACTCCCAGGGAGTTATCCGCCAGCTACAGGGGATCCCATCAAGAACCAGGCTCTTTTTCTAGCAGTGGAACAAATGTTAGAAAAGGAAGCAATAGAACTGGTTCAAGACCTCCATTCCCCGGGTTTTACAACCTGTCTTTTTCTGGTTCCGAAATCCTCGGGGGTTGGAGACCGGTTCTGGATGTAAGCGCCCTGAATTTCTTCATAATCAAGACGAAATTCAAAATGAAGACTACCTCCTCGGTTCTTGCAGCTCTTCGTCCAGGGGATTGGATGGTCTCCTGGACCTGCAGGACGCTTACTTCCACATTCCCATTCATCCCTCGTCAAGAAAGTTCCTGAGGTTCGTGATTCGGGAAAAGTTTTTCAATTCAGGTCCCTGTGCTTCGGTCTTTCGACGGCCCCACAAGTGTTCACGGGCATCTTAAGGAATGTGGCACGCTGGCTTCACTTAGAGGAGTGAGGATATCAATGTATCTCGACGATTGGCTGATTCGAGCTCAATCAAAGGACAGTTGTCTGGAGTACTTGTCGATCACCCTAAATATGACACAGTCCCTTGGACTATTAGTAAACCTACAGAAATCCCAGGTTGTTCCGCAGCAGAGCATTGTTTACCTGGGGATTCTGATGGATTCTCGGGATTTTCTAGCCTTTCCATCCCAAGAGAGAATAGATCGCTGCATAGAAAAGGTGACAGTTTTTCTAAGGAGAAAACATTGTTCAGCGAGGGAGTGGATGAGTTTGCTGGGGACCATTTCCTCGCTGGAACAGTTCGTCTCCTTAGGAAAACTTCATCTGAGACCTCTTCAGTTTTTCCTAAAGGAGAGTTGGGACCAGAAGTCTCAGGACTTAGCAACTTTGTTCCAAATTTCGGGCAAGATAAAAAAGAGGATCTCAACTGGTGGTTAGACCCTCGAAAATTATGCCAAGGACTGTCTCTTCAGTTACCGAGCCCTACCCTAGTGTTGTTCTCAGACGCCTCGGGGTCGGGATGGGGGCAACACTAGGGTCGAGAGAAGTGTCAGGCACCTGGGAGGGAGACCAGGTGAACTGGCACATCAACAAGAAAGAGCTATCAGCAGTTCATTTGGCTCTCATCAAGTTCGAGTTCCTTGTCGCAGGACAAGTAGTCCAAGTGAACTCAGACAACACTACTGCCCTGGCTTATATAAGGAAACAGGGAGGAACACACTCCTTCTCCCTTTACGAAACGGCAAAAACGTTGCTGTTATGGGCTCAGGAGAGGAGGATCAGACTCCTCACCAGATTTGTACAGGGAGAGAGGAATGTGAGGGCCGACCTTCTCAGCAGGAAGGATCAGGTCCTTCCCACAGAGTGGACTCTCCATTCAGAAGTCTGCGAAAAGACTGTGGAACCTGTGGGGAAGGCCGAATATCGACCTTTTTGCAACCCACTGGAATGCAAGGCTAGAAAACTACTGCTCTCCGATATCGGACCCGAGAGCAGTTGCAATAGACAGTCTTCTCCTAGATTGGACAGGATTAGACGGATATGCCTTTCCCCATTCAAGATCCTAGGAGAAGTGGTAAGAAAGTTTGCATCATCGGAAGGCGCGAGACTGACACTGGTAGCTCCGTTTTGGCCAGCTCAAGACTGGTTCACAGAGGTACTGGAATGGATAGTAGATTTTCCAAGATCGCTTCCACACAGGAACGATCTTCTCAAACAGCCCCACTTCAACAGATTCCACAAGAATCTCCCCGCTCAGTCTAACTGCCTTCAGACTATCGAAGGTCTGGTCAGAGCGAAGGGTTTTTTCGCACAAAGCTGCGAAGGCTATTGCAAGAGCCAGGAGATCCTCAACCCTTCGCGTCTACCAGTCGAAGTGGGAGGTCTTTAGAAGATGGTGCAGGACCAATAAGATATCCTCTTCCAGTACCTCTGTGACAAACATTGCTGATTTCTTTATCTTCCTGAGGGAACATTGCAACCTCGCTGTATCCACAATTAAGGGATACAGGAGTATGTTATCTTCGGTTTTCAGACACAGAGATCTGAATATCTCGGAAAACAGAGACCTTCATGACCTTATAAGGTCTTTTGAAACGTCAAAATTCAGGACTTCGAAACCTCCCAGTTGGAATCTAGACATAGTTTTGAAATTCTTAATGTCTAAAAAATTGAACCTCCTCATCAAGCTTCCTTCAGGGACCTCACCAGGAAGTCACTTTTCCTCTTTGCCCTTGCCTCAGCTAAGAGAATAAGTGAAATACAAGCCTTAGACGGCAAAGTTGGTTTTAAGGGAGGTTCGGCTATATGCTCCTTTAAACCATTATTTCTAGCGAAGAATGAGAATCCTTCTAAACCGTGGCCAAGAACCTTTGAATTAAAAGGTCTTTCTTCTGTGACGGGACATGAGTTGGAGAGGACTCTATGCCCTGTCAGGAGCCTTAAATTCTACTTAGAAAAGAAGAAATCTCTGGGAGGATCGGTTGAAAGTCTTTGGTGCTCTGTCAGAATCCTTCACGAGCGATCTCAAAGAATGCGCTGTCCTTTTTATTAAGGACGTCATCAAGGAAGCGCATATCTCATGTGAGGATGAGCACTTTAAGCTCCTTAGAGTGAAAGCACACGAAGTGAGAGCCATTGCTACTTCCTTGGCTTTTCACAAGACGTTGTCTCTCCAGTCTATTTTAGAGGCAACCTATTGGAGGTGTAATTCAACGTTCGATCTCATTACTTACGAGATATTAGAGTAACGTATGATAAGTGCTTCTCTCTAGGAGCGTACGTATCTGCGGATTCGGTGCTGGGACAGGGAGCTGAATCCAATCCTATTTAGTTTAGTTAATTTAGTTGTTTTTTAAGCTTGGTGGTGTGTGTTTTTATGGTTGGTTGAAAGAGGGTGATGGAATTATGCTTCCCTTTCAATTCTTATCACTAACAAGGTTAGGATTGGTCAGGTGGTCGGGATTGGTTGTCATGTTCCTTGTAATTTGTATGGACACCTAGCTCTGTCATGTAAGAGGGATAGCCCCCATTGATACGATTCAGGTGTAGGCTCGGTCATGTAAGTGGGTCAGCCCCCTTTGACACGATCCGCTATAGGCTCGGCCATGTTAGTGGGTCATCCCCATTGGCACGATCCAGAAGGGCTGTCAGTCACAGGTCACATCCTCGCTGAAGCTCCTGAGGCAAGCAGACTCATAGACAGTATCCATGAAGTCTTCTGCCCAATCAGGTAAGAACCATGGTTTTTGTTTATCCTACAACATATGTTGTTTCCCGTTTTTAGTTATTTTCTGTCTCTTGCCCTCCTCCAAGGGTGCCATTCAGCTAAGTATATATCTGACGGGTAAGTTGCATGTACAAAAATGATATTTTTATGATAAAATAAAGTTTTGTACATACTTACCCGGCAGATATATACGATTGATGGCCCGCCCAGCCTCCCCTCAGGAGACAGGTGGAAGAGAAAATCTGATTAGAAAACGGGAATGGTTCCTATTCCCGCCACCCAGCGGCGGGTATGGTTGATCACCTGACCTACCTGTGCGTGTGCCGCGAGTTTTGAAATTCTGTCGGGAACGTCGGAGACTATAGCTAAGTATATATCTGCCGGGTAAGTATGTACAAAACTTTATTTTATCATAAAAATATCATTTCTCTCAATAGGAATTATAAACACATAGGAGGAGTGATTTAAGGTTCACTACGAGCAAGGGGCGATTAATTCACAAACTTAATTCACACAGGGAAACACTTGAACACTGGGTAAAGGGATACCAAAGGGGATTGACTGGAGAGAAAAATGACGAAATGAAATGAGAGATTCAGTGAAAGAAACTCAAATGCTTACAAACATACCAAGGATTAGTCTTGCAATGTGCACTATTGCAAAGATGGCTGGAGGCCCTACAATGTTTTCCTTCTGATCACACGTGGCCGCTGGTGGCCTTATGGGTTCCAGTTCACAGACAAATGGCCAGCATGTGGCACAGCTGGGAAAAAATCATCAAGAGTTCCTCTTACTGAAACTTGACAACAACTGAGGGAGCATGTAGGGCTGACTTGCTTTTATAACTATTCATTTCGGCTGAGGACAGACGCCACTTCTTCTCACGGTTTCACATCAGCGGATCACCTGAAAGAACATTCTCGAAGCAATACCTGAGCTTGCAAAAGTTGGCGGTAGTCGAGGCAAAGGATTAAAATCTGCGATGGCCAGTTCCCTGGCGCTACGTACTCGCCCGGGCCTAATCTAACTCGTAATTGTACCCTTTTGTACTGGCACACCTCAAAAGTGCCATGTTGCTCTTCTATGGGTGTTATGGGCTGGCTCCCCCTCAAAGTATTGGACTCTGGATCTTAATTCAAGTAAGCAAAGAGACGATGGCAGCGTAAATCTGTTAAAAAATATATATACAGTGATCCCTCGTCTATCGCGGATAATGGGGGCCAGAACCCCCCGCGATAAGTGAAATTCCATAAGTAGCATTGGCCCCTCCCTAGGGAGGCATATACTGTATATACATGGTATATATTTAAAGGCTTTACTGTATAGCCTTTCCCACACTGTTATAAACACTTCCTATGCACTTAAACACTGTATTACTATTTTGATCTCCTATCACAGTAATATGCATAAAAAAAAGATCGTCCCATATTTGTAATGTTTACGTTCTGAGAATCAGCAGACTGAAGCTGCTCACTACTAACGAAAGAATTAGGAAAATAATTTTTAGTTGCCAAAAGAAACAAATTTATCAATGAAATTATTTTTAATTCTGTACATAAAAGATTATGACACAGTAATTCATATTTCATTGAGAGAGAGAGAGAGAGAGAGAGAGAGAGAGAGAGAGAGAGAGAGAGAGAGAGAGAGAGAGAGAGAGAGAGAGAGAAATGGTGTGTACTGTACAGCACAGTAGCTTGGGACGAGACTAAGTCTTGACTAAGTCTTGACAAGCTGGTGATGAGAGAGTAGCCTATACAGTATCCTTGAGTTGCTTACGTATGAAATTCGGATTTTAATTATTTTTACAGTGATTTAAGATGAAACATCAACAGTGATAAGATATTCTCTTATGTACCACTCACGTGCCTTGTCCGAGTGCCTGTATTACTATTTTGATCTCCTATCACAGTAATATGCATAAAAAAAAAGATCGTCCCATATTTGTAATGCTTACGTTCTGAGAATCAGCTGACTGAAGCTGCTCACTACTAACGAAAGAATTAGGAAAATAATTTTTTAGTTGCTAAAAGAAACAAATTTGTCAATGAAATTATTTTTAATTCTGTACATAAAAGTTTATGATACAGTAATTCATATTTCATTGAGAGAGAGAGAGAGAGAGAGAGAGAGAGAGAGAGAGAGAGAGAGAGAGAGAGAGAGAGATGGTGTGCTTGGGACGAGACTGTATACAGTATCCTTGAGTTGCTTACGTATGAAATTCGGATTTTAATTATTTTTACAGTGATTTAAGATGAAACATCAACAGTGATAAGATATTCTCTTATGTACCACTCACATGCCTTGTCCGAGTGCCTGTGGGTATATACTGAAGCTTCCAGTCCTTGCGCGCGTCGGTCTCGCAATATCACGTAACATGATGAAACATCGCTGTTTTCCGCAATATGGCTGCCGATATGGTGGTACTTTTTAATTTGAAATTTTCGATGAATATTTCTGAAAAATCCGCGATGCAGTGAAGCATCTTTTTGTTTAATTTCATTTTGTACTGAATTATATGTCATAATGCAATGAACCAACAGTACTAGCAGATATTAATAATTATTAATGGAATTAATGAAATATTTGGTATTTTGATATATCCATATATATATTTTGAAATTTCATTGTATATATATATATATATATATATATAAAATCCGCTATATATTTTCTCTTATAATATACATACGTAATGGAAAAATCCATATAATATATCGTGAATCCGCGATAGTTGAACCGCTATATATATATAGGGTTCACTGTATATATATATATATATATATATATATATATATATATATATATATATGATAAAAAGTCATTATATATATATATATATATATATATATATATATATATGACTTTTTATCACATCACATCACCGTGATTCATATACAATCAGTAAGCTACAAACGTCCTTTAATATCCAATTCGCTCTACCTCGAAATAATATATTTTATATATATATATATATATATATATATATATATATATATATATATATATATATATATATATATATAATTTAAAGCAAATGAATTCAAGACAGTATTATTAATCACAGGAAAGAAAGGCATTTTTAATGATAGTACACATACTTTACAAGACATAAAAGGAGACGCAGGAAAATTTTTCTGAGTCCTTAAAAATTTTCCCGGTCAGCGCAGGTTGGTCAGCTAGTAAAAAATATAATTAATACTAACAAATGCAGGTGCATCGTCCATCATCTCTTAGCATCTTGCAAAATTAGCTTACACAAACTAACCTATATCAGTACTGGCAAAACAAATAAGTTCCTCTTGCTGACAAAAATCACCAAATTTGTTTGTGCAAGAAAGAAATTTAATATGTTTCCAACTAAGAGCAATATATGTTCAATCAACACAATGGAGGCATTATTACCCTTACCGGTACAGTTATACTGTAGCGCATACTCAAGAAAAATTCATTCCTCTCTCGGCTGTTTTAAGCTATTATCAGTTCACGAAATGAAAGAGTTGTCACAAAAACACACTCCTGGAAAACTTTTTTGTTACCTTCAGAAGAAATAAATGAAAGGAAAAACTGTCTGATAACCAGGCCTAACACCCCACCACCTGATGATAGCATCATAAGTTAAATCAAAACACAATGGAAATACGTAGCCTATAACTGAATCGCAAAATATATGGGCTGTGATGAATATATATAGATAAAGACAAAATCCACAAAGGAAAGAGAAACAATGGAGTGCTGCAGGGCCTTTTGCCTTATGGTCCTTTACATAGCAGACTGAAGAAATACAAAAATAAGTTTACAAAGAAACCTCATATAAATGACAGATGGGGATTACAAAGGAGAAAATTGTACCTGGAATCCAACTTAACTGAAGAATTATTAGAACTGCCAAAACATAGAAATATGATTAATCATTGTTAGTAGTTACACTGAACAAAAAAATTTTAATACCTGATGAACTGTATCAACTATGAGTTGGGAAGCAAGCTATCCTGAGGCATATAGGCTATAATTATAACCTATTAACAGTCCTGTAAATAGCAATCACCACAGCATTCAGTGTATTGGTCTGGCTACACATTAACATCAAACCTATGAAGGATGGAAAAAGCCTGTGTGCAACAGCAAATGATTTGGCCTGAGTGACAACAGTGTGCTTCTTGGTGATATGGCGTAACTTACTACCAACAGAAAGTGCCAGTGCGGCACTCCATAAAGATTAAACCTATGGGATATAGGCTACTGAAAACCTTGGAAAAGTGCCAATCAATCTGTGAGAATACTTTCCAAACTAATAAACATATTTTACAGAATTAATATTATCAACTATATCGCTTGGCTTAACTGATAATACTACCCAATAAGGGAAGGAAATGCGTTTACAGTAACAAACGATTCAGTCCATGATATGACAAAAACTTTTGCCCCACTGACTGCATGGTAGGCTACTGCAAGATGACAAACACATCTGGCTTAAGACCATAAGCCTACCTTTGAGTTGAGTTATACTTATGATGCCTGGATTTCATTTGCATCTGAACTGTGAGATTATGGATCCGTGCCCCATATCCTCTTCATGTTCACACAATTTTGGGTAATTCTGTGGAATAGCTCCGCGCTTGTTTTTACCTTGGAAACTGGTTTTTTCTACACTTTTTGGGCTTCTGATACTGGCGGTGAGATGTCTGTTGTCGGCCAACTGTTATTTGCCCCCTAACTCTACTCAACAGTAAAGGGGGACTGTGGGAATTTGGGGTTTTGGGTGGGGAAGAACACACAAATGGAGCGGACATGTTTATGTTGGGGCGTCGCCCTCTAGAGGGGGGAAAAACGAGAGGAAGCCATTCGCCAACAGGAGGGAGTTGAATGCATTTCGCCATTTTTAGTACTGGCATCAGGGGGATGGAATGTCCCTTTGCTGTGTTTAGTACTGGCCCGCGGGGGTACTTGCCGTGCTCTCTCTTGTGAAGATTGCGTATGGAAACCCCTTGTTGGATGGACTTCAGGGGTTAATTGCAGGTTAATTGCATTCGTGTAACAAAAATTGAAGATCAATCCATAATTAGCAACCAAAAAACGGGAAAAAGTCAAGTCAGAAGGGAATCGCCGCCGCAGAGCTACTACTCAGATCTACCCAATTTTATGTACACTTATATACAAAGCAATACAACAGCAGTGGTGATAAAGTACTAAGCTACTATCACTACATCATACAACTGAGAATGATATATAATACTGTACTTACGTCCTCACTGCATAGAAGCATGGGCCAACTTTTGTGTTGATCAGTAGCCTTGCCTTCCCGCTTGCTGACTCTTCTTTCAGCAAAACCCTACTAAGCCAGGTAAGCCTACTCAATTTATCACTGAACTGGTCAGTTATGTTCAGAGTGGCATGTGACAAGTTTAATCTAGACTGACTGACTGTTTGCTGTGTTGTCCTTTCTTTCACAGTAGCGTAAAGTGTCAGAAAACTTGCACTTACCCCATACTAGGCTATTTCTTTGACTAGCCTAAGGCTACTGTAAAAGGGTAGCCTAGGCCTAAGAAATCAAATTGCAATTACGGGCATCAAATCTAAACGCAAAATCTGTTACAAGGATGTAGACTTGTTCCAGAAAACACTAATTACCAAAACACACTGTCATTATGTTTAAGAACATTCTAGTCCCGAACATTACATTCTCGTGTTTGAGGTTCTGCATACATAGGCCTACGCCTAACCTATACGTTAGTATAAAATCTCTTCAGCCATTAACTTGGCGCCATCACCATTTCAGCTGCCTCCCCTATATTAGTGCACTTACAGTCTTGTCGGCGTAACTCCTCATTAATGTCTACGTGGTCTATAATTAATTACGGTTATTCATCACCATTTACACTGAAGTTACGAGAAGCTGTATATTTCCTCGTCCCACATCTTCACTCTCAATTAAGCGAGTTTTATAAGGATATCTTCAAATGCCTACTTTTTTCTCTTGAAGTGCAAGTCACCAGTCCATTAACAACGTTCACGGGACGAACGACGGATAGGAATGTTTTAATGCACGAGGACCGCGTAAATTCGGCGTTCACATCACAGCATCAGGGAAACACAAGAACTACAAGACTACGTGGGACGGCGAGCCTAAAATGTGATCGGCGATTTTATCCGTCAACTTTCCTAAACTGTTCTCGGTGACACAGACATGGTAGAATTTTTAAAAGAAAAAATGTAAGGGAATTCGACCAGTAAGCATTTATGTTCAGTTCAGCGTTTGAAAAGTCAAGCGACAGAAGGGCATTATCGACATATTACTGCGGGGAAAAACGAGTAAAATCCTTTGCCCTGCTTGTGACCAGGCCGTCATTTGCCTACATTGCTTTCGCCCTGATAAATGGATAACGAATTATTTCTAAAGACGGTCAAAGACTAAGATTTATTGGCATTTGAACAGCAAGGCTTAAAGAAAAAAAAAGAATGCCGCATACATGGGTCAATGAAAATATTTCTGAGCATCGACTGTCTTCCTTGATTATTGAATGGGATTTGTGACCGCAGAGGACATGATGGTGGATTAAATAAAAGCGATCACTACATAAATGAATCACTTTAATGGAGAATGTGGGAGATACTGCAGTACAGAGTACCTTCGGCCATGCACTTGCCGGTTACACTACTTGAGGCGGCGTCATGCCACGCATATCATAAGAATTATGGGTAAAAACAAATGACTGTACCCAAGCGTATAATCAACATTACCAATGCATCATAAATAAAAGTTTAATATTCTAACACCCCCTCATAAACTTTTATTCTCATCAATCTGCAAATTACTGCACATCAAACAAATACATACATCATGGTAATCAAAAACAAAAAATATATAGCTATCAAAGGTCAATATTACAAAACCATTAATGACACAAATTAAAATAAATCAACTTTGTTTTAGTTACTGGTTTTGTAAACATATCGGCTTTATTTTCACTTGAGGGGACATACACTAAATCAACATTTTTACTCATAACTTCATTACGGATAAAATGATAGCGAATGTCTATATGTTTAGACCATTGATGGTAAACAGGGTTCTTAGCAAGTTTAATTGCCACTTGGTTATCAACAAATAACATGATGGGTTTGACTTCAACATTAGTCATATCAATTAACAACTGCTGCAAAAATTTTGCTTCTTGGATAGCAAAAGTCAATGAAACATACTCAGCTTCACAAGAACTTAAAGCTACATTGCGTTGTTTCTTACTCTTCCAAGAAATAAGAGCACTATCAGCATTCATTTGGTAACAATAACCTGAAATACTTTTACGATCTTCAGAACTACCCCAGTCTGAATCGCAGTAACCAAAAATCTCAATAGTATCATAAGACCTCTTAAAAACAAGGCAATGTTGTTTAGTACCTTTAAGAAATTTTAGAACATATTTACACATAGCCAAATGACTTTGAGTTGGCCTAGCCATATACTGTGAAAGTTTAGACACAACAAAACTTAAATCAGGCCTAGTACAAGTCATGATATATATCAAGCTTCCAACAATGTTTCTGTAAAGAGTACTATCAACTAGTTCAGGACTTTCCTCAAAAGTACATTTATTAACACTTAGATCACAAGGAATTGACTTTGGGTTGCATTCATCCATTTTGAACTTCCTCAAAACTTTCTCAATGAACTTACTCTGGTTCATTTTTATACAATCTCCATCAAAAACAAACTCAATACCCAAAAACCATGAAAGTTTCCTAAATCTTTCATCTCAAATCTATGACATAATACACGTTTAGTGTCAAACAGAACTTTCTCATTACTACTGGCAATGATCATATCATCAACCCAAACCAAAATAATTACTTGAAAGTTATGTCTCTTATTGACATACACACAATGATCACTTAATGACTGCTCAAAATTATTTTGAATTAAGAAATCATGAAGCATATTATTCCAATTTCTGCCTGACTGCTTTAAACCATACAGAGATTTATTCAATTTCCAAACCAATTGTTCATTATTACTACCTGTTTCATTGTAACCTTCAGGCTGTTGAACAAATATTTCACAATCAATATCAGAATTAAGATAGGCAGTTTTAAAATCCATACAATGTACAATTAAATCATGTTGTACTGCCAATTGTATAAGCATTCTAATTGAGGTCATACGCACAGTAGGAGAAAAAGTATCAGTATAATCAACACCTTCAATTTGAGAATACCCTTTTGCAACATAGCGAGCTTTATATTGCTCTTCACCATTTAACCCTTCTTTAATGGCATATACCCATCGTCCACCTACAATACAACGGTTGTTTGGTAAACTACACAATTCATAAGTATTGTTATCTCTTAAAGACTGAATTTCATCATCCATTGCAGCTTTCCATTTGTGAGCCACATGTGAATTTAATGCCTCTCTATAGCTTTCAGGAATTTCAGTTACTTTACAACAATAATGAACAGCATAGCCCAGTAAATCAACATCATCAGGATCAACATATTCTTCAAGATATTTGGGAGCAGTTCTCTCCCTACTTGGATAACGGGACTCACCTTCCTTTCAGTTTCAGTCAAATCTGCATTAATTTCACTATGCTCATCTTCAACAAGGATAGGTTTAGAAACAGGATCACTTTGATTATCATTAACAGTTGTTTTCTTTTCATTGCAAATGACATTCTCATTATCAGAATCTGATTCACTATCTTCTGATTCACCACCTTCCTTTAGACATTGGGATTTATCAAAATTGAATTTATCAGTAAAATGTACTAACCTAACCTTTCTCAAACTGTCAGTTCCTGGATAATATACAAGATAAGCAGGACTGCATGAATCATAGCCAACAAATATTCCCTTTTCACATCTTGGGTCTAGCTTAGCTTTCTTTTCTACATAAGCATAACACAGGGAACCAAAAATATGCATATTTTCAAGTTTAGGCTTCTTAGACATTAACACTTCATATGGGGTTTTATCTAGTCTAGAATTATAGCATCTATTCCTTATATAAGCAGCTGCCCTAACAGCATAATTCCACATGAATTTTGGTAGCTTTGCTTCAATTAAGAGACATCTAGCCATTTCAAATAATGTACGCCACATTCTCTCAGCAGTACCATTTTGGTGTGGTGAATTTGGGGAAGAAAATTCTTGTTTAATCTTATTACTTACCAGAAATTCTTTAAATTCTGAAGAAGTAAATTCTCCTCCATTATCACACCTTAATCTTTTAACAACACCATAAGAACTAGTATCAGCAGGGAATTTCTTAGTAGCATTAAGTGCATCACTTTTCTGTTTCAAGAAATAAACAAAAACAGATCCTGAATAATCATCTACAAAAACAATACAATATTTAGATTTCTCCTTGATTCAATACTCATTGGTCCAGCAAGATCACAATGTACAAATTCCATTTTACTCTTTGCTCTCTCATCTGGTAATCTGTTTCTAGATAAATGCATTTTACCTTCATGACAAGTTATGCAATCAAAATTACTTTTGTCACTAATTTTCATACCTTCAGCTTTATCTTCTAACTTCAGAATGTCTTTAACATTGCAATGTCCCAAAACCTGATGCCACTCCTCTAGTGAACGAGATTTACATGAGCTTACATTATTTAGATAATACAGCTTACCTTTCTTATTTATTTCAAAAGACACACCATTTGGGCTTATCAACTCAGAATGATTGGGATTAAAGCTTACTGTAGCTCCTTTACTAACAGCTGATTGTACAGAAAATATATTCTGCTTAAAAGTAGGAATATACAAGGCATTATCAAGAACAACATTTTGTTTTATACCATTTGTATCATAAAGTACAATTTTAGCTTTACCTTTACCTTTAACAATATTCTTGCATCTTGCACCATCTGCAAGTTCAACCATATGTTTTGATTCATCAAAGTCTTCATCAAAACACTTAAACTTGGATTTATCAGTAATGATGTGGGTAGTAGCACCACAATCAACAAGAACACTACATACATCTGTAGATATGTTATCAACAGAGCAACTTATTTTGAAACAAAATTCTTCATCACTATAATTATTAGTGGATCTAGGCTTACAAACATTCACAGTTGCACTAGAAAATCTAGTAGGCCTATTAGCCTTTCTACATTCATCAAAATTGTGTGTTATGGTTTTGCATTCTTTGCACCACTTACCTCTGTCTTTCTTCAACTTACACTCGAAAGACTTATGTCCAGGCTTACCACATGAATAACATCTTATTGATGAGCCACTGGCAGACCCACCATACTGAAAATCAGGATTCTTCTTATAATTCACCTTAAGGACGTTCTCACTCTTCACATTAGGCCTATGTGCCTCTCGGCTCCTCAGGCTTTCTTCATAACTCCGTAGTAGAGACTTGAATTCCAGAAACGTAGGCTCACTATCCTTCTGCATAACAACAGTATTAAATGGAGTACATTCCTCTGGAAGACCCTTCAACACCATAGCAATAAGAAGGCTGTTGCTGATCGTTTCACCAGCTGACTTTAACGAAGTAGCGGCTGCCTCCGAAGAAAATAGTCCGTCACACATTCTTTCCTCTCATTTTCAGTGACGTCAACTCCGTGTAGAGGAGATGATTCTTGCTTTCCGAGTACCTCGGTAATGGTCCCGTAGAATCTCTAATGCTTTTCTTCCATCGTTGACTGCATCTCTCATTATTAATTGGAGGCTCTTATCATCTAGAACTTGAACGATCTCGGCAAAAATATCAGCATTTCTAGCGATGAATTCCGCTGAAGTTCGATCTTCACTTTCGTCTAGGGTAAGTTTTCGAAGTCTCAGATGGGCTAGAAATTTTATCTACCACATTTCATATTTCTCCTCATCACCATCAAAATACAACTTCCTCTTGCTTGAGCTGGGCCCATAACCTGTGACCGCAGAGGACATGATGGTGGATTAAATAAAAGCGATCACTACATAAATGAATCACTTTAATGGAGAATGTGGGAGATACTGCAGTACAGTGTACCTTCGGCCATGCACTTGCCGGTTACACTACTTGAGGCGGCGTCATGCCACGCATATCATAAGAATTATGGGTAAAAACAAATGACTGTACCCAAGCGTATAATCAACATTACCAATGCATCATAAATAAAAGTTTAATATTCTAACAGGATTGACTTCGGCCGCGGGAGGTTTTTTGTTTTAGATTACGCCAACCTTGCTCTAGGCAGGGTGGGGCCGATCCTATGGTATGACCAAAAGTTTCCTATTTTGTGCACAACGTGAGATACAAGAAGATGGCCGCCAAACAAACGTCTCGTAGGCCCAAGAATCTACCTCATGTGAACCAGCTATATCACCCCTCAAATAAGGGCTGCCAAGCCATAAGAAAGTTTTGGTCATACCATAGGATCGGTATTAATTGTACAACTAAATCGTGATTTCCTGAAATCAATAAGATAAAACACAAAGGAATTACAACGAGTAAAAGTGAAGAGAGAAGTATTTAATTCTTTATACCTGTTTTTACTTATCATCGGATTTTGCATCATTCATGCGATCAAGATAAAATAACACTTGTATTCCTGAATACGCTGGTGCTTTCAGATTTTAGAACAGTCTTACGGAATAGCCTACCTAAGCTTACCCGCAAATGACAGTAGCTTGCTTAGCTGATACAGATTACAGAGGTATTATGTTTTCACCAATGTTGTTGTTATATGTATGAAATGAGACATAAACACCCACCGGTACGCTAGCTTCACTTGTTATATATGCTTACTCTCTATATTCTGTCATAATCAGAACTAACAATACCATGACTACAAGATGGGCTACAAAAGCCTATATATGTAGTTAAAACTAATCTAGGCTTCATAATGCACATCGTTTTCACTGATCACAATAACAAATGCTGTAGCTGCTTATAAAAAACAATGGTAGAGCAAATCTAGTATTAACTAAAGCATTTTATTTCTTTTCAGCTGCAAGGGCATTCAATACCGTTTGCAACTGCATACAAACAAAATTATAATTTTAGCATTCGTCCTTTCTAGCTCCTCTGGTACACAGTTTACCTCTTCGTGTCACGAATATTAGCTCTAAACGACTTATCATCACACACACACACACACACACACACACACACACACACACACACACACACATATATATATATATATATATATATATATATATATATATATATATATATATATATATATATATACAGGAAGGTTAGGCCATCTGGAACGCCGGAGCTTTAGGAGGAATAAAATGGAAAATGGCCAGAATAGCGTTTCACTTTTATTGGGTAAATTTTCGAGACGTTCAGTCTCGTCTTCAGGGCTGTAAAGAATAAAGCATTTACAAATTAAAAACAGACTCAGTAAAAGTAACACTTAGTAACGTTAAATTCACAAAAGACATCAGTCTAAATTAAAACAGAATAAAATAAGAAGTGGAATAAGTAATTTTCACTAACTATTTCACTTTGTTTCAATTCAGATTATTTAAATTTTTTTGTGATTTTAATATTTGTAAGTGTTACTTTTACTGAGTCTGTTTGTAATTTGTATATTTAACAGCCCTGAATTTGAAATGTTACTCTGGCTGTTTTCCATTTTACTCTTTCTATGTATGCATATATACAGTATATATATATATATATATATATATATATGTATGTATGTATATATGTATGTATGTATGTATGTATGTATGTATGTATGTATGTATGTATGTATGTATGTATGTATTATATATAATCCGCGAGTGTTACACTGCATCTTAAATTATGTAGTTCCTGTTTGGGTTGTTGAGTGGAAAAAGAAATAGGGCACTCTTGGAGACGCCTTCATGAAAAATCGAAGGCAGCTCCTTATATAATAACTAGATGATAATAATTCATCTTTTTCATAAAGATGAATTATTAATTCACTGGGAGCCACCATAATGATGTTAAGAATGCGACAGCAACTGTACTGGTTGTATGGAAACAGAACTGTCTATTATTAAGCCTTATTTAACGCAACGCATACTGCAAACGCATACCACGAGCTCGCTTTAGGCAAGGCCAACAGAATTTAACATTCGGGTTGCCCTAAGGTGCTGCGAGGTAGCGTCTAGCAACTAGCGGCTTGGCAGCGTCTAGCAACTAGCGGCAGCGGTAGCGTCAACGCGTTGCATCGGACTTGGTTGCATGGCCACACTTAAGCGGGCCATACATTATCCAACTTGGTTGGACAACAATGTTTGCCAACATTTTCTGCTCTAGAGCATACACTGTAAGACCAAGTCGTCCAACATTAGTTATAGATGTCGATCTGTACTGATAACATACTTTGTGGCATATTATTGTTGTCTTAGAATTTTGAATAGAATTATTACGGAATGGACGTAGATGAAGAAATACTTTTATGTGGTACAGTAATTAGTTTATGTGCAGCTGAGAACGAAAAAAAAGTGCGTAAAAAAAGAAAGTATTGGGCAAAGCAATGGTTGCTAAATCGCCCACATAATTCTCATGTGAATTTGTTACGTGAACTACAAGAAACTGCTCCAGATGATTACAAAAACTTCTTGAGAATGGACAATGAAACCTATCAGGAACTGTTAAGCCTGGTTACGCCTTTCTTGGAAAAAAAGGCTACTAAAATGAGGGATGACATGATAACAGTACACCAAAAGCTGTCAACAACTTTACGATTTTTAGCGACCGGTCAATCATATGAGGATTTAAAGTTTTTGACGAGAATTTCTCCCCAAACTATAGGTCAGTTTATTTTACCTACTTGCAATGCTATAATTAGTGTGCTAAAAAAGAAGCAAGTAATCAAAACTCCAACTACAAAAGATGAATGGAAAGAACTATCTACGTCCTTTGAAAGAAAGTGAAGTGGAATTTTCCACACTGTATCGGAGCTGTGGACGGTAAACATGTCAACATAAAAAAACCAGCAAATTCAGGTTCATACTATTATAATTACAAAAAAACATTCAGCATTGTCTTGTTTGGCATTGGAAATGCCAACTATGAATTCATATATGCTGAGGCTGGAGCAAATGGAAGAGCATCAGATGGAGGAGTTCAATCTAACAGCAAATTCTTTGAACAACTTGAAAATGATGACATTACATTTCCAGATCCAGAGGATTTACCTGCAGGAAATTATGGGAAAATGCCGTATGTCATGGTAGGAGACGATGCATTTGCCTTCTCTGAAAATCTAATGAAACCCTTCAGTGGTCAGCTAACAGATGAACAAAGAATCTTTTGCTATAGATTATCTCGAGCAAGATAGAAAATTGCTTTGGGATACTAGCTAGCAGGTTTCGGATTTTATTAACTACTATAAATTTAGCACCTGAAAAAGCCGCACGAATCACATTGGCATGCTGCTATCTGCACAATTATATCCTGAAAAAGAATAGACAGTTATATTTTCAAGGAGCTGATATAGAAAATATAGATAATGCAACTGTACAGGAGGGTTCTTGGAGATCTGATCCGGAACAACTAGTCCCATTACAACCAACTCAGAGAAGGAATTCTACCACATGTGCTAAGCAAGTAAGAAACAAGTTTTGTCAGTATTTCTATACTGATGGTGCAGTCGCATGGCAGTGGAAAATGTGAGGCTTACAACAACCTTCTGCAAGGGGTGAACACCAATAAAACATCAAAAACTGATAAAGTTTATTACCATTAACTAATATACATCATAAATTGTACCAACTAAATATTACTTGTTTTTTTTTAACATTTCCTTTAAGCAATGAAAAATGAAAATAAAATATTGTACCTAATGAATGTGTATTCATCCTTGAAGTTGAATCTAGGTATACTACATCATCATAAAATACATTAACTAAATATTACATTGTTCAAAAAAGTTTCCTTTAAATGAAAATAAATTGTTGTACCAAATGAATGTATTTTTATCCTTGATGTTTAATCTAGGTATTTTATAACTAGTTTAAGGAATAATTTGGGTCTTGTAGAAGTTCAGTTATATTATAATGACTCCCTTGGCTTATGTCAGTTGAGACATTTTCATTGGATAATTGATAAGTGCATACAGGTTGAGTTGAAAATGTCAATGGGGTTGATGCTCGAGTACTTGACCTACTGGACGAAAGTGACACAGAATCCAAGGTTAACTGGTTTAATTGGCCCATTATAAGAATCTCATCAATAGCTTTTTTTGCATACAACTTTTGTGTCTCGTTCAGCTTTCTGTAGGATACAGCCCAGCTATCTGCATAGGTTGCGGCTTCGTCCTTCATAAGTTTCTGATGCTTTATGAAATCTAAATGTTCGACAGCTTTTTGCAAATACTGATCTTTAGTTGTATCATGAGTAGCCTGCATTTTTCTCTTGGTACCTACTGTATTTCCAATTCCCTGGTCATCGCTCTCATCCAAATTACTATCTCCAGGTATCTGGATTTCTTGGTCTCCTAAAAAATCATGCAACAGATCGAAATACCATAAAGTTGGTTCGTACATGTCATCACCGCCCGCACCAGCCTTTTCAGACTTTTCCTTCTTTTTTAATTCCCTCCTATAACAAGTTCTCATATTGTTTATTTTTTTTTCAAATCATCTAGAGTGGCATTGCTAACTATTTCCTTCAAGTTATTCAACAGTACTTCCCATGCTTCATTTCGCTTGTTTTTATCTTTATGTTCATCGCTTTTCACTTTCCAAATCGCAGGTAAACTTCTATATGTATCAATGAAACTTCTCCACTGTTCTGTGTCATTTATATTTGCCATAACGCCTATTTAACACTTTTATAAAACAGCTATTTCCAAAAGAATGTGCCTTTAAGCAAGGTCTACACGCGATGAAACTAGGCTTCCAACTGATGTTAATTGTGAAGTTGTACAACATGCCCATACATTGTCAAAAAGGTTGTACAACATTAGGCCACGCCCCCTTAAAATCAAAGCTGCTTTGATTCTCTCCAACCAAACCAACCAACCAAAATCTTGTTGTACAACCTGCCCATACACTGTCCAACATTTCATACAACCCAACCAAGTTGTACAACAAGTTGGATAATGTATGGCCCGCTTTAAGCCGTTGAAGACGCGCGCGACACGTTATTCGAAGCTTATCATCAGTGCAAAATGTCATCATCAAGTTTGTCAAGAAAATTATTTTTTATTTGGAAATACCTTCGTGAAATTTGATGAAATGCCATTAAAAAAAATCGGGATTCAGTGTTTTTAACAAGAAAAGAATGGAATGGAGTGAATTTTATATTATATATATATATATATATATATATATATATATATATATATATATATATATATATATATATATATATATATGTATATATATATATATATATATATATATATATATATATATATATATATATATATATATATATATATATATATATATATATATATATATATATAATATATACAGTCTCGAGTGTACGATGACAAATTTATGAGTATTTACGAATGAGCCAGGCTCATTCGGTATATTGCTCAGCAAACTTGAAGAGAGGCTGAATAAACCTGTAACAAACTTCAGAGAACCCAATTCTCCTGAAGGAAAACGCTAGGAACTCGGCGTTTTTTGTAACAAGATTGGGCAGAGAAAAGATAAGAAAAGCTTTTGAGACTATGAGAAAAAAGAAAGAACTAAGCGATATTTGTCAACTCCGGGGGACGCCATGGCCAGCTCGAGTGAGGCCACTCTACCAGCTCACCCATGTATGTTGCCAACTATGAGAAACGTAAAAGTTTTCTTACATCTGACAAGGAAACGGAAACTCACGCAGCTGATGCAATAAGAATCAAAATAAATTGCTCAACACTGGAAAATTTAGCTTCAAAAATATTGTGTGAAGAGTGTTATGAGTTTACCAATGTGTGTGAATTTACCTAGAGACAAGCGGATGCAGGAATAAAAATTTGGCTTACGTGTAAAATCCAATTAGTAAATAATAATACGGAATCACATATAAATAGAACTGTTGTAGAAGATAACTCTTTGGTGGTAAAGGTAGAACGATGAATGTGATTAAGACTTAAACATCATATTTTGGAAAACACAGGGAGAGATTGGCACAAGCGCCAGTCAGATGAGAGATGCCATCCTCTCCTCATTTTACCATTGCTCATCAACTGATGAAAATCCAAGGTACCACTTAATTTTTATCAAGGGGCAATTGCGAAGGTCGAGACACCAGGGCCCCATTCCAAAGAAGGGACGGGGCACTTTTCATTGGCACCAGAAGAATTGCAGATGGTGGGAGATGTTTACAAACGTCTTACAAAAGACGAAATAATGATGAGATGTTTGAGGGGGCAAAACTCAAAACCCACATGAGTTTCTGCATAGCCGTATCTGGGCGATGTGCCCCAACACAAAAATTCAAATAAAACTTATGTCGACTTTGCTGCAGCACAAGCTGTAGCAAATTATAGTTGTTGGTATATAAAAAGCAACTTGAACAAAATATTGGGAGTGCCGTATACCCCGTGTTAGGAAACTAATACAAAAACAGGATTAGAAAATGCTATTCTCGCGTTAATAACTTTTTTGTTTATTGACCGGTTTTCTTACTTTTTGTTTTGTTGATATTGAAAATATCTAAAATTGTAACGTAAAAAAAGTAAGTAATTGTAGATCGTTTTTTTATATTTTTTATTGAAAATATAGTGAAATATTTTTATCGCATTTTCTTTTTAAAATATACAATCTATGTGAGTTTTTTTCTGAAATTTTAACTATTACAATGGTTAAGCTATCTTTTGGCTATAAATTCATAACTAGAAATATAACTGAGGTGATATACTTTAGGCGCCATTAAAAATTATATATATTTTTTTCTCTTTTTTTTGCACCTAGAATCCTCATATTCTTGGGCAGAGTTCCTTCATGTATTAATTAACATCAGTAAAATTTTCAAAGGGCTTCTTTATATAAGGCCTTAAGTTTCATAGCTGGCGGCATGTCGCGCCGTTCATTTCGCGCCTCTCGCCGCTTGCAGTGTGGCCGCAGTAAGGCGTGAGGGGGAGGGGGAGGCTTGGTTTACACTTCCGGATTTTCCGACAAACGGAGACCAATGGATTATGAATAATTTGATAACATTTAGGCTGACAAGCCAAGCACTGGGGCACGTTTGCTTTTTGAACCACAAATAGCTACACATGAATATGAGCTAAAGTTCTAAACCCTCACAAGCGGATGGTTTTAAAACTTTGTAATGTACTGCGCAAAGTGACACTAAGGTAAATTACTCGTGTTCAACGTTGTAAAGCTTGAGAAGTTCAGCAACAACAACTAGCCCAAAAATAATAATGGGGAGTTAAATAGTAATAAAAGCTCTTGCTATTTATTAAAAATAAACAATTTTTCAGCATAAATTTTCTTTTTCCGAAGTCAACAGAAAGATTGTCCTCTCAAATAGGTCAAAAAGCTGGTGTAAGGAAACCACGGAGTCGAGTTCCTTGCAGTCCAGTAAGTCCTGGACTTGAGTCCAGCCACTACAAATTTCTGCTGCCTTGGTAAGACTGAAAACCGGCTACTCCACTTTACTTGTGTTCACAAATTCAGTAATATTGGTCAATTCAGCCTCAAGCATGCTCACCTCAGTTATATTAAGGTCAAGGTTACTAAATGCATTATTCCGTCTGTGTGTTTGTATAGAACCATGTATGTATAACTGTACAAAAATCATTTGCATAGGCGTAGGAAGAGTTGGGCAGAGGGGGCATGTGGCCCCCAACATTTTTCAGAGAGGGGCAAAAAAGGGTATTTTGGCGGCCCCCCCACTTTTATACAACAGAAAAATTTGAATACAATAGAAAATATATATATATATATATATATATATATATATATATATATATATATATATATATATATATATGAATTGTTAGAAACCCAGGAATCATTACTACAGTTTATCCAGAAATATTGCAGATGCCATCTGGCAACACTGTCCAGACGTCATCTGGCAACGCTAAACTCAGATGCCATTTGGCAACACTGTCACAGTCCAACAATCTTTGCTGATTATCTCTGACTCAGCAATAGTGACATCTTGGTGTTGACCTTATTTTGCAGTGCTGATATACAAAGTACCAATGAGAACGGTCACTGACCAGTGTTGTCATGAAGCGCACTATTGATGACTTTTTCGAAGCTGTAAGAGGCCGGGTTCAGCAAGATGAGCCGATGCTTCTACTTCAGGTAAGTTCAAATACTGCACATGCACAATGTACATGTACCCTATTTAAAAATGGAGAAGTTTTCAACATTCTTTGGTCTGAAATTGGGGCATTTGGTCTTTGCAACCTCTGAGACACTATCGATAAACCTCCAAGTTATAAAGATCTCAGTTCATGATGCTATCAAAGCTGTAGACTTGCCAGAAAGTACTATGCTGATCTTCGGAGTGATGTGAAGTTCAGCACTTTTTTCAGAGATGTTCAAATGGCAGCAAGAGACATAGAGGAAATAGGTGAACCAAAGTTACCAAGAAGGAGGCGTGCTCCTTAGAGAGCTGATGATGGCAGTCCAGCAGAACATTTCCCCTCAGCTGTTGAGGAATGCTATCGCACTCAGTACTATGAAGCACTAGACTTGATGAACCGCGAACTCATTGATAGACTTCAGAGCGCCAGCTACAACATTCTTCTTGAAATGGAAACTATGATAATAACATCAGTTAATGGAAGTCCAGCAGAAATACCAGAGTCACTGACCTTGTAGCCTACTTCAAAGACATTGACTTGAAGAAACTTTATCATGAACTGGCCATGCTAAAAACTCTGTGCAAAGTTGGAGAAATTGGTGGTCCTAGTAGTGTGACTATATAGGATACTCTATGGGCAGGGTAAGTAAGAGGCACTATTCCCGTGTTGATGGTTTATTACAGAAGCGTCTTAATCCTATGGTGGGTACAGGGCAACTGACGTTCGCGCCAAAATCTTGGCGCGGACGGAGTTAGGTAATGCGTTGCTTACCATAGACATAACAACATTCCATTCAGTAGTATTACTGATATCAGCAACATGATACACACTTATCTTACAGACTACTATATCTACAGTTATTGATGCATTACAATCACGGGAAAATAATCCTATTGCTGCTACTATGGTCTCTGAACTCAATAAAATTATAAAGATTTACCTGACTGTTCCAGCACCCACAGCCACATCAGAAAGTTTCTCAACTCTTCGTAGGATCAAAACTTATCTTCTCTCCACTGTGTCAAAATAGACTAAATAACATCTTATTCCTACATGCCCATAAAGGGTTATCAGATGATCTAAATACACAGCAGATTGCCACAGATTTTATCAATAAGAGCAGTACTAGACTTCAGTTCTTTGGACAGTTCACCTGATTAGTCCTTAGCTCTACATATGCGTAAGTTATTTTGGGCAATAATGATCATTGCTGAAACAACTTAGAGAACTGCATATATCATTGTATTAGGACTAGAGATATTGCACATATCATTGTATTAGGACAACCTATTAATAATTATACTTGCTGCGGCAAATATTGTCTTTTTCTTTCTTAATCATGCATTTACTTTCTATATCTTGGTAACTTTATCTTGTCCCTTGCCTCCCCGCTTTTTAGAAGGTTCCTACGCCCCTGATTTGTAGGCATTTATATAAAACTCTCTCAATGCTCTGCGTGAAAATGTTTCTGCGCGTGTGCATACCCTATTTGTATGTGTTGGTATCAAATGTAGAAATATAAGCATAGGTTATTCATTTTATTGGAAGTATACATTGTTTTCAACGAAAATCTGGTGCAAAATCTTTAATAAAAAAAATGATGCACAAAACCATTTACATTTAGTAATACTCTTTAGCACAGAACTAGTGAGCATACGTGCATGAAGAGTGCTTGAACGTATGTTGTTAAATAAATTTCAATTTTCCTTTAAAACTAATTGCGTTGTGCGTGAATAAAAACCACTGATGGGAAATATGACCGCCAACGATTCTGCAGTTTGGCTAGCAGAAGGGGGACATTAATTTGTCCCACGTGTGACTCATATAATGGATGTGTACGCGACAACAGGTTTTATATAAAGCTTATTTTTAAGCTGCGTCAGTAATAATGACATGAAGAGACCTGAGTGGCTCTATTCCAGCTGTTTTCGGGGATGAATATAGAAAATGCGTGGGCGAGGCAGGGAGGCTGCTATGAGGAAGAAATGCGCCGTGCGGATCAAACTGAGGAAAAGAACTCGCTGATAATGAAGTCCACATAGGCTTCAGGTCATTTCATTTAGAAGAAAAGTGAGGTTGCCTATGCATTCTAGCAATGGTCTTTTTTTTTTTTTTTACTTTGCTAGTGGAAGTAGCAGATGATGCCTTAACGAGCTGTTGTGGAAAAAAAAAAATTCAACCAAAAAAAGTGATCAGTAATGTTTATAGCGAGGAAGATGATGTGGTCCATGGATCAGCCGACCAATATTCCTAATCCATTCCCAAAGTCAGGAAGCAAAAAAGTCTGACTTTGAAGAAACCTGTTGCAGATGAGACTGACAGCCTCTGCTTAAACGTGATCCTGGAATTCAAAGGGCCATCAACCACGAAAAAAAAAAAAAAAATGCACAGGTACCTCGAATTTTGCATCAGCTATATGAGACAGAGAATACAGGATTCTGGCCATAGGGTGAATTCGAGAAGTTGCAAAGCCTTGGATGTAGAAATAAGGTGAGCAGTCCCAAATACTAATCGTGGTCAGTAATGGAGATATCTTGAATTGTGTCAGACAGAAAAACTGTCTAAATTAGAGAACTGATAAATGAAGAGAGTGAATATGATGTGTGACCTTTATGGACTGTGCGGTGGAATCTTTGAACGTCTGTGTAAATACTCGTCAGTGAAATGTGGTTTGCGTCTTGCAAGGTTCCTGTAGAAAAGTTGTACCTGATCAAGAAAACTGCAACATTACTAGAAAATAGAAAAGTGATCATAATTTTTGTTAGTCCTGTGAATGACAGTAACAGTGTTTGTAGGATCATAGGAAGTTTTTAAAGATAAGTGACGAATGAAATGATTGCATTAATATGTTTGCTTTACCATACATGAGGCTACAGTCCCATCAGAGAACTACTTTGTTTATAGTAGTTTGCAAGAGCTGTATACAGGTAGTACTCCTTAAAAATCAAGCACTTGCTAAGTGCTGCATTGTGGATTATGATTTAACCTAAAATTAATGCATAATACGAACACGCTGACGTTTGGCACATCACTTAACAAAACCCTTTTGTACTTGTGAAGAATGTTTTTTCCCTTCTATTAAAAACCACAGGCATGTTTTCTCTCTTGAAATCCCTTTATGAAAATATTGTCACTTGCCTGATCCTGCTTCACGAAGCAAACTGAAATATGTTCCTAGCATTCGCCGCATGGGCAAATATTGAGCATGCCCGTAGGCATGAGTAGATCCTGTAAAGCTTTAACTTCCTCATAATAATGTTTAACAAAGTTGAATTTGGAATGAAGATTATCAACATATTCCTTGATTCTCTCACTGTTTCGATCATACAGTGCTGGGCCATAGGAATAAACCACAGGTTTCAGATTGGAGAGGAACTCCCTCTCGACTTCTTGGGGCGTAAACTCTTCTAAATAGAGAGGCACTATTAAACGATCTTGAGTAAGCACGCTCGGAAATGTCAATGAAAGGATCTCATCTCTACACAAGGCCCTTGACAAAAAGACGAGGACTGTTGTGGCTGATTGTATGAGTTGCTGCCAAACAGCGAGTCTCTGTGACCCTATGACTACATTCCAACGCCCTTTGATGACTGGACTGCCACTGCTATCTTCTAACAGCTTCCTGACCACTGCAGCCATTTCTTCGTCTTCTTCTGCGTTTATTAGAAGATAATGACATCGCTCCACATGCTTCTCGTACAGAGTTTTGGCCCTGTGAGAAAAGAATCAATTGCAATTCACAGATCTTCTGGGGATAGTTATAACTAAAAGTATCACAGTCATTACCTCTTTTAACAAGGGGTTCATTGCGTTTCCCTAAATACCATAAACAACTGTCAAACCGACTACTGTTTTGTTGATTCAGAATACATACCTCGAAAGTCCATATTTATTTATAAGTGAAAACTTCAAGTCATCCCTTATTTTTATCAATCTTGCACTTGACAGGGAGTCTGACAGAACACTGCTGGAGCTGTAGAAAAATAAATCAAAGGTGAAAATATAATATGTCAACAAATGCATGAAATAACATTAAATCATTTTCAAGGTCATAAACTTTGAGTCTGTCTACTTCAAGTATTATGTTGACGACAGAGTGGTTTTTAAGAGATAAGATAGTTCCAGAATTTGAATAAACTCTTTAAATGGCCTTTTCTATATTCCATTTTCTATTGATAATGCAGAAATAGTTGTGTAATCATTTGGTGTATACACTGGCGTAACCATGGCACTTTACAGTCAACAGGGTTTGCTGGCACAGTGTCCAGAGTGATTCTTGTAAATCAGTCATATAGGGAAAGGAAGCAGAAGAACCAGAAAAGTCAATTCCTCATGAGGACTATTTTCTCTCTTACATGGATTAATTTGAGTCTAATCTAACTCTGCATGAAAGTTACTTATTGATTGCATATGATTTATTGGCAGGAGCTTATCAGGATGAAATTAATATTTCTTGGTCAGGGGAATTTGGTCAATGGGATTAGTTGTTTTTGTGAAAATGAAAAAACCAATATTTGTGTCATATGTAGCCACCGTCATTTTCCAAGACATATGTTCCAATATTAATCTCTTAAATCTCCAATATGGCTTCTGCGAGTTAAGGTCTGTTTGGAGCCTCCTTTCCCGTCAGGGATTAATGTGCCTTTTCACTGGTCTGTTTATCTCCAAGACACCTTACTATCTGACAAAACCTCCCTTAGTTTTAGTGATGTTTCTCAATAGTACGTCTTCTCGCCTAAGCTTTGCTCTATCTATGTGAATGATCCTATGTCTAACTCTTCTGTTATTTACCCTCTTGATGAGTCTTCTTCCTTCATCTCCAGCCCTCTCATATGTTCGCCCTCAGTCCTGAATTCTTCTTCCACCATCTGTTGACTCCCATCCTGTGATCATCTCTGAATGAGAACTCCATAAATCTGTTTAATTCAGTGCCTCCACAACAAAGTTGCTCCCCATTTATTTTCTTCTTTACTATCCGGTTTTGTAATTTGTTTGATTAAAATGAATTAAACCTCTCTACTAGTAACAGTTGAATGTTCCCACTATTTATATTCTGATTTAGAGATTAAATCACAAAATCTTTGTCTAAAATTATTAGGGGTTTTGTTTAAATATGTAAGTTCAGTTTCTACCTCGATTAATGAAACTTCAAGTCAATCTTATCCATTGCTCCATTGCTCTCCTGGTTTTTAGTGCTTCATATATTATCGTATTTCCTGAATTTGATGAAAAGAATAAAGAGGATGAATGGAAAAGAGATGATACTGATGTGCCATCCATGAAAGTCTCGTAACTTGGACCCTTCCAGGTTTCCATAGATCTATTGCCTAAGCCTGTACACTAATGGCCTCAATGTGATGGTCGTAGGTTTCGAACGGGGGACAATAATAACCAACTGGTCCCGCTGAGGCGACCAACTTGCCCCCACATCATGAGCAGTAATGCTCAGTGGGTGCATACAGACGGACCCTCCCCAGAGAGGGCCCCTCTACTTCCACAGGGGCTTGGCTTTAGTTGTGATCTTGTCATACTCAGCACAGTCTACACAACAGTCGCTGCCATAGTCAAGCTTCATCTGTGAAGACACTTTCACAGCCTCGGCCGCTTCATACACTTACAAAGAAGACTCATCAGCTGAGTGCTGAACACTTCCGTACAAAGAAGACTCATCAGCTGAATGCTGAACCTCCCCCATGCTTGGCAGTTTTCACCTTTTACAAAGAAGACTCATCAGCTGAATGCTGAACCTCCCCCATGCTTGGCAGTTTTCACCTTTTACAAAGAAGACTCATCAGCTGAATGCTGAACCTCCCCCATGCCTGGCAGTTTTCACAGCTTGCTGAACCTTTTTCACCTTTACAAAGAAGACTCATCAGCTGAATGCTGAACCTCCCCAAAGAAGACTCATCAGCTGAATGCTGAACCTCCCCATGCTTGGCAGTTTTCACCTTTACAAAGAAGACTCATCAGCTGAATGCTGAACCTCCCCATGCTTTTCACCTTTACAAAGAAGCTCAGTTTTCACCTTTTACAAAGAAGACTCATCAGCTGAATGCTGAACCTCCCCCATGCCTGGCAGTTTTCACCTTTTACAAAGAAGACTCATCAGCTGAATGCTGAACCTCCCCATGCCTGGAAGACTCAGTTTTTTTCACCTTTTACAAAGAAGACTCATCAGCTGAATGCTGAACCTCCCCCGTGCTTGGCAGTTTCACCTTTTACAAAGATCAGCTGAATGCTGAACCTCCCCATGCTTGGCAGTTTTCACCTTTACAAAGAAGACTCATCAGCTGAATGCTGAACCTCCCCTCATGCCTGGCAGTTTTCACCTTTACAAAGAAGACTCATCAGCTGAATTTTCACCTTTACAAAGAAGCTGAACCTCCCCATGCCTGGCAGTTTTCACCTTTTACAAAGAAGACTCATCAGCTGAATGCTGAACCTCCCCCATGCTTGGCAGTTTTCACCTTTATTTTGCAGGCACTCTCACGCTTCTTGGATACTGAGGGAATGCATTTCCATAAGCTCTTTCACGCCACCTACTCATTCATCTCTGGGTCTAATGAATTATGCTCTATTCACCAGTGATATCATCAAGATGTTAAGCTGCTGGGAGCAATTAAAAGTTTTTTCGATGAAAGTGAAATGTGCGCTACTGTAAAGGCTGGTCTGAGACAAGCCTGTGTTACATTATTTGTTTTTCTTTATTTGAGAGTCTTAGATTCTCGGTTTGTCATTTGAATTAGTTGGTGGGATGTTGTTCTTTTTGTATTTATAATGCACAGAAAAGCCAGTTCTTTCGAACTTGCTCACTGGAAACAAAATACCATTCCGTAACTACAGAGTTCCTTTTACTAATATTGAAGGGGGTATCTTGATTCAGCGATGACGTAATAATTCACTGGTGATTTAAAACCATTCATGTGTCCTTATTAATAGTTTTTCTTTCGACAGCAATGAATTGTTAATAAATAATCTCGATTCTCCATTAAACTCAAGTTATTCTTGCAGTTAATTTAGTCATTCACAGTTATAATGATTTCATTTTGACATGGAGTTTTTCTCCTTAATGAGTCAGCCACTACATTGAGAGAAAAGGTTATGCGTAATTTTACGAAGACTTAAAGAAGCTAAAATTTCCATCAGCTAAACTACAGTGTATACTTACTTCAATCAAACTTTCGAATTCAATTGTAAGTTAAGAAACCTTAAAACTAAAGTGAAAACATGATTGCTTTTAAATAAAACTTACTTATCTGAGCTCGGGTTACTCTGACCAGCGGCTCCTACCGGTAGGCAGTCTGTTGAAGGGAGTCTCATTCCCCCTAAATCTTCCTCGAGCTGGGAGATGGAGACGTAAAACACAGGAGCTGATCTACTGCGTTCATCCTGGGGAAGGGTGGGCGTCTTGTCGCGAGCAATCAGTGGGTACGTGTGGCGAACATACAGTCTTGGAAGAGATTTAAGAGTATGGTAATGCCGTAGGCGGTCCTTAAACATTGTATTTGTACAATCCGTAATGTGGCTCATGGGCAATATTCCTGCGTAATGCAATAGTTTATCATTTCGAGAATGTCATGCTGCACTTTCGCAAACGTTCGGGATTCGAAAAAGTGCAAGTCTGCTGTTAGCATGAAGTCCTTTACTGAATCCTGGAAATATAAATGTAAAATTTTGAAATAGATGAATGACTGGTAACTTACCTGCATGAGTTTACCATTCAATATGTGCAGTAAAAATATAAGTCATTCAAATGCGTCTGTGTGAACGCAACTTTGTGTCAGAAGAAATCAAGAACATGAGATGGAAAGACGAAGCTGAATAATTAGATGTTTCTTAACTGACATATGATCAAATATAGACATAAGAGGATTAAATGAGAACTGGCTTGATAAAAAAAAAATTAGAGAAGACAAATCACTTTTAAATCACCAGCTTCGCTTAAGGAGCAACTTCTATCAATTCCTTTATCCAAAAATACAAGGCTCGCATAAAGATTAAGGAACAGGAGAGAAATATGAAGAAACAGAAAGAGAACGGTTATGATAAATCCAGAGGTACCAAAAACTTACGAGTCCTAACAAGCCGCTATCTTACAGAACCGCCATCTAGCTAGGCTCTTACACACACTCTTGCAGTTCCTGGTTCTTACTAGTTTTTACAACTCTCCTACCACTGTCATTCTTCCACATTTGGGTCCTCCTCTACTTTCTACCGGGTCTTTTGAAATATACACCATTTCGCTAATATATCTGTAGGATACGTTTCGATAATGTTCTGCCGACTGGTAAGGAGTTGCAACCTGCAACCGCGGTTGCGAGTCAGTCGACTCTTTGGTCTCGTACAATAAACTTCATTGTAGGATGTCGTCTCATTGCAAACCCAACAGTATCTCTCCATTTCTCACCCTTTCATCAGTAAGCGCTCTCCTTTTTCCTTACCCTTTCCCCTAATACATCCTACCTCATTGGCCTTACTCTTCACCAATACATCCCCTTCCTTTCTCTTTCCCTTTCACCAAATTATCCTTTCCCATTCCCCTCTACCTGGCTAAAATACTACCTGATTTCATCGGTCTACAAATACAAACAAATGAATAAGTAAACAAACAAGCAAGTCAATAAATGAAAGATTGAAAGGCAAGGAACGTATTTATCTCGCAGTACTATTGCCGCAAACCAGTCTCGATACAAAATTTGTTTCTTAGATGAATCATGTAACTTTTAATCCACCATCCACACCAGACATGATCACTATTATAATTCCTACATCACTCTGCCAACTCTGTCATCAGCCTCTGCCATCATGTGTCACACTATAAACGACAATGTCATAAATGATCCCAATCATCCATACAGATATTTCAGGATGGTTTATTGATCTTAAAGAGAGTGTAGAATTTAAATGTACGTTTTGTTAATTATACAGTATCCTTTTTTAATGTTCTTCCCTCTCGCGGTTACTGATTGGTCTCGTTGGGCGAGTCGGTAGAGTTGTCGGCTATCACTCGCTAGGCCCGAGTTCGATTCTCCGGTCGGCTGATGAGGAATCAGAGGAGTTCATTTTTGGTGATAGAAATTCATTTCTCGGTATAACGTGGTTCGGATTCCACAATAAGCTGTAGGTCCCGTTGCTAGGTAACCAGTTGGTTCTTAGCCACGTAAAATAAGTCTAATCCTTCGGGCCAGCCCTAGGAGAGCTGTTAATCAGCTCAGTGGTATGGTTAAACTAAGGTATACTTAAATTTTTTCTTAATTTCTATGACGCTGTCTACCGGAAGAGTGTCCTTGTTTTTTACCGCAGGGATTCCGTAATTGCATCCTACTGACTCCGCTAACGCACCAGAGGTTTCTCCGTTTTCATCAGACAACTAGTAACATGCATGCACATTATATTTCTCCTTGAAAATATTCCTGAAGACTACATGAAAAACGGAACTGATTGTTTAGAATTTTTCTGTATCACTTAACACTGGAATCTAACAAATCAACATGGTCCCAGTATTTGCAATGAAGCAGAGCACTGCAAACCTCTCAGTCCTGTAGATATTACGAAAAGAAATAATAAATCACCTTTTAAAATTAGGCGTAATGAAACTATATTTGGGTTGAAACAAAGAAACAACATGACGCCAACCGCAATCACGAAAACGAAGGGTATTTGAGTAACAAATAGTTATGTTATTCCGCCATAATCGGTGAGAGTGATGAGAAATTATTTTCAGTTACTAAATCACATAAATATTTATAAGCTGAAAAAGTAACCTGATCAGTGTCGCTAGCATATGTTTTCCCTTTCTTAATTTTACAGAACCAAAGTAGCCTTAAAACAATGCCCAAGTTCAACCAACACTCACGTCCAAAAATGAACACACGCTGAATCTTTAGATTATTTATTTGCAGCATTGCGGTTTTCCTTGTCTTCCTAGAATTGTACGCTCAGCTGAATTCAAGAATTCCGGAAACTTGTGTGATTAATCCGCTCTGTTGAGTTCACTTCCTTCGTAACAGCATCGCTCTTACCCGCAGAATTATTATGTTCACAACATTTCAGACTGAACGAACTCCAGACAAGTGCGCATTAGCCTTGAGGTCTCTTGCTGACTATAGTTGGTACCAATCTCGAAACCTTTGCACTCTTGACAGAACGAGAAGACCAGCATTCAGCAGTTGACAGAATGTTTAATAAATTTAGGAAGGAGGGGTGTTACCGGTCTTATGTGTGAACCACTCACCCACAAAAAAACTGCTAACAAGATAAATGAGCTGCACAAAAGAACCATGCAAAAATATGTCAAAGATTCCATTCAGCACTATAAAAAGGGCATATTCTGCATAGTCGAGATGCAGTTTTTATTAATTTGGAATTTAGTGAAGGAAAGTCAACCGATGGGCAGAAAAACAAGATTTGAAAGTCAAATGGACTGAAATTGCATACGATAGTAAGATACGTATTAATCTAATAAGATCTGTATGGTGATTCGGACAAAAAGCAAGGTGTGATAATCATGTTATATCTCCAAGATTTTGTCGATGTGAGAATGAAGCCTAAAAAGAGTATTAGGAGTCAGAAGGCAGGATAGCGTGAGAGAAGATGACATAAAGGAAATTGCGGAGGTTCAAAGGTATAATGAAGAGAATTTAGACACGGATTGGATATATCCGTCACATCACTGACACACTGAGGACACCAGAAAAGTTGGAAGAACGTCACCTGCTTGGAGGAGGATTATGAGAATGGATATGAAGGGAGATTTCTGATACACACACACATATGTATATACACATATAATATATATATGTGTGTGTGTTTTCTATGTGGGTATAGAATTTCCAGGTTTTCTATGACTGACAATTAATGACTCTAAAGAATATTTGCTTTGATTTCTTCGTTAAGGTTCACCACTCATCTCCCCCCCCCCCACATCCCATAGAAGAAAAAAAAACAGAAAAGGAAAGAAACGAGAAAAGTGGCGTACATTGTGGGAGACTAATTATCGTACTCAGGCACGTAAGTCTCCTTGGGAACTCAAACAAGTTAATTAATCGTTTTCCCTTTTAATGGATTTTATAAGATATGGAACTATAAACTAACACGAGTGTTAGGTTTGAGATGCAGATATGCGAGTAAAACACGGCTTTCTTTAGACGCGAGGTCTAGACCTTGTTTAGGCGCATCTGATTCTCTGGAAATTTGAAGGGGAGAAAGAACCTTAAAGAGTGCTGTTATTCAGGCAATAGAAGTTGTCATGTTAAATTCAACAGTTATTTTAAGAAACTGTATAATATACTGATGAAATATGATATAATATGATTCTGTGTAAAATTACAAGTAGTAGTTCCAATGGTTGTGTTACAAAATAAATGTAAATATTTGTAAACTTGACTGTAAAAAAAGTGAGTGCAACGCATACGAATTGAAACAAATAATTTTGTCTAAAATAAATACATTGCCTAAGAGTAATAGTATACATATGTACTGTGATGGTTCAGTGAATGGTATCAAGGTTGGATGTGGTGTGGTTATAAGGAATATTATGAAAATGATGTGAGTATTGACGAGACACTGTCAAAAAGAATAGAAGATAAAACTTCTATTACTACCGCTGAATTACATGCCATTCATGGGGTTAACTTTAGTGGTAAACAAGATGAAAGACGTGTTTGTTTTCGTGGATTGCCAGAGTGCTCTTCTTGCTCTTAACTCTAGATTTCCAATTGACAAAAAGAATTGGTAAATAAGTGTAAAGAACTTGTGTATGTAATAGAAGAGCAAGGGTATTTTGTCAAGTTTTTCTGGGTGCCACCTCACGTTGGTATTCAGTTGAATGAGATGGCTGATAGTTTGGCAAAGGATGCTACAAACCAAAATAATATTGATATAGAAAGCACAATGGCTCTGAGCAGAATAAAGAAAGGGGTAAAAATAAAGAGGTCTTTGTGGGAAGCAGCTGAAATTCGAAAAATTTTAAATGATGGGAGTGTCAGTATGTGACACTATTTGGTCGTGTCCGAAAACAGCAAAGTTGTATATGGAAGGGCATTATCTAAACTAGATACTTTAATTATGAGATTACGTTTAGGATATAAATATTCTTGGGAATACATTAATGATGAAAACTCTAACAGTAAATTATGTGGTGAGTTACGGAAGCATACTTTACAACATTATGTTACGGAATGTAATAAATTATCAGAGTTTCGTGACCCCAGAATTGCTGATGTAACAAATCAAGTATGTTATTTTCTGAAAAATGAAGTTTGTTCCAAAATTATAAAGAAATTTCCTCATTTGTATTGGAATAAATAATTGTGAGCCATTTGCCTGTCCTTTAGTACGATTTTGTAATACTTGAATTTTGTTATATTTGCTCTGTATGACTTTTGCCTGTAGTAATTTTGCTATAGTATTATAAAAAATATGCATTATAGTTTGGCATTACCTTTTGTATAAATCGGGTCAAAATACTTCTCATGTAAAATATTTGCTTTTCATTATTATTTTTGTATATTTTTTTTCCTCATTCTTGGAATCCTTTGAATTTTGTTGGTGAGTATAGCAGCATGCTGCTACACTCCATTTGATGTATATATCAATAAACTTTTTGAGTTTGAATTTGAATTTGAATTTGAATTCTCTGGAAATTACCGATAATTGTTCACAGCTCCTTGGATCGGCCCAGACACACATACACACACTCACACACAGTTAGCAACCGTCCGAGGACTGACCAGACCCAACACTGGTTCTCTTAACTTGGCCGAACGGACGAGCAGTATATACTGTACTGTACATATATTGGGTCTGGTCAGTCCTCGGATAGGAAGGGGGATGGAAGAGGGAATGGGTGGGGGAGAGGAGGAGGAAGGGGCGATGGAAGGGGAAGGGTGATGGAAGCCCAAGAAACCTTCGGAATTCCTAGAAGCCTCCAGGATTCCCTGTGTGCATTCAAACACAAACAAGACAGTTTTATTATATATATATATATATATATATATATATATATATATATATATATATATATATATATATATATATATATATATATATATATATATATATATATATAGTATATATATATATATATATATATATATATATATATATATATATATATATATATATATATATATATATATATAAATAGTCAACACACAATCGCGTGTGGAACAGAAATAAATTTCTGACTCACATCAGGATCGAACCCAGGTCTTTCAATGGAAAGGCAAGGGCACTGACCACTAGGCCATACAAGTCATAAAAGAAGTTGGAACCTGAGGGCAACTGCACCCAAGGAATTACCTGGGCGAGCTAACTGCTTGCACACCAGCGTGTTTTCCCCAACTTCCCGACTCAGCAATGATCCAATTGACAGCATTTCATTCGAATTATCCCTTCGGAATGAATAAGATAGAAATAATACACAATCACTTGCGGAACAGAAATAAATTTCTGACTCACTATTATTATTATGTCTCATTATTAATTGTGTGGCACTCTTATTTATTCTTGTATCATTTCACTTGAGAGGTGACAAGAGCCCAGCGTTTATGGCTCTTTGTAACTGATCTTCTGATTTAATGTAAATGCATTCAATTAACTTAGACCTGGAATTTCCCTCCAGAGTCCTTCCATTTACTTAAATCGCAATTCCCTTAGCATTTATTTCTTGCACGAAGTGTTGGTTCCCAGTTAGATGTGTTAACTTCCAAGGTAAGAACTTGCAATCAAACCAACGCTTGTAGCCATCCCCCTTCCTCCTCCTCTCCCCCTCCCCTTTACCCTACTACTTCCCCTTACCTCCCTCTCCCTTTCCCCTTCCCCTCATCCTCCCCAAATTTTCAACATTAAGTGGGGTCACGAGAGGTCTGATACACGCACGCACGCACGCACACACACACACACACACACACACACACACACACACACACATATATATATATATATATATATATATATATATATATATATATATATATATATATATATATATATATATATATATATATATATATATATATATATATATATATATATATATATATATATATATATATATATATATGCTGGGTGTTTCAAAATTAGAGGCCCCCTCCACAGAACAAATGGAAAGTTATGAAGTTTTCTGCTATAGCCTATCTCCAAGTGCATTATTTTAAGTTTCTATTAAGCTATTTTTCATTTTACACTTCTTGTATTTTCAGACTGAGTGGCGGAGTTAGATACAGCCATGGCTAAGACTCACAGGAAATCAGATGGATTGACTGAATCCAGGCTATAACCTTCAGAGAGGCCAGGGATGCTGGCGCATCCTTCATTTCACGTTCCTGGATAGATAGATACATTAAAAGAGATGAGTCCTTTGTTAAAAGAAACTGGAGCAAAAGTCCATATGACTGTCATCGCGAAAAGAGTGAGAATCTTGGAAGGCCTGAAGTCCTTTCTCAGGAGTCAAAAGACATCATAGTTGAGGCAGTGGGTAGACCAAGAAAGTCTTTATGTAAATTGGCGCTTGAACTAGAAACAAAAAGGGGAAACAAGAGAAGTTATAGTGCTGTGTATCGTGAGCTGAGAAAATATGGTATCAAGCCATTTCATGTTATCAGCAAGCCCAGCATCACTCAGCAACAGAGAAAAGACCGTGCATGGTTTTGTGGTTCATTTCTTAAAGAGCTGACTTTCTCCATGTTGCTGCATCAGATGAATTCTTCATTTACAAAGTCAGGAAGCCAAATCATAAAAATGACATCATTTGGGCTTGCAAAGTTGGATGATATCAGCGATGACGTGTGCTATCGCCAAGTTGTGAAATTTCCTGAATGTTTGGGAATTTTTCTGTTTCACAGCCAAACGGTTAATGTGGATCATCAAAGGAAAAGGACAGTCATGGAATGGCGAATACTTCAGAGAAACTGTGCTTACTGGTGGAGTATTTCCTTTCCTCAACGATCCTGAAAATGTGTTATCTGTTGAAGAAGTCACATTTTTGCATGATAAGGCACCATGTTTCAAGGCTCTTCAAACACAGGAGCTGCTTCGAAACAGTGGTACTGATTTCTTCTCGTCAAGTGAATTTCCAGGTAGCTCCCATAACCTTAATGTGTGTGAAAACATTGGTAGTATCTTAAAGGATCCTGTTGAAGCACGCACAGTGAACTATGATGGTATACTAAGCCTCGACGACTTGCGAAGAGAGGCGACCGAAGTGCTCAGGGAAATGGAGTTTGAGTCTCAGCTTTTTTGTGATTTGCTGAAATCATACCCCTCAAGAATGCAGGCTGTGGTACAGGCAGATGGAGGCCACACAAAATATTAAATACTCAGAGAGAAACTTAAATAAATACCTGTTCTGAATTACTTTTGTTTTTGTCCATATCAATTTTAGTTTATGCTGTAGAGGGGGGCGCTCTAATTTCGAAACACTTATATATATATATATATATATATATATATATATATATATATATATATATATATATATATATATATATATATATATATATATATATATATATATAATATATTAAAAAAAGCCACAATAATATAATTGATAAATTGTATATTTTAAGACATAAAAATATACAGGAAATGGGATAAAAAAACGAGGAGCTTTCGACCGTTTGCGCAACGGTCCTCTTCAGCCAACTGAAGAGGACCGTTGCGCAAACGGTCGAAAGCTCCTCGTTTTTATCCCATTTCTTGTATATTTTTATGTCTTAAAATATACAATTTATCAATTATATTATTATTGGCTTTTTAATCATTATTTTCGATCACAATATAGTGATGCTCCACAATATATATATATATATATATATATATATATATATATATATATATATATATATATATATATATATATATATATATATATATATATATATGTAGAATGTACTGGTCACTTTTACCAGACACATATGTAATTCTAATAGCTACAATGCCCTCTTAATTCTCGAATTCTTCGCGCTTTTTTGATATGCTTGTAACTTACGAAGCCGAAATATCCAAACAGAAGAAGAAATTGAAGAGCCTGAAACACCGGTCGCGGAAAGCGAACCCGCATTTCCATATTCACAAGGAGGTCGCGTTGCCAAACTGGTCAGGTTGAACGCGACCTCCTCGTGAATATGGAAATGCGGGTTCACTTTCCGCGACCGGTGTTCACAGGCTGTTCAATTTCATTTTCCGTTTGGATATTTCGGCTTCATAGTTACAAGCATATCCGAAAAAAGCGAAGAATTGAGAAGTTAAGAGGGCATTGAGGGCATTAGTTACATATATTAGAATTACATATATATATATATATATATATATATATATATATATATATATATATATATATATATTTATATACATATACAAACGCACACACACACACACACATATATATATATATAGAAGACAGTTGAAGGAGAAATCACAGTACATCTCAGGTGGTCCTTAAAATAAATTTATTAGCGACGTTTCAAACGACAAAGATTTTCAAGCTGCTAAGACAAAAAGCAATAAAATTAACAAGAAAAGCGCTAGAATACAAATATAAGACATAATACATTATAAAAACGAGATGAAAACTAGTTACAGCAGAACCAGCCATCAGAGAAAGCTCACGTAAGGTCAAGAAACTGAGGAAGGCCGAACGTTTTCCCGAATTCTTACAGTACTGTATCCTCAACAAGCTTGCGCCTAATACTGTTAAATTTAAATTGTATAAGTCATCACTGTATCAAGCACACCTTTACTATGAAGCTACTCTCTCTTGATGGTTGGTTCTACTATGGTTAGTTTTAATTTCCGTCATTTATAATGCATTATGTTTTATATATCTATTTAATGCTTTTAATGTTGATTTTTTGCTTTTTTATCTTTGCAGCTTGAAAATGAAACCTTTGTGTTTTGAAACGTCGCCGATAAATGTATTTTAAGGACCACCTGAGATGTACTGTACTTTCTCCTTCAACCGCATTCTATTAAGTTCGAGTTACTAGTAACCACTATACCTTAGAACATTACACACACACACACACACACACACACACACACACATATATATATATATATATATATATATATATATATATATATATATATATATATATATATATATATATTAATATATGCTGTGGGACTTGACACACTAACGCTTTCGGCCGAAAGCGTTAGTGCTCACTGTAGTCCTGATGTCTGTGTGAGTTGTTTTGTATAACTATGGTTTTGTAATCTCCCCGTGTGTCTGTGTGAGTTGTTGTATAACTATGGTTTTGTGTTCAGATATGCGTATACCATAAAAGAGTTAGCGTAGGTAAAATGATTAAACGCTGTATGTCTTGAGACGCTGTATAGTTAGAGAGGATGTGAGTGGCGCTAAGAGAGAGAGAACCGTTGTTCGTTGTATAGGGACGCGTTTGTTTAGTCAGTTTCAAAACTTGCTGAGACTATCATCTTCTCCATTAGTGGACAAGGCACTATGGGCTGCGATCAAAAACATTGTGGGGTGGAAGATTCCATTACAAAGTTGCCTAATGTCGTTCAGGAATGTTATTAGAAGATGTTTTCCATTCTTATTATAATAACTAGAGATTCTCTTGTTCTGAAACTATGTAATGATAAATATTAGTGTTAACTGTAATTCCACTTTGTCTCTAATTATCATTTTAAAGAGTTTTAAAATAAAAACATCGTCTGGGACCTGTTCTTTCCACCCATAGACTGTGCCCTCTGCATCTAAAAGGGGCCCACACTCAGAGACCAAAAGGCGTTGTGGAAAGGAGCTGCGTTTTTCCGCTCCGCGTCTCTCTCTCTCTCTCTCTCTCTCGCTCGCTCGCTCTCGGGATTTTACGAATGTCCTGTTTTAACGTAATTGATATTTTGGTAGACGATGGTCACTCATATTCTTTAACTGTTTAATTCCTTAGTAAATGTGTCTGAGTTATCTGAACAGTGTATTTTATTAAGTGTGTGTGTAACGGCGCCTGGTTAAAGACACAAAGCATTTGGTACCAAGGTATTGTAAACATATATAATTGTGGGTTTCTAGTGCACTAAGAAAAATATTTAGAGTGGTTATATGTAAAGATACCTTTTCACTTTTAATATTTTTCGTGTTATATGTTTCATGCTTTATCTTTTGAAGAATTTTTCTTTTATACATATATGTGATGCGTTTGCTATTGCCTTAATTTTTGCTTTACATTTTTGATATTTAATCTTTTGCAGAGTATATTTCTGTGTCTTTTTGTATCCACATTTTTATATGATTGATTTATTTGCCTTATTTTGTTTAATACGTGGGAATTAATTTACTTACAGTATATTTCCTTTCAATCAAGTTTTGTTATTTAACAATTTAAATCTTTCTTGAATAATTTTTATGAATTAATAAATTAATTTCTGATTTAATTTTGACTGATGATTAATTCAGATTTAATCCAATTTTTCAAATAATAATAATTTCCTGAGACTGTTAAATGTCATGTATAATCTTTGAATTTAGAAATAAATTTTTGTATTTAAAATATTATATCAAAGTTTCATTCATTGACCCACCAGTAATTTTGATTTGAATTAGGGATAGAGTGGTAAGTGAGATGTTTTCCTTCAAGTAATTGAAGTGAGCTCGAACCAGGAAATGAAATAAATAGAAATACTTGAACTTTATAATGTTAATGGAGTGATGCCCTTAGATTTTACCTCACACCTGTTTAACGAACTTTATCTGCTTTCTTTCATGATTGATAAGTTTTATAAGGGATCACTGTTGCCTTTAGAGAAATCAGTCGTCTTTTATGTGTGATGAGGGTTCAGGTGTCTGGCTTTTGTGAGGTAACTATAATTGTTGAATAAATGGTAAGTTTGGTAATCAAATATTAAGCACTTAGATACCAGGTTTGATTTAAAGAACAGACACTGGACACTCCAGGGTCACCATATATAAATGGTGCACTAGACTGGACCATTTCCCCATATATAAATGGTGCCTTAGACTCCGGGACAAGCACTTAGATATCAGGTTTGATTTGAAGAACAGACACTGGACACTTCGTCACAATATATATATATATATATATATATATATATATATATATATATATATATATATATATATATATATATATATATATATATATATATATATATATATATATATATATATATATATATATATATATATATATATGTGTGTTTGTGTTTGCACACTTCAAAGAAACATCCTAATTTTGCCGCCGATGGTCTTTGACGCTACGCGATTTCAGTAAATCCAAACGAATAACCGGTGAAAAAGAGGTATTTTTTTTTTTCCTTAACTAATCCGGGATACCTAGCTTCGCCGGGGATTCCCAGCGACTTGGTAGACCCCCAGAAGAGGATGCGGGTGTTCCCCAGGTTGAGGTGTTACGAGTCCGACTCAAGTAGCAGCATATCATTGATGTCTGGTAGATGTCTGCCAACTGCTTAGGAAGAAGTAGGAGAAAACTCTAGCCCATACGACCCTGATGCACATACGTTGTGAAGTCTTTTTAGCAACAAAAAAAAAAAAAAATAAATAAATAAATGAAAAATAAGAAAAATAAAAATAAATAACAATAAATAAATAAATATTTCTTTATTTATTGCTAAAAGGCCTTCACAGCATATGTACTTGAGGTCGTGTGGTCTACAGATACTATTTCGAAAAGTTTTCTTATTCTTCTTCTCTTAATTCTTTTTAGCAAAAAATATAGGTAAATAAATAATTAAATAAATATTCCCCGATGCACTATGTCGTACTCCAAATACATCAAGATGCTAATTACCAGGAGGAAAGTAGAGCAAAGAAAAGAAAAACAAGGCAGTCTGGACTCTCTTACCGACTGGAACCCGCCAGAAATTTACTCCCATTATGATTTTCAACAACTGATACAAAATTAGACACTAAATTACAGTTGACCATAAACGTTGCACCTTCAGTAATCTCTAGTAACCTCATTGTATATAGTAGTATATATGTATATATATATATATATATATATATATATATATATATATATATATATATATATATATATATATATTCTTATGCTGTGGTTTTCGTAATGCAGTAATCTCCCCGTGTTTATGTGTGAGTTGTAGTATAACTATGATTTTGTGTTCAGATACGCATATATCGTAAAAGAGTTAGCGTAGGTAAAATGATTGCACTCTGTGTAGTTTATAAGAAGGGACTTATGCGTGGGGAGAGAGAGAGACTGAGAGCCCTTGTTCACTGTGTAGAGGCTCAATTTGTTAGTCAATTTTCAAAACTGCTGAAGTAATGCATTTCACTGGGACTCGATCAAAACACTGTGGTTAGACCTACCACGTAGATTGACGCCCATACAGAGGAGTCGAGATTCAGAGACCAAAAAGCGTTGTGGAAAGGAGCTGCGTTTTTCCGCTCCGCGTCTCTCTCTCTCTCTCTCTCTCTCTCGCTCGCTCGCTCTCGGGATTTTACGAATGTCCTGTTTTAACGTAATTGATATTTTGGTAGACGATGGTCACTCATATTCTTTAACTGTTTAATTCCTTAGTAAATGTGTCCGAGTTATCTGAACAGTGTATTTTATTAAGTGTGTGTGTAACGGCGCCTGGTTAAAGACACGAAGCATTTGGTACCAAGGTATTGTAAAATAATTATGGGTTCTCAGTGCACTGAAAATAATATCTGCAGTGGTTATATGTAAAGATACCTTTTCACTTTTTTAATATTTTTTCGTGTTATATGTTTTATGCTTTATCTTTTGAAGAATTTTTCTTTTATACATATATGTGATGTGTTTGCTATTGCCTTAATTTTTGCTTTACATTTTTTGATATTTAATCTTTTGCAGAGTATATTTCTGTGTCTTTTGTATCCACATTTTTATATGATTGATTTATTTGCCTTATTTTGTTTAACACGTGGGAATTAATTTACTTACAGTATATTTCCTCTCAATCAAGTTTTGTTATTTAACAATTTAAATCTTTCTTGAATAAATTTTGATGAATTAATAAATTAATTTCTGATTTAATTTTGACTGATGATTAATTCAGATTTAATCCAATTTTGTTTTGTTTCGAGTAATAATAGATTTCCTGAGACTGTTAAATGTCATGTATAATCTTTGAATTTAGAAATAAATTTTTGTATTTAAAATATTATATCAGAGTTTCATTCATTGACCCACCAGTAATTTTGATTTGAATTAGAGATAGAGTGGTAAGTGAGATGTTTTCCTTCAAGTAATTGAAGTGAGCTCGAACCAGGGAAATGAAATAAATGGAAATATTTGAACTTTTATAACATTAATGGAGTGATGCCCTTAGATTTTACCTCACACCTGTTTAACGAACTTTATCTGCTTTCTTTCATGATTGATAAGTTTTATAAGGGATCACTGTTGCCTTTAGAGAAATCAGTCGTCTTTTATGTGTGATGAGGGTTCAGGTGTCTGGCTTTTTTGTGAGGTAACTATAATTGTTGAATAAATGGTAAGTTTGGTAATCAAATATCAAGCACTTAGATACCAGGTTTGATTTAAAGAACAAACACTGGACACTCCAGGGTCACCATATATAAATGGTGCACTAGACTGACCATTTCCCCATATATAAATGGTGCCTTAGACTCCGGAACAAGCACTTAGATATCAGGTTTGATTTGAAGAACAGACACTGGACACTTCTGTCACAATATATATATATATATATATATATATATATATATATATATATATATATATATATATATATATATATATATATATATATATATATTCACATACAAAACTCACACGATTAGCGTAGCAGAAATGTTCGACAGAGCCATTCGTTCATTCATTCATTTACAATGGGAAAATGAAATGTTGAGAATTCCACCTATGGTCATAATATTTGGAAAATCCAATACCTTGGTTAGTCATCAGGATTACAACACAGCAGCCTCATACTTTTATCAAAGGAGGACGTGATAAAAATTAGATGTGGTGGGGATTTGTGGGACGTCGAATGACAATGATTGTGTTCCGGATGATGGTGATGGCAATGAGAACTCAGTGAAAGCTGTGAAAGTATGAGTTTGTATTTGAAAGTAAATGTTTGCGTAAGAAGTTTACGAAAATTTCTCACCATTGACAAAATGCCGTTAAGTAAATGAAAAAGTAACAGAAAGTCAAGGCTGCCATAAAGGAGAATAAGACTCCTCTTGTGTTGTATGGAAACGAAATGTACATGACTAAAGGAAACGTGCAAAGGGAGTCAAGGAATCAAGACTGTAACTAATTAACCATCGTTTCTTCCCTCCTAACAACAGGGACTCTTTCTCCTCTTGCGCCTCTCTAAGTTTGTGGTCTGATTCAGTCTGCAAGACATGTTGTGCTCTATTTTGAATGAAAAAGTCTTCAATATTTTTTTTTAAACTAAGTTAAGTATATCTTAGTTTAATCAGACCACTGAACTGATTAACAGCTCTCCTAGGGCTGGCCCGAAGGATTAGACTTATCTTACGTGGCTAAGAACCAGTTGGTTACCTAGCAACGGGATCTACAGCTTATTGTGGGATCCGAACCACATTATAGCGAGAAATGAATTTCTGTCACCAGAAATAAATTCCTCTTATTCTTCATTGGCCGGTCCGAGATTAGAACTCGCGGCCAGCAGAGTGGTAGCTAAGAACGGAACCTACTCTCCCAACGAGGAACTTTTTAACTAACACTACCACTAAAATTTGAACAAATCAATACGCTTACAGGTAAAATACGAGAGGTCTCGGTCGTCGGCATTCAGAATTCCTTTTCAGTCACGTTCATTGATCTAATTCTGTAAGAATGATCTGGCATTCCCGATTTTTAACAGACATTTCGCAGTCTTTGTTGCCTCAGAAAGTTGAAGAAGGAAAAAGGACAGTCTTTACCACGAAATTTAAGAGGCGTCAGCAAAGAATAGGAATGAATTTGCTAGCAAACTGAGTAGTATTAAACATGCTACTAGAAGACGTTACGCTGTTTGCTACGGCAGTCTACCTACGTTACGAGCACAAACAGCTACGTCAAGTAAAGAAGAGTGCAGAGGATGTTTGTCGTTGCAGTATATTTTATGAAACAAACATGATAAACTCACTTTTCGTCTCTTCCACAAGTCAATATTAAGAATTGGCAAAATAAACTTGTCTGCTGACATAACTTGACCCGTGAGTGAGATAAGAGTCGGCACCTGAATACTCCATGTTTACAAGATTCTAGTGGGCATTAACGAACCGAATTTGTGTTGGTGCACTTGTTTCCATATTTTTCTTGTATCTGTATATTCATCGAGATTCTAAATAGTTTCTATGATGAGGGTGATTCTATTATCTATATATCAGAAATAATATTTTTAATCTTAAATTTGCAAAGGATTGCCTAGAAAAGTAAAAAAAAAAAAATATATGGAAAATAAGTATGCCTGAACATTGTCGATCATTTTGACATCTGAACTTGCAGTAATTTTTAAATTTAAGTTTCTTGTTTCACACATTAAAAAACTCAGTTCACACACACACACACACACTATATTTATATGCCTATGAGTACGCGCGCGTCCACATGTGTATGCACAGCAAATTTCTGCTTACCGAATAATAAATGCCGATGGTCTGCAGGTTAATTCGTTTTACGTATATGTTCTCTAACACATATCGACGGCCAAGGATATGATTTTCATGTTGGATACAACTAAAAATTGATAATTACAATATCACTGTTCATTCTTTATGCCTTGAGAGTAAGGACCAGTGATCACCATAATTTCACGTTCAGCTAAAATGATACGGTTTAGCAATGTTCACCCAAAACGATGGTACGGAACTTCACCTGATCAGTGTCAACAACAAACTGCAGAAGTCACAACCACAGACCCTCTCGTATCTCTTGAGTTGCCAAGTACCTACATAACTCTTATGTGACCAACTACCAGAAGATTTCATCCACCATAAATTCTGAGATTATATGCTGTATCCTATTCATAGTGTAGATAGTACATTTTAACTACTAATATTGGGAGCAATATACACACAGCCTTATTCACAATAATAATTGGAACTTCATAGAAAAAAATGTCTGTATTAATGTCTCTCTCCAAAATTATGGGACTATTTTGACATTTCGATAAATTTTTACTGTTTTGGAGGACAGATGAAATGTTGCACCAACAGGATTTATAGTTCTGGATCTGGGGAAAGAATTTGAACCAAATTTGAGAAGGGAGATTTTTTTTTCCAAAAAGTGTCTAAGTAAGGACCCTTTACTTTGCAGGACCCAGGATAATGAATTGCTTAGACCTTGAGGGGACTTGTCCTCTGTTAATACTTGACCAATTCGCATGGAAATTTGGTCGATTTGGTTTGGTTAAACGTTGTCTTACTGGTAAGGCTGCGATAACGTTTTGGTTTTTATTTACAAATTGTTAATACAAGATCTCTAGATAGTTTACAATAAACATTCAACATGAATGCCTTATTAACTTTTCGAATCATTGCACCCGGGTTGTTCCTAAGTTGCCTCCCAGCTAGAACCTCTTCTCCTTCTTTGTCTTCAGCTTTGCCCATTTCTGTTTGGGGTAGCTATTTCCTATTAGCCTTCTCCAACTTCCTCGTTCCAGTGCAACCTGCCGTCTTAAACCTTTCTCCCGCATGTCATTTGCTATTTTTTTCCTTGTATCCGAACTTTCGCTTTCCTCTTTTTCTCCTTCCATCCATCTACATACTCATAACCCTTTTACAGTCACGATCTTCTCTCCGCATAACATGGCCAGACCACTGTAAGTCTTCTTTCCTGGGCCTTCTTCGATACTTCCCCTACCTTAACTGTTCCTCTAATAAATTCATTGGTGATCATATCTCTCCTTGTGACTCCGCTCATCCACCTTATTCGTCGCCCACGTCTCTGCTCCGCAAACCGTCGCTGGTCTAACTACACGTTTATAAAACTTTGCTTTAACCTTTGCACCAATCCTCCTATTGCACAATATCCCTGACGACCTTCTCCAGTTCATCCAAGCACCTTGTATTCTGTGGTTGATTTCTGAGTCCATAGCTCCATTATCAGTCTCATGTGATCCTAGATATCTGAAAGTCTTGACTCTCTTGATGTCGGCCTGACCCAGCTTCACTGTTCCTTGTCTTCCTTCTCCTTCCATCCACAGATACTCAGTCTTTGCTCTCCTGATCTTCAGACCTCGATCTTCAAGTGCCTGTCTCCACCTTTCTACCTTCCGTTCAACTACTTATCTAGTCCTGTCTATCAACACTATGTTGACAGTGGACCTGGTGGATGACAAAATGGAAATTGTAGGAGAACCAAAACTCCTGAAATTTCCATGTCGTCCTCTACCAAAGTGAGAAAAAGACGACTTTTTCCTGGTTTTTGTGGTTTCCTAGAACTCCTCCACGGAACTCGTGCGTAATGGACTTCATTTATAAGGGAAACTGCACATCGTCCCTAGTGACCTCATACTTGCATATACTTTGCCGAAAAACATGTCAGAGATAGAGCATGACAGTTTATACGAAGTGCCAGACATACGTAAAAGAGTTGAGAAGGGGAGTGGCGGCCGGAAATAAGGAAATATTTGCCGAAGATAGGGCGCAGGAAAAACCTGAGCGGCGGAATTTCAGAAACCCTCAGACAAAAAAAGAAGAAAAGCCGTCGGACGTATTCGGAACTCTCATGCTATTAGTTCAACGGAATGTATATGTTACCGTAAATATGTGAAATCCAGGGTTTTCACGAAATTCCTAGGGAGTTTGTGAAATGAGCAACTCGCTTAGGAACATTTGATCCACAAGAGCTATTACTAAACACGGCGCAACAGTGATTCGTCTACACCATTTCGCCGTGTTTAGTACTAGCCCTTGGTAGGTCAAAGGTATTTCGCTGTGTTTAGTACTAACCCTTGGGGAGCAAATGTTCCTACGAGTTGCTCATTTCACAAATTCCCTGGGGATTTCGTGAAACCAGTGATTTCACATATTTACTGTAACATATATGCGACAATTCATTCATCTCCAGTTTCATAAGATAGTAGCTGAGTGTATGATGTAATGGGTACCAAATATTTCTTGGATTTTCTTGTGGCCGTTTTGATGAATATGATGCATAAGCTTTGGGCAATGCCTAGTGGGCTGCAGGCCAATTACCACTGGCAATGGTCTTGATATGTGCCAGTGATGAGTGACGCTGATATGCCTACGTCACATCACAATCAGTTTTATAATGCAAGTGCTCATGCATGCGATTGACTTGATTTCACAGATTTGCAATAAAAATGAGCTAAGTTAACTGCGGAACGTTGCCAGTATTGTTAACTGATTCCTTATATTCGTTTTTAAATATACTATGAATTTTCGACCAGGGAATGTCATTAGTGACCAACTTGGTCACCACCGGTGCACAACAGGGATCTTTCTGAGATAGTGACCCCCAAGGGTTTTAACCTTTGCGGCGTGTTGCACAGGCCCGTTGGGGATGACCGTAAAAACACAGACAAAAAACTGTAAATATCATAAAGATAAAGACCCCAAAGAAATATTAGTCCTAGAAAACGACCCGCAACTCTGCTGGGGGTCACTATCTAGGAAAGATCCCAGAGCAGAACTAAGGCAGAGGCGCCAAATAACGTGAGTAGCTTCAACTATAATATGTTTCGATTACCTTCTCGGCTTGCTCCTGACTCTGAAGTCTTTGCGCAAGAGTCATACAGAACATATCCTGCAAGATCAGCCAATTCACATTTTGCACTCACTGTTGAAGGAAGTGACTGTTGTCATTCATATGGTTAACTTACATTTATAACGTGTTGCATTCGTAACCTGGACTTTATCATAATCTTAAAGATAAACTGGACCTGATCCAGCATGTTGATTTCATTAAAGCCTTTCTGTTAATGATAGAGAAAGAATTCATACAAAGACAGCTTTGATATTTGACGTTTGTTGTGTCTCCTGAAGTTTCGAGTAAATTGAGCCTGACAGACTGAGTTTGCTGGAATGCAGTCCTTCGTGCGAACGGAACTGAAAAAATGAAAGAAAGTGACCTCTTAGACTTCACGACGCCGGGATTTTCTCTCGGTATTTGCTGGTTGCTAAAGAACCCATAAGCCAGCATTTTTCTGTCTCCGGTATGACCTGCATATCAGTTGACTATGCACATACACACACATATATACATGTATATATACATTTGTATATAATCATCAATACGGGGAAGAGGACACACATAGATGTACTGTACAAGCTATCTTTATTCCAGGGTTTCGCAATTGTCCATTTAATGACATCATCAGGGCTGTTAAAATGAAACATAAAATTCCTTGTAAAATCGTAAAAACTAAAAATTAAGAATTTAAAACGGTGACAATTATTCTTACCAAATTTAAGAAAGATATACAAATTAAAATTAAGGAATGAACACAATTTAAAAAATCTTTACATTAAAATGAAAGGTAACAGAATATAAAGTAAACTAAAAATGAAAATAGCAGTGAACAGAATTATAGAACTAAAGATTGAACGACCGACCTAGAAGAGTGACAGCGTTAAACTAAATGTAAACATAAATAGAAACAACCCAAGTCAAGACAAATAGAGAGGGTGGAGAACGTATGAGTGTTTAACGACGGAACAAGTTGTTTAATAAAAAGTGATTCCAGAATAACAAGGTCTTGTGGGTTGGTGGTATGACCTAAAATGCAGAAAACTTATTAGCGATGTGTGTTTTGCAAATTTTGGAGTGATATCTGATACTGGAATGTTCTGGGTTTGAAATTCTGCTACCAGTACGGAAGCTTACGCCACAATGAGAATCGATACGCACCTTAAGGAGTCTGCCTGTGGAACCCACATACAGTAGGTTCCTGCTTGATATTCAGGGCAAGTATACTTATGAACAACACCAGAGGACATATAAGGTGATAATCGCTTTTTAGTTTTAAAGAGTGAACCGATGGTGAAAGGGTTCTTGTTAATTAAATTAATATCAGTAGCATAAAAATGTTCCTGAACAATTTGTGTGAACTTTTTATGAAATTTGAGGTCACGAGTAAATGGAAAGCCGATAAGTAGGCCTATGACCTCCGCGCTCTTACTCCATCTCTTTGTCTGGCCAATCACCTTACCATCTGAGTGCCACCTGAAGTGCCACGCGTAGGAAATGTGATCTTTTTTCTCACTAAACTCACCCTAATATAATTATGAATCTATCTCGTGTTTTCCATTCAAACAGTTACCTTTAAGATGATAACAGCATGATTTTTCGACAGTATCTAGTAATCATTTTCGAATAATTATTATAAGTTGATGTTTGACCTAGAAATTTTGTGTTGAGGTCAGTTTTGCAAATCGTTTTATTTAATCTCCTCTTAAAGTCTAGATGTCAGAAAACAAAATGATGATTAAAGAATTAAATTTCTGTTTTCATTATAGCTATTTTTATCAATATACTGAACGTGTCGGTTATAACCTATATATATTTGACCTCAAATATCTCGAAAACGCCCCAGAACCTGGCTGATCACCCACCAGATTCGGAATCTCCGCAAAAAACTGCCCCGGAAAAGTGGCATTTAATTTTGTCCCCCCTCTGGTGGCGATTCCCGCCCCCCTCCCCCCCGCGACTTGTCTATCGGGCCGCACCAAGGTCCTTTAAATGTACTCCCAGAGTATATTTAAAGGACCTCGGGCCGCACGGCACCAGTGCGTTGGGATTGAGAAAGCAAGAGAGATAGATGTTGTCTACACCAGACAGGTTTGTATGAAAATCATAGCCTGTCCAGCTTGTATTTTGATGACTTGCAATTTCTGGTTGCAACAGTACATGCGCATATGGTTGATTATATATATATATATATATATATATATATATATATATATATATATATATATATATATATATATATATATATATATATATATATATATATATATATATATATATATATATATATATATATATATAGTATGTATTCTTCTGCTTGGCCTCTTGCTAACTGCTCTGTTTGTTCGATGCTATTTTTACTGTGTGTGTCACATGCAAAGTAAACCACCTTGTAACACCTACCTAACAGCCTAAAATGTAGCAGGTAGTTTTACCAAAGAATGTAAGTATGCAATAAGATCAATCACATAAACTGCATTGCTGGGCACATTGTTGGTAGTATCATCATGACCCAATGAATTAAGGATGATTTCCATAATTTTACTCTTAGGTGTTTTTCGACGAGTCCCATCTACAGTTGCTAGAGCTAATGGTACTGGAGCTAATAGATATTCTAGAGCTTTGTGCAAATTTATGGACATACGTTCCTCACAAGATTTTTCTGCAAGTAATCCTAGGATATCTCTCTCTACTGTTATATCCTTAATCTTCCCTTCTCGAGACTTCAGCGTTATCTTTATTGTACTCTCTTGAAAACTTCTCCATGGTGTTCTATGTATTGGATCGAAAAGTGCTTTGTTCCTCCATCATTTCTGGACTCACGACGGGCACTGAAAGCAATGAAGAGTTCAACACCCTTTTTATAAGTTGACAGTAGGTCTTCTGCTACATCCCTAGGCAGTGGCTTGCCAGAGACAATGTTGAACAATTTATTAGGGTCAATGTCTGGTGAGAATGGATTGATGAAATCGAATTTGATAACTTCCATGGTTCTTTTTACACGGCTTCTGATTTCATAGCTTCATGTGATCTTAAACACTTCCTTGGATTGTAACTTGTATCATCAAGGCTGGTTATTTCCAGTAGAGAGGAAACCATAGCGGATGTAAATGGACGGTTAAGAACCCATTTTCTATATGTTGTTTCTTGGTGGGAAGAGCTTTTAACACCACCTGAAATAAAGAACAGTTTGCTCACTGTATCATTAGAAAATTCTTGGTTATATGTATACAGTATATATATATGTGTTTATTTTTTCTAAGGACTCTCCATATTTGACCTAGCTATATAACTTATAACAAGTTATTAGAAAATCCCCGAGGAGTTCCTAGTCAAAGGCAATAATATACTTAACATTGGGGGAGGATTAGGACCATCCATAATGAAGAAATATCGCGTAAATCACGAAACAATACAGGAACACATGCGAGGCAAACCTCGGGAGTTTTGCGCATACACCGTTAGCGCATAGAGAGGAATGGCGTCATGCTGGCATTGTTTCGCCACCTAAAGCGGTTGGAGGGCAAAGTCTCATATGATTGCACGTGCTTTTTCACACTAGGCAAACCCCATGTCAAAACGAAATTATGCAATGAAATAATGCATTTTACTCATCAGAAACGAAAATTTTTATGAATTTTTATATTCAGTAAATATCGTAAAAGCATGACCTTTGTTATCTCGAAAACGACCTCGAACCCGGTCGATCACCGACCAGATTCTAAACCCACGCAAACAAGTAAAAAAAAATGCCGAAGTTTCTTCGGTGCAATCGAGCTTCCTGTACAGCTTGTAATGCTGGATGAAACTTTCACCCGCGGCCCATGAAACTCAGCCACGGGGTCTGTGTTGTTAGTACCTCTATCGGTGCCAGAAGTACGACTATGGCTAATTCTAACCTTAAATAGAATAAAAACTACTGAGGCTAGAGGGCTGCAATCTGGTATGTTTGGTGACTGGAGGGTAGGATGGATGATCAACATACCAATTTGCAGCCCTCTAGCCTTAGTAGTTTTTGAGATCTGAGGGCGGACAGAAAAGTGCGGACGGACAGACAAAGCCGCCACGATAGTTTTCTTTTACAGAAAACTAAAAACTGGTCTTGAAAAGTTGCATGAAATTTTTTTCCCCCTTCAAGTGGCGATTCCCCCCACCCCGCGCACTCCTACCACCGGACTACCAGAAGTGAGTGAGCCGCTGCTCCCAGCTTCGTTCCTTCGTGTAAATAATAAGCGCCTGTGTAGGCGGCAGTAACCTTGTGTAAATCGATTCGTAGATGAAAGGATTTTTTTTACAATAAATTTGAAATTGTTGGCTCCCTTTGTGCATATTTACGTCAAACTCTGAGCTATGGAACTTGCTTGATCATAGATGCAGTACCGTAGCTGGCATTCCATCAGTGGGGGGGCCCAGGTGGGGCCAAGATATTTTTTGGAAGGGGGCCAAAGAAAATTACACAAAACTAATGCACCAGTTCTGTAATTAGTAAAATATGCTATTCTTGAATCTATATATCCATGTGAATGAAGGAAAATAATAGTATTGGTAACTAGTAAACCTGTATTCGAAATGATAGAGCTCAATCTTCAATTAATTTTCAACTCTTACTATATGCAAATGTATCAAATACTATAAGGGTTAAAATTTAACTACAAAGGGAATTTCAACTGGGGGCCAGTGGGGGGGCCAAGCATCTGACTGGGGGGCCCCAGGACCCCCATAGGGACGTCACTGCATAGATGGCGTCGTTGCTCATGTAGAGATTTATTTCTCTTTGCCTTGAAGCAGAATCCTTTTTTGATCATACAATGGTGATGGCAGTTTCACGAGATCTACATATTGTAAGAACAACTTCCCATCAACTTTGGCACATACAATAGTGCGAGCTTGAAAACGAGTTTTCCTACTCCCAGATGTACGGGAATAAGAATATCTCAGCTTTCATGTCAGTAGCAAATCTGTGAGACTGCATATTGCTATGATACAGGTTGCACTGAACTGACGATATGATATTCTTACGAAGCTTCTACTGTATTCCAACACATGGTGGATGCATACGAGCCTCATCAGACTCTCCGCCAGTATGGACGCTGATGTGTCAAAGAGGAGATCCAGATAACGTAGGTCTGTGGCAAAACCCAGTTAAGTCACTGATCATGGGAAATCCAGTCTATTTTCCCATCTCTGACGGGACGACATTCAATATGAACAGTCCTTGGGGTTCGCTGAGAGTGAATCGACTTTTTTTTCCCTTCGTATGCTCCCAGGAAACTATAGATGGTCGTAATGGTTGGTTTTATCAGATGCCCAAAATATCTCATGTGCTTTCATAATTGAAGTAGCATGGTCGCGTGCGTCCTACAAGTTATTTCTAAAACTAATTCTTAGAAATGTTATATCTTAGAGTGCTCTCTGGTAGTTTCTTTTCCTCCTTCTTCCGTGCAACTTTGTCAGCTCACAGTATGATGTATTTGTATAGAGAAGACTATTTTTTAGTATTAAGTTACTTGTCAAAACGTTACCGAGGGCAACAGAATGGGTTGAAGATCAAATGTGGCAAAGAGGAGAAAAACGCTCTCGAGTTTTTTCTGCAGACATAATTCCACAGGCGGGAAAGTCTTTAACCTTATAAATGAGCGTAGTCTTCTTTGTTTCTCAATTGCTTAATTATTATCGTTCTTACCAGTCCAAAACCTTAATCAGTAACGTCTGGCTTCAAAACTGTACTTGGCAGAAGAGGTAACCCAACAAAAAAATAATAAAAAATAGAGGTAATAAAAAAAAAAAGAAATAGAACAGCCATATGAAAAGTTAATCAAACAGGAACTTGCACTCGGAGTTCGACTATGCTGTGCATCTAAGAAGTGAATGAAAAGTAATGACTGAATGTGGCATATCTACCAGACTATCGGCTACAGCAAATAATAATAATAATAATAATAATAATAATAATAATAATAATAATAATAATAATAATAATAATAATAACCCCGGCCAAAAAAATGAGGGGGGAAGGGGAAAACTCGCCGAAATGTGCCAGTGTTATATAACTCAGAACGACACATGTGGCAAGCAAAGTAAATTCTAGCGATATATATCGAAAACTACTAATTTTCTTTAATGGTGTCGTGATTACTTTTACAGTTTATACAGTATTTACGAGCGCTGCATCATCTCTTGTTTCATGGAATGTGATTTCCTTATTCCCCACTGTTTTCGAGACTTAGGAAAACAAGTTGCCTTGAAGAGAGGTGTCGGTGTTTTGTTCGGTCCTCACTCCGACAGGGAAGAAGGGACCCGTTGCTCTCCTTGATAGCAAGGCCCACGGGCACCAGTGGCTATGGGGCAGGAGGCTAGGTAACCCACCTGCAACTCAGTGTAGTTTTGGCAGTCGGTGGAGCCAGATCGCAGCAGAGTTGCCAACGGAAAGTTCCTAAAAGTGATGTCTATTTACCGTCTTGGAATCTTACTTCGTGCCGTCCGCTATGGGTTAGAGCAGTTGGTAAGTTTACTGCAGTACTGTTAATCTGAAGTTTTACATTCGTAGTCCTTTTCCTTTTTCTCCTCTTCTTTACTTTCTCTTCTGTTTGTTCTGGCCTTCAAGGAGTGCTTATGCTAGGCACGTTTTACACCGAAATGGAAAATGGGTTTGTGTTTAAAGTTATACACTGTGCAAATCCCGTGACATGGAACTGAAAAGAGTTACTGTAAGTCACTAACTTAACATGTCAGCATCTTTGGAAGTGTTAAACGATAAGCACAGACATATGACGTGATTTTAATGGAAAAACCTCTGTCTGCTTTCTATGCATTTTTTGGGATTCATAAGTCTCCAGTTCGCCGAAATTTCGATTAATATAGAAGTGCAAACTTTATTGTTATGGAAGGAAAAGCTGCCCGCACGTTTCGTGAAAGTGTGGCAACCTTCTAGTGTGAACAAATCATCACAACAAGGAAGTTCAATATGACGTTGTGTGACAACTTGAAGTTTCATTTTTTGACCGCTACCATGGCTTATTGCGGACCATTCAATCTTCTCAGCTGGAACCTCAAAGGCCAAACCAACAGCCAGGCGGTGTTCACAGTGGGAAAAGGCAGAAACTCTCTAGAGGAATGTCGGCAGGAGCAAGTAGTGCGCAATGTGTTTAGGTGTCATACGGTGGACTCCATATTTGTATCCCTCCTCACAGTGGGTACGTTTCGTCAGGAGAGAATCGACACTAATGGTTGGGAAATATATTTCACAAGAAGCTTCATCAGCGGAATAACCGTTTTCCTTCTGCTTTTGCGTCGTTATTAGTTATATAACATCCTGGTACTGCCAAGCACCGTAAGTGTAATGTGTCCCTTCCAGGAACTTTCGTAGAAAATGAACGAGGCTTGTAAACCGCATCGTAAACAGTAACTTAAAACGTGAAAGAATACTGTGAGTTTTTCCAAGCCACTCGCCTACAGCTGATGGATGACTAGGCGTTTCAGAAACCTGGGGATTCCCCTAAACGTTTAAACGAGGTCCAGGCAATATTTTCCACCTACAGCTTCGAGAAAAATCGAGTTAGTCCCCCAAGGTGTTGCGGCAGGTACAACGCGAAAAGAAAAAAAAGGTAAATGCCCTGACTTACCCTAAGGAGAGAAACACCACACCATAAGTACAAGGCGATGCCGTGAGATTTCAACACTTCGTATATAAGTATCAGAACTCTAGACATTTCTTTTATTGTTATTATTATATTATTACTTGGAGTAATAGTAGTATTTGCTTAAATGACTTTTGTGGTCTTCTCTAACATTTCAAATATATTGAAGCTTGCTAATAATTCCTAGCTTACGAATGGGAGTTCATTTGAAAATGTCAGCTGCCAAGTAAATCATCTTTTAGAGAGAGAGACACAGAGAGAGAGAGAGAGAGAGAGAGAGAGAGAGAGAGAGAGAGAGAGAGAGACAGACAGACATACAGAGAGAGAGACAGACAGACAGACATACAGAGAGAGAGAGAGAGACAGACAGACAGACAAACAGAATTGGGGGGGGGGCGGATGTGGAATAAACTTTCCAATGATCTGACAGCGAAATTTTCCATTTCATTTCTAATAGTGTACTATCTATAAAACAGACGTAGATGCATTTTACTTTTGAGATGAGAAATAACATCAATTAAAAAAAGGCTACGACTCTCTGCTCGCTATAAGGCTTCATATTTCCTGTATCTTGACCAAATGTAGTCATATGCTACAGAGAACTGATGGCTCAAGAATAAATATATAATTTCCAGGCAGTGTTAATTGTCTATCACGTGATATGAAATACGATTATTTTATATTTCCCTCATTCATACCTGGAATTCGG
>NC_089769.1:21402083-21547083 GCF_040412425.1 Macrobrachium rosenbergii | reverse complement strand
CACAAATGTCAACTACCCGTGATGTTACGCTTTGAACAGTAGACTCCCTTTGATGCAGTGCAGTGTATAGCGAATTCAGTCAAGTTTCTTTGGTTGACTGTACCGTTGTTTTTACTGTAAATCTACGAATAAACGAGAAAATGAGTTTATTACACGTAATTAACTAGTGCAACAATGTCCTTCTCAGATCCCTGGCCTTGATGCTGTTGTATTGTTGTATGATTGGAATTAAACCTTTGCCAGTTTTTTTGAACTGCTTCTGTTGCAGCTAATGTATTTTTTGCACCATACTTGTAGTGAGTGCGCCTTCGTAGATGTTTTGCAAACCCTACTGTTAGCAATAGTAATAATAATAGGTACCGAAGAGAGAGAGAGAGAGAGAGAGAGAGAGAGAGAGAGAGAGAGAGAGAGAGAGAGAGAGAGAGAGAGAGCACGCAACCTGAGCGTGCGCGTTCCCTCCGTCACTTCCTAGATCTTGTTGTACGAGTCTTTGGGTAAATCCCCGGGAATTATAGCTCGTAGAACGAAGCATCGCCGCTCGCTTAGAACTGTGGAGCAATGAAATTCTGAATTCGATTTCATTCAAGTTCAGCTGATCATTAGAGAAACCGGTAAACAACGATATATATATATATATATATATATATATATATATATATATATATATATATATATATATATATATATATATATATATCATTACAGTCTTCTTAACCGCGAAAATAAATCGGTTTTGAAAGGCCAACAGGAAAGCAAAATTAATAGGCAAAATTGATTTCTTGTCATCAGGGGTCTAAGCGATGTCAGGCAGGGCAGCCGATCGAGGCTACGGCCTACCCCAACGCCAAAATCAAAGTCCTTCGAAAAGAAGGCATGGTGCTTACCCCATATAAAAATGGGAACAAGCACGTTAAAACGAAGAAGAAGATTAGTTTTTAGTTTTCTGTCCAAGAAAAATATTGTGCCGGCTTTGTCTGTCCGTCCGCACTTTATTCTGTCCGCACTTTTTCCTCTTCGCACTTTTTCTGTCTGCCCTCAGATCTTACAAACTGCTGAGGCTAGAGGGCTGCAAATTGTGATGTTGATCATCCACCATCCAATCATCAAACATACCAAGTTGTAGCCCTTTAGCCTCAGTATCTTTTATTTCTTATAAGTTAGCCATAATTGTGCTTCTGGCAACGATATAGGATAGGCCCCCACCGGGCCGTGGTTTAATACAGACCACCGAAGGACACATCTGTTTCCGTGACCTTGATTATACGCTGCAGCGGCTGTACAGAAAACTCGATTGCGACAAAGGCACTTCGGCGCATTGTTTACTTGTTTTTTTGTTCGTTTCGAGGTGAACCACACTGAAACATGTACGTGTGTGGGCGTTAGCTAGTATTGGTGTTTATTGCATATTTTTTTTTTCTGTGGATTGTGGTTTGGCTTTGTTTAGACATTTAAGAAAAGAGACAACTTACTGCCTGAAAGATGCCAGATGATTCCCAAAGAACGTCTCCCTGTTTTATCTAGTATGCTCCAAATACATGTTTCAGGCATCATTTGATGATTTTGAGGCTTCTTTGTGTTATGAGATCTACGCTTTTATGAAATTTTTATAAGTAACATCCATACAGAATCAGAACGATAATTAGCTAATGAGTAACTTTGTCTGGATTATGTTTTTCCCACTCGCTCAGTCTCGGGGTTCCTCTGGCCTCTTCGGGGACCCATGATGGAGCCCCTTGTATATATAAATGGGTTGGGGTAAACATGCAAATTATAAACAAAAAACTTTCTCTGAGAATATGTGCGTAAGCGACAGTTGCATGTTTACAAACAGAATCTGTGAAGTGTGAGCGATACAATGCAAAATAAATGACCGAGAAGAGAGTGGTCACTAGCAAAGTCTCTGGAGAGCGAGGGTCAGAGAGAACGTGATGTTGGTGAAGACAGGGGGGGAAACTATGCAAGGAGAAGCGCGTATGCTCACCATAAGTAGTAATGCTCGCTACAGCTGCAGTAGTTGTAGTAATAGTAGTTGTTGTTGTTGTTGTTGTCCATGCACATAAATAGGAAAGCTAGAGAGCGGGAGAGAAGGGTTGTTTCTCACTTGTTTTCCAACTGCAGCGCTCAGAGGTGCCAACATCAAGAAGAGGATTAAAATTTTAATGAGACCTTGATTTTCTCTTTTTCACATATTGACTTCCACAAGCATTTATCCCTTAAAGAAAATGAGTAATTCCTCTGTTGCCTAATTCAACACTTCGTATGTTTTTTTTAAAATATGCAACAATGGGAAACAAGGGATACCATTTACGGTCGAAGGATCCGTTTTCTATGAAATAAAAAAATACCTGATATAAAAAACGAGAGGATTAACGGGAAAGACATGCAGAAGCTTATAAAAAAAAAGCAGTGCATTTTGTCTCGGGAAGAAGAAGTTTCTTTGGGACTCGCTATCTATTTCCAATCCTTCTTGTCGTTTTAGGCGTTTCCTTCCACATAGTAAATCTCTTAAGGTATTTAGATTGGAAAATTGCTTATAAGACGATCAATAGAAACAGGGCAAAATATCACCGTAACTTGTAATAAGACATTTTCATTATTCCATTTGAACAATTGAGGAGGATAGAAAGAAAGTAAGTACACTGTAGTACGCGACTGTGAGTCTAGCGATTTTTTTTCTCACATCGCGTCGTCCAGAGCTTTGTTGTTTCCGTGGAAACTTAAATCCTCATTTTGATCTTTCGTAAGATAATCGCTATCTCCTGCATAGACCTTGAGACCATTTTTACTATCTCTCTCTCTCTCTCTCTCTCTCTCTCTCTCTCTCTCTCTCTCTCTCTCTCTCTCTCTCTCTCTCTCTCTCTCATAGGCCTAAATGAATAATCACACAAACACTAGCATTATATATATATATATATATATATATATATATATATATATATATATATATATATATATATATATTTATTTAGATATATGCGGATTCACTCTCTCCCTACACTTATTTTGAATATAAAATTTGTCTATTTTTTCCTTTCGTGCAAAGAAAAGTTTACACAGATCGTACTGTACACGTTTTTGTAGTTTAAAATACTCTACACAATCTTGTAGATTACAGACCTTTTTTGTTTTCCCATACTCGTCATTGTCTTTTATCTGAATTCGACCTCTACATGCCCCAAGGACAGCTTATCCTGGACGTGAATCCTTCAAGAGAACTGGCAACGTAGCTCAAATTCTGTGCCACGTTTCAGAAAAAAAACGTTTAAATTGTTAACTAGTGTAAAATATTACGAAGGGCTTAATATGATAAAAAGAAAATCTAGCTCTGAATATCTTGGCATGTTGTAGGAATATAGCGCATTCTAACACCAACCAAATTTATTGAGAACGTTTAATATGTCACGCCACTTTCAGCCCTTGCCCTGCCCAAAACGACAAGAAGGTTTGGAAATACTTGTAGGAAGTTCAACGTCTTGAAAATGACAGAAGAGTATGTTCCTTTCCCTTACTCTTCCTGATTTTCCTTCCCTTTCTACTAAATTATTCCGTTCTCTACCTACAAGACACTGCTTCTGATCTGTCGTATCTATTCTGCATTGTGGGTTTTCTAGCAGTAAAACTGGGTAACCGAAAGATTAGATGGTCCTGTTATTACGGTTATCTACATATAAGTAAAGGGGTTTCGAGGGATATTTCATAGCATATTCAATACTCCTTTATAAACAAGTAACTCAAAGTTTTCTTTTTTATTCTTACAGATTCTCAATGTCCTCTACGCCAAAAGTCTTGTGCGACATTCCTGCTTATTTAACTGAGAAGCATTACAGTCACCTTGAAAAGATTACAGGAAAAAAGGACCTGTCACTCACAGGCTGCACGGCGAGATCGTTGTTTTGCTACCGGTGTCCCAGAAGGGCATTGTTGCGTCGGTGGCCTCATCCCTACTCTGGTACCCTGGTACCAGTCAACGTCTATGCCTCGAAACGAGCAGCTTACTAAAGAAACTTTCACTTCTGCTGCACGTGAGTCAACATAAGTTATGATAAAGCGGCTCTTCCCAGGTCGACTTAACCTAATTTTTCCAGAGACAGACGACAGATTCTGGACCCCATATCGTGTGAGGGAGGGTGCGCGAAGTAAGCTGAAGAGAGCTCGCCAGGTTATCATGAAATTCGCACTTGATCTAAAAGCCCTCACTTCTTCATGTCGGAGTTTTGGTATGCTCCACAACCATATGGAAGAAGAGAAGCGGGAGGCCGACTCAGGGCATGCACCTCGCGATGAGAAGTTTCCATCTCCAGGGCGTAATTCTCGCGATGGGAGGTGTCCATCTCCAGGCCGTAATCCTCGTCATGGGAGGTTCCCATCCCCCGAACAAAGAGAGAGGGTCAGGCGGAGCTTGGAGGAAATGCAGGACATGAAGCTAAACTTGGAGAGGCAGCTGCTTCGGATTCTAGGGCAAAGGAGGTGAGTTTTGTGTCATCGTTGTCCACCTTAGCACGAGTACTGGCACCAGGAATGGCTTCCAAAGGGTTGTGACTAAAGAATTTAAAATATGCTCATTCCCGTTACGTAGACTCGACTTAAGTTACGCGCATGCTATGAGCTGTGATGCTTGATGGAGCCATAGCTGTAGTAATAGTGGTATAGTATTATTATTGGAGTGTCCAAATTAAAGAGAAACCCCGTTAGACCCCTTTCATCTTCATCAGCCCATCAATCAGAATTTAACCCCATTTGAGTCGACTGATGCATCCAAAATAGACCAATAAAAGTTGACTATAAATTATTAGCTTACGTTCCTTAGGCGAAGAATATCGGGCTGTCGTTGAAATAGGTAACAAAATATGAAAACACTCAAGATGTTCGTAAACCATAACTTTTTTTTTTTCTCCTACATGAGCCTTGCGCAATTTCCTCCACCGGCAGCTAATGGGGAAAAACTGGGGCAATATGAGAGGAAATACCATGGAAAAGTTAGTTAAATTTATTAATAAAGCTGTAAACTGACTGGAGAAATGAGGAGAAAGGTGAAAATATCACGGGAAAACTGGGTAAGATCTAGAAAAAGAATTTGAAGTAACGGACCATTAAGGAAGGTAAATAAATGATAAAACTTGGTATGAGCTGAAAAACCTCAAACCAGAGAATCTTAGGCGTCCACAGTCGCATATTTTGTTGATATTGCCTAGACATGAAATTTTTTTCTAACAAGTCTTTTATCAAAATTTATTGAAAGTGTCTTGCATGATTGTTACAAAATGGACAGTAAGAATATCAGAAAAGCATTTCAGTTACTTATAAGACAATGATATTTCATACACAGGTGCCAAGACCTTCTGAGAGACCACGTCCGTCGGTGGGACATTCTGATGGTTGCTACGTCGGAAGACCAAGACTTTGCCTACGAGAGCCGGGATGCGATCACTGACATCCTGAAGGGCGTGTCCATAGCTGGCCCCTGGGAAATCAAGCTAGGGGAAAGAAGCCTGGGCCGGTGGGAGAGAATGCTCAGTTGCTCCTCAGTGGTCGTGATCCTCGTGTCGTACGCCTTCCTCAAAGACAACCTCCTGACGCACCTCTGCGCCGAAATCATGTCGATATCGCCGAAGAAGAAGGTCATCCCCGTTTACCTGGACCAGATGAAATCCAGGGAGTTTCCAGAAGAGCTGAGGACCCTCCTCTTGTACTACGGCATAGACGCTCACCATCTGAGGCCGACCGATATCATCAAGCCCCTGGTGCGCTGCCTGCCGAAGGCAATGGCGTTCAAGCGTAACCTCGACGAAATCGACAACATTAGGAAGCTTATGCTGCGCATTTCCTTGCAGCCCGAGGCCTATTTATGAACTGAGGGAATTAGGTCTTAATGTGTGTTGTACGTTTAGGTGTGCGACTAAACTGTATGTGAGTATGTGCACTGCGCTTGGCGACAGTCTTATTAAAAGGAAAATACTGGAAGCCAAAACTATATTTTCTGTTGACTGAATCCCTGTTGACACTTCTGCCAACGTAGGGGACATCTCACGGACGAGTTCGATATTGATACCTTGGGTCATCCTCTGGTATAATGAGAGTGAGCTGAATATCATATTCATAGTAAACTTAATCAATGGTGTTACGTGAATTTACTTGAATTTACCAACATTCATTTACGAAAATAAATCTCGGATCGTGCTCTCACGTGGGTTCCGAAAGTCAGTGCGCTGAGAGACAGCACCTTCAGTCGGTGTGAAGGAATTCACCAGTTCGCCGAGGTGTACTGAACATCCGTTACTCCTATGCTGGAGAGAAGACTTCCGTTTTTATTAACAGAATGAACTTCACAAAACCCAACAGCATCACTGATTTTACCAATATATTCCTCCGTATTCAGGAAAAGTAGATTTAAGGATTAGTTTACGAACAGTGCAGTTGTAAAACAGAATGTTTAAGCGTAGGGCTAAGGCCCGTAAAGTGTAAAAAGAGAAAAGAAAAGATTTCAGTGGTCTAGTTATAGTGGCGGTTGGTTACAATGAGGCCCAAGAACCAACGCAGCGAGTGAGTGGCAGCGCAAGAAAACAACATTGCATCATACTACCCGGCAGCAAATTCCTGAGATGTATGCTAGTATTGCACCAGGCCCGGGTTTATGACCTTCCCCCTAGTTGGGTTAGATTTGTTGTCCCTGGTAGTAATTTTGGGGTGGGAAACGTGATGAGATTATGTTCAAGAAAATTCTGTGGTTTTTAAGATATGGCGTCCCGCTCTTTTTCAGAGAAAGGTTGCAGTACTCTGTTACATCTCGGGAAAATGCCTCTGGGCCATCACACCAAGAGCGGATAGGACGGCACATTTAAGAAGTGACTGGATCCGTTTTTGTGAAATGGGTGACCGGGCAAAAGAGGCAAGAAATGAAAATGTCATCTTTTTCGTCACTTGCTGACTGGTTATGCTGTCCCTGTGCACTTTCATGAAATTCGTGTTTCTTTTCCATTTTTGTCTGCAACAATAATTCCTTCGAAGACGGGAAATGACCAGAATGCATTTTCCTGAATGATGACCCTAACAACAGACCCTTTTTTTCATCAGTCAGACGTGTTTGGCACGTTCTAGACAAATGAAAGAAAACTGGTTGTTTTCACGGTCCTTCATTGTAACTGAGTCGGAATCCAGTTTACCAGAAAACAAAATAGCGTGAAATTTTGCAGCTGAGTGGAGTGATCTGACAACATCACAGATACTTTCTTATCAGATAGATTATTATATTCCTCATTCTTCCACAATTTTCAGAATATGGTCATAAGATGGTGAACGTGTGCATCGCAAGACACCATATCAAACTGAAATTTTTTGTTTATGTGGTATTTCTTTTCCAAAAGTGCATGCACGGTTTGATTACCTGATTACATTCTCGCAGACGTTTTTTAAAACAGCCCGTTTCTTCTTGAGTGGTGTAAACACTGAAGAAAAGGACAGAGGAATCCTTGAACTTGTTACTGTACAAAACGCGTGACTTTATTTCTGCCATCTCATTGATTAATCAAATGATTCACAGTTCCTTCTGCTTGCTCGTTACTACTGTATTTGCTCTCTAAGTCCCATCTTTCGTCAGTGTTGTCTTCTTTTCTTTGACGGAGGATCCATTGCGCTGTTACACAGAAGGTTTTACGAAAATGACCCCCATTGTGGCTACTTAAAGTAAATGGAAATAATTTAATATAAACATTTATTTAACTGAAATGAAATACTCGAGGTATTTTTAATATCTTAGTAAAAAGAAGTTATGATTCATTTACAAGATGATATAGACAATATGCAACAGAAGATTTTTAAAAGTTATGCATCTTGAAAAAAGACCGTAATAGTTGAAAAGACATTGGTGTTACCACCTCTTATGATTACCAAGATCTCCCTTGAATGTACTGATAACTAACACCCGATTTCGAACTAATAATATTCTTGTCTGATTGCCAAGCGCCTGAGACGCCACATAAGCGCTGTAATCTGTCCCTCGCTAGAAGACAGTAGAAGTTAACTTATACACGATTCCCTCTAGTCATCAGCTAGTCACGCAAACAAACTTTGCGAGTGTCACTAACAACTAACCATATATATATATATATATATATATATATATATATATATATATATATATATATATATATATATATATATATATGCTTGAAAAATCACAGTAGATGCACGTGACTTCATTATATAGGCGAATACCACGGGAAAATGACAGAGAAGTGAATAAACACGTGAAAGCACTTGGTACTGAACTTCTGCCTATCATTTTCCTGTGGTATTCGCTAATAATATATATATATATATATATATATATATATATATATATATATATATATATATATATATATATATATATATATATATATAGCGTATATGTGTGTGTGTTCGCGTGCGCACCTACATGGCTCATTCATGATCTCTTATCTCTTATTCTGTAAAGGTTGGGACTTAACCCTCTAATAGGAAGTCTGTCTTGGTGTTTTTGTCACTAAAATATCATAACGAATAAGTAGTCAGTAGCTGTAGGTGGTCTTTTTTCAAAATGAAGTTTCCTATATACTTCATTTTATAATTAGAGTGGATACTAATTATGAGCTTTAGCTCTATAAGATACACTTACAAACATGTGCTGTTGTACAGCACATTTCATACACGCAGGGGTGTACAAATGTACACCTGCATGCATATATATGCAGCATGTATAATATTCATTCATACGTATTATGAAATGAACAATACATTTTGTAAAACTGTTGGATGATTGCTTGTATATATTATGAAAAATTTATAAGGTTACTTCAGTTTGTATATTCTCAAATCAGAATGTGATTTAAGGTAATGGATGAAGATTTAAACGAATTCTATCTTCTATGGCTCTTAATTTTATGTTGGATCTGTGAGATCAAACTGCATCAACGTTCATTATTGAATTGTAAGAAGGACAATAAACTTCGTCTATGTAAGTTTTCTGTTTTCTTAGACCTATTAGCTTAATGAGCTGATGCTTAGTTGTTAGTGCTTGTCATTGTTATTATTACTGTTATTGTTGTTATAAAAATGTCTGAACATATATATGCAACAAAATAAAATTCCATTAACTTACTGATAAGGCTTCCGCAAACGAGGATGTCCAGATGTCTGAAAATAAAACAGAGAGGGAGAGAGAGAGAGAGAAGACGAACTTTCTAAGTAAGGTACTGAAGCAACTGACAGTCAATCAAATAAATAAGAAATCGGAGAAAAAATAAACAAATGCTGAACAAAAAACAAGCCAGAAACCTTAAGCCAAAGAAAAATGGACTCTAATTTGACCAAAGAAAAATGGAAAAGGGGGAAAAATCGTTATTATCACGGCCCATTTGAAAGAGCAATTTCATCTCTGTAATTTGAAAAACGACAGCCTACATTCAAAACTCTAAGACAAATAGGTGTCTTTATTATCAAGTACAATAAATTTGTCATGATTGCATTTATCTCTAAACATTTTATTTTCACTTTATAATGATTAAATTATTCATCCCATTCATCTTATTCCCCCTAATCTCCCCCCAACTCCTTTGTCTCTCTCTCGTTTGGCAAATTCCTTAAAATGAGCGAATGTTAGCAAAACTTTCCGCTAATTGCTCGTCATGCTACTTCTAGCAATGCACCAAGGTGTTGTCAGGGCGTCAGAGAAAGGGATGAAGTGGAGTTTTGTTTCAGGCTTGCACTATTTCGAATGGGGTACCAATGTGTGTGTGCCAATTTTTAGGTGTAGACTAACACGCCACTATTTACGCTTCGAAGCTGATTAGAATAAGAGTTTTCTCTACCACGAAATACAACACGTGAAATTTGTTGATTAGGATGAGACCTCCAAAACAAGTGAACGGGTGTTGGCCTTGACGGGAGATGAGAGATCTAATGACGTCATACTCGTAAGTCTCTTACGTCACTCATAGCAAAGAACATGATTTGACGTCATACTTCGTTGATCTGAGCAAAACATATACGGTTCCCTATACGCATTGGCAACTAAAAGTCGATGACTCCTACGAGAATTTACTAAATAACGGACTGTTTCATGGGAATGACACTCAGTAGATCAATTCGTTCATATGGCGTTTCTCCTCGAAACAGACGACATCCTTTTAGAAGATACATTCGAACTATGGAAGGTCACCATTTTCAGGCTTTGCTTCGCTTGTAAATAAAGTGAAAATGCGAGAACAAGGTAAGTAAGTGACAATGAGAAAGCTTAACCAGGTAATTGTAATAGCTTAGGAACAGGCGACACGCGTCTTCTTTGGCTCCTTTGACTCAGTGGACCGAGGAACAAGAATCCGCACTTGTCGACGAAGGTAAACTGGTTCTTGTCTTTGTGTTACCTAGATCCTCCAAATCCCGGAAATTGCGCTCACCATACAGGAGAGATAAAGTAATAGCTGAATGAAAATTCACACTGGAAGTTACCGTTCAGATCACCGATCTTCCAAAACTGTACTTCGTCAACGTAGACTCACACAGAAAAATCAAAACAAAAACTAACTTATTCAGACGGACGTATCCATGTCCCTTCTACGTAGTTTAGTTGTGCAATAAACGAGTTTATTGCGCCAAGTCAGAGCACCTGCAGGTGTTATGTCTTTGATAGTTGTTAACTAGAAGATTTTATATAACGTCTGATCCAGATTACACACACACACGTATGTATATATATATATATATATATATATATATATATATATATATATATATATATATATATATATATATATATATATATATATATATACTAATTAAAATTAAATTTTTCTCTGGTTTCTCTTTAACGTAAATTAAATTTTCATCTTTACAAAAGTCACGAGAAACTGCTTGTTGGTTTTTTTGCTCCTCTCAAGGATTTTATATTTATTGTTATATAGTTATATTTATCCGCTTGTTTCTTTTTTTTCATACTTCAACGAGCGGAGTATCGTCTTCAGCAATTGCCTCTTTCGCCCGATGGTTTTTCGCTGCTTTTCTCGTCGCCCTTACTTGATGTGGGGGAGTTTTCCATCAGGCAAGGATTCATAGTTTCGGTTCCCCGAAGGGAGGTTCAGCATCCTATATTTCCACTGCACTCGTCGTCATTTGTTGGCTGCAACACTGCTTTCTGGCCAAGGCCAGGACTTTTGACGCTCGCTTATTTTCAACGTGAGGCTGCTGTTGGTGGAGAGGGTGTTCCCTGTGCCCTCTTGTGCGAGTTTGTCTGTGGGTTTGCTTTTGCCCACCTGTGAGCAAGGCCCATCCCTTGCATTGACGAGTGCACTGCTGTATCCTCCGGGAATCGTCAGGAGGCCTTCTGAGGCCGGAGAAGGGTGAGCATCCCTTTTGCCTATATTTGTTCTCCTCTGTGAGTGGACTACCCCGTCGGAGTATTGCTTCAGAGCATCAAGCGGAAGCTCCCGTAGGAGCTTTTATAGACAGTTTCCCGGACTGAAGCAGTTTTCAGTGTATTTTCAGCATATTTGCCGAACGTTTATTATTTGTAGTAATTAAGGTGTATCTCATTTGTTTTGTAAATATTAGTGTTAAGGAAAAAGTCAGTTATTAGTGTTAAGTTTCTTCACTGTGTCTCCGCCTATCGTGTACACGTGAATGAGTGTTGATTTCGATCTACTACTGTGACATTTCTCTCTTACTCTTCGGTATAATAGTTAGGTAGGAGATTGAGGTATGTGTGAGGGTACTGTATATGCTTGCATGTTTTTTTTTCTAGTTCCTCAAGCAGGTTTTCGGGGACACTTTAATTATTAAGTTTGTCTTGTAAATAAATAAGTGTTAAATTTAGGCATTTGATCTTTTTTTGTCACCTTCTTTGAGTGTTTATTACCTAAAGTCTAGTGTGTGGTAAATCTTTGTCTGGACTGGCAATTGATTTATTGAACAGAGGACCTGGTTTAAAAAAAAAAAATTTGTGGCTCTTGTTGAAGAGTTCTTAACAATATATAATGATTTTTGTATACAGGCCACTTTCTTAACAAAACACGCGGAACCTGCTAAGGTATTTCCGCAATCGACATTTATGCTTCTCCAGCTGGGGACTGATATTGGACACACACAAGGATAATTATATGAGAGGAGACTCCATGATACTCATACGAAACAAGGAGCACTAAATCTCAGCTCTTGTCTCCCTAGTCATAAGAGGAAGGTCATCATCAGTTTATGTGATTAAATTACTTTCTTGAGTCTCGGTTTTTCCTAGTATGCCTCTAGTGCACGCCTTTAGTGAGAGTGACATGACTTTCATGCAGGTAAGCGGTATTACATTCTAGAAACAACAACGAAAATGACGTGAGTTACAGGCGCTGTTCCCATTGCCAATGTCTTAGAACAAAGTGTTAGATTAAATTCTGGAAGAAAAGGGCTCCTAGACTGTGCTGTCTCTTAGAACGAAACCTATATTTGGAAGGACATTATCAGCCAATTTTCAAAGCAGTCGTTGTAGATGATGATAGGACTAGGCGAGCAATGCGGGAAGGTCATCTTCTATTATGGAATAATTTCTTAACGGCATGAAAAAAAACTTGCATTACAAGTCACAAGGCCATTAACATAGAATCAGACGTCCAACAAAGTTTAGGTGAAAAATTGTCCATTGATCATTTGAATGAAAGAGCTCCTGTTGCTGATGTGCGTGCAATTTATTCGCATCGGCAGGATCGAATGGTTGTCATTGTCCCTCTTCCTAGAGACACGGCCAACACACTTGTAGGTCAAAATGCCTCCTTCTGGTGCAACACCAGCAGCGTACTGAGCCTCTTGTAGGAACCTATATATTACCAAACAGATCAGCCAGCATCTAGAAAACAAAAGTGGTTCGTCTGAAACGTTTTGTATTCTGTGATAAAGTAGTGCATGGGCTCATGATAGGATCGGCACTGAAGACGACGCACTTAATTGTTCAAGAGCTTCCTCGCTGATAGGAGTTTTACGTCATAATTCGAAAACCGTTAAATCTGTGCCAAAGTTTTACTAAAAAGAATGCCAGAGACAGTCAAGCGATGTAAAGAACGGAGAAGTTCGATAGCGAGGCACATTTACTAAATATTGGTGCTGCTGTTTAGCAAATCTGGTTGCTCTCGGCAGGAGAAGAGGATCAATTATCAGCTGTGAATGGGAAAGATCTATGAAAAATAATATTGACAAACGAGACCATCCGTCGATGGTCCAAGTCATAACCACTACTATTAGGAAACAGAAACCTCCACCACGAGCCACTCTATCTAAAAGAGATGAATCTCAAGCAGAAACACACATCCATATCAGAGAACAGTATTCTAGTAAAGGAAGGACAAATGATCTAAAACAGGTTACCTAACTTTCGCGCGGCATTTGCTGACACTTTCATTAGATGTTTCTCAAAAGTAAGATGTGTCTTAAGTTAAGCCTAGAATAGTTAAAGCTTCAGACTCGTTCAGCAGAGTCCCATCGACTTGGAGGGGAGGATGAGGATGAGGTGGAAAATCTGTACGAGATCTGCTAATCAACAGTCTTTTCGTTTTACTGGAGTTCAGCCTCACACCCCACCGACGACACCATTCACTCATCCGCTCCATGCCACAACTGAGAATAAGGGCAGTTTCATTTCTCATAAGTGGAGACTTACTACACCCACAAATGGTGCATCGTCGGCATACTGAACTATCTTGTTTTCCAGGCCAGCAACCATATCACTTGTATGCACCAAGAATAACTGGGCCTGATGAATAAAACCTCCAGCAAATGCTTTTGCTTGGATTTTAAAGCAATTGCTTGAGTTCCTATGAATAAAACAAAGTAAATGCTTGTGCTAGTAACAAATGCGTAGAGCAGATTCTTAAGCTCAAGCAAATGCTGAGAAATTATCAGCAATTGCTTCATTTCCAGTGAATAAAACATAGCAATTGCTTATGCTTCTTAGTAATTGCTTAAAAAAATTTAAGGCAGCTCCCTAGGTGCTTGAAACTCCTGTGAACTGGATCTGATGGCGGCTTTTCTCCGAATTCGTAAAAGGAAAACTTACCGAAATCGCCATACAACATTGTTCTTATGCCTAAGAAGGGCTTTCACTCACAATTCTTCTTGATAACATAAAATCAAAAGCTTCCCATCTAATAGATGTTCCGGCTCTTATCTTCAACTTGGTTTCACTTCAACTCTGTTGTATGTTCTCCTTCGTATGCGTGTTGTGCAAATACTACCACATAGGCCTAGGTCATTTTGTTCTCAAGAACTTTTTGCTTGTATACGTTCTCAACTTTCACGACATGTGGTTGTGTCAGACTTCACAATCATATGTTTTTTTTTTTTTTTTTTTGAGGTGTTAACAAAGTTAGAGGTCAGTCAGTTTGGTTTAACTTTCATATCATTCACCCAAGAATGCAAAATCCTTTTCGTGCTTCAGGATTTCCTGAATCATTATTACCCGCTCTTGAAAGGGAAAGTACGTCATCACTTCATGGCTGAAAACCTGTAACACAAGTTCTTCTTGTGGGACAGGATCTTTACACCATAAAAATGAATGTAACTAAATGATGAAATATTAGATAATATATCCAAGCACCATATGCTCAATTAGTGACTAGTATCTCATACTAAATGTTAATATGATAAAATGATACATTTGATCGTGATTTACACGAATCAACACGTTTCAAATTTGAATGTCGCATCCATTTTTCATATTTTTCATTATTATAACAGTTCCTCCCCTAGTGCTCTCGGCTAAATGGATCATAAGAAACCTTCATTAGTAAATCGATGTTGCAGTCTAATCCTGTTCAACTTTGTAAGAAGTCAAACGTAGCCGAGATGAACTATTCTACTTGCTTGAATAACTGTGCAGCAAGACTAATTCTAACGTAAAATTAAGTTATTGAAGAACACTCAATAATGATTGTTTTTCATACCCTCTTTATCCCAGAATATTATTAATGTTCGATTTCTTTGTCATTCTACTTTTTCCAGTTCTTAATTGGCCTTTAAAAATTATTTTTTGAAGGGATCTTACCTGTCAGGTAAGTCGCAGTTATTGTGATCTTTTCTTAATTCCTTCAGATCTCAGTGATCCGATATAATAATCTGATATAAGAATGACCTGGGCATTAAATGTTGCAGGAAAATAACTGCGCAATTCATCTGGTGTTTGTTTCATGTAAACAAACTTTGACATTCCTTTCTACAATTTAATATTAGGCACAAAACTACGAAATGTGTCTATATTTAACATCATTATTTGTAGATATAACCAAGTTATTTGCGTAGGAAATTTGTATTTAGTATAGAATGAGCTGGACCCGTCGGGAATGGATAAAACACATAAGTCGCACGTGGCTGGGTCTCTAAGCAAAAGCTAGGAGGACTCCATTCAGCAAGAGGTAGCAAACGGTGATAATTATTATTCATAAGATTTTAAGCAATTGCTTTTTGCCTAAGCATTTGACTACCTTTTGCTACTTGAGCCTTTGGTTTTCCTTACAAGCTTTTGCCTTAAGCAAATGCTTGCTTTTTATTCATTAGGCTCACTAGTGGACCGAGAACACTACCCTGTGGAACTCCAGACACAAATGGGTCTTGGTTCGCTAAAGATCCCATCAGCAACTCGTTGCTGCCTGCCTGTGAGGAAATCTTGAAGTAAATCTAAAACATATCGATCCACTCCAAGTTTACGAGGTTTAGAAATAAGTGCCTAGTGATTTAATTAATCGAAAGCACCCCTAAAATCAATTTGAATTACTCCACACTCAAAATCCTTATCAAGTTCTCTTGCAACAAATGGCATGTCAAGTCTAAAAGAGCATCGCAGGTACCTAACTGCTTCCGACATGCATATTGACTATCAGCAAACAATCCTTTGGATTCCACATACTTACACTATATAGAGGCTTAAAAATAAGTTTTTTCCGCTTAAAGTGTGACGTAGTCTTTTAAGGATAAATCTGTGCACAACTGCAGTGTAGAATGGCTAAAATAAGGAAGAAATCAATTCTCTTGTGGAAGAACAAAAGAGTTTGTTCTGATTCTGCAGTCAATTGACTGCTGTGCTCAAAGGAGATCAGGGAAGACATTTCCTGTATAAAAGGCTTTCATGTATATTCTCTGAAGTTATCACTGAGAGGGACAAGGAAACCCCCAGGAGTACCCCGAGAATCCATGACTGTCTCCAAGGTCAAATATATGAGCAGGATACTGAGGGACTTCTTTTACTTACTTCACAGTTTAAACATACATGGCCTAACTACGTAAAATGAACTGATGAGATTAAGGAGACATGGGTATCTAGATGAATGATAGCGAAGGCTTTTTTTTTTTTTGCTGAGACGCAGATCCCTTTGTCTGGAGGGAATTCTTTTCGAGGAACCTCGACCTCAGTGCACTTAATTATAAAAAAATAATCAAGTCTTTATTCCTTCTGCTACCTCATATAATTCATTCTCTCTCTCTCTCTCTCTCTCTCTCATAAAGTGATTATCCATTAAGCAAAAGAAACTCGGCGAAATATTTCAAGATTGCTACACGTTATCATAGCCATGGAATATGAAATTACGTTGAATATTTAGGGTATTTCCCTGGCTCCAGCGGGCACTGCAGTCTTTCATGCAAAATCAAATGAATGTTGCAAGCTGGCAGACAGGTAGACGCCGCGTTAATGTCTCCTCGGCTCACTTCACGGCTACTGTACCTTCACTAGTTGCGATTCATGACACCCTTACTGGGGCAGAGAACTCCTGTTATTATTATTATTACTATTGTTGATCCTCACCAGCTCAGAGAGTGACGTGGTTTAATGGTCAAATATGAGCTGAAATGTGGTGTAAAATTGTTAAAATCAATTATAAGGAATTTATGGGAATGCAATTTTATTATCCATTTGCCTGTGAGACGTTCAAATCACGCTGTGCCATGATTTATTGTGCGCAAGCAAAAGATTCGGAACTGTTCAGTCCACCCATATCTATGGGTCCACCGGGCGTTCATATAGTTGGTTGATCCTTTCTTAGCGTAAATAACGTCAAAGCTGGCATAGCAGCTATGGAATAAGGGACACGTCTTTCCCTTTATCCCAGGAATCATTCCTAGTATCCGATGTTGCCGTCTGCAAGCAAATTAAAACACATTTTGTACGATCGTTTTCTGTGTTATGCTGCGGGATGTTGGTAGCCCTGCCTGTTGCATGAAATGGTGAAGTCAACTCACCGTGCAAAAGTTCCAGGGAGGATGCTGGTTATCAGCGCGAAAATCTATAGTATCATCTAAACCAGGGGTTCCCAGTCTTTTTGTTTTTCTGTACCCCTTGGGCATTTTTATAGATTCCTGTGTACCCCTAAAAGTTGAGAATGATAAAAAAAACAATGAAATTGATATTGTGATGTAATTTTATTATGAAATCCGTTTGTGTAGACTGCATCTTTTCAGGTCCTGTACAGGTACAGATTACAGCAGTGGGAAGTTCCATAATAGTGAAAAACAAATGGTATTCACCCTACTCTTGATATAACTCAAGTAAAAGATTTGCTTACTAAAATGAGGATATTAAAAAAGAAAGACACCACATTGTGCAATCTCAATGCCGATTGCATCATGTATTGCCCAGTACTGGCTATTCTCTCAGATCCAATGTACCCTCTGAAGAGTACAAATGTACCACTGGGGGTACATGTACCCCAGGTTACCACTGCTTAAGTTGCATTTATCACCCAGATAACGTAAAATCTCAATGATCACTGGCTCCTTAAAGAAATCTTCGCACTCGTCACATTTCTCCCGGAAAGCAGCCTTCTTGATATCCACGAGTTCCTGTACCTTCATCATTTGCACAGAAAATTGGCCATCCTTCAACCCCTGTTTTACATTTCATTGTCTTGCGCAGAGATTTTATTATCAGCGATTCAGGAGTCATTTTCCAGCGAGAAATACCCTGAATATGTCTTACGGAATGTTATCTAATACCGTAGTGACACCTTTCAGAAGTAAGTACATAGAATCTGATCATCAGGTTTCATTCATACAGTACTGAGCAATTGACTCTTGTAATGTTAAAGAACAGGATACATTTCCAAGATAAATTTTTGCAGCTTATAAAACGCCCTTTCATAAATTCTACCGTAACTTCTTTCATTCCTTATGTAATCACTCTTTCTATAAAAGGATGAATTACCACTAAGATATGACGCACAGCCCTGTGAGACATACTTCTACATCAAACTATATAGCCACTTCCCACTCTTATTTATGGACCCACCTTATGCGAGGGTATTTTCAGTCTCTCGGTCTGGAACAGTATAGTGACATTGCCAGTGGAGATTTGAGCATAACCAAGGGGATCGTTTATGGAAGCAAGAAAAAACCAGACACTTCAAATTTCCTTAAAAGATTTATGGCTGTCATCAGTGTCCTGAATAATGACTGATATGTGTATGTGACGGAACCTGACAAATCAGGTGCGCTGGTAATTGTAAATGAAGTGAGTACATAGAAAAAATTAGTAATCTTTTGAGTGATGAATATACATGCAAGGAGCTAAATGAAAATCTTGTAGATAGTGTGAACAGCGATTTCAATGGAAAAGTTAAAGTTCTATGAAAAGGAAATAACATGCTGGGATTTTATCGAACACGGTAGACTCATAGAGAACAGGCAGCTAGTCGAATTTATTAAGAGATGTGCAAAAAAAATTCAACTGACTTCAATTGGAAATTTCACTCACAATATTTTGGTATGGCAAAGGGTAACCCTTTGTCTCCATAGTTAAGTAATTTGTATTTGGAATTTTTTGAAAGAAGAATATCATGAAAATCACTCCACCAAACGTAGTCTGGTTCAGGTATGTTGAAGACATATTATGAATTTGGCCAGGGAACGAAAATGTAAATAACTTTTTTTTGGCACTTTAGATGAATTCGGACCTTCAGTTAAATCCACCATGGAAAAGGACAAGACTGGTAGCCGATCTACCCTTTTCGGATTGCCTAATGCGTAGACCTAGCAATGGGTTTAAGTGGTGTTTACAGAAAACCTGTCAATATTTCTGTTTATTTTCATTTTTACTCTGCTCAACGCAGTAAAGTTAACAAGTCAGTGTTCACGTCCACGTTTTCAAGAGCTTTACGTAAATGTAGCCATGAATACATTGATGATGAAATAGACAAGATTAGGAACACATACAAGAAATTGAAGTGTCTTGACTGTATTAGACAATGCATTAGGAGAGGGAAAAATGAAAACACTTTGTATGAAAACAAAAAAGGAATTTACAAAACAAAAAACCAGCTTATACTATCATATGATAGTAATGAAAAATATTCCTCCCCCCTCCTCTACTTGAGAACTTTGGAGTTAATAAAGCATTTAGAACAATGAAACATGTACCTATAAAGAACTCTTCAGACAATACTAAAGGAAGCTTATATAAAATGCAATGCAAGTCTTGTGATATAACTTTTATATTGGTCGAACTGGAAAGCAGTGGCAAAGAGAATAGAACAGCATAAGAAATGTGTAAGATGATTACAGGTGAACAATGGTGTTTCTGCAATTTAGTGAAAACAATCACAAGAGAACAATCCATTGAGCTGGGACGAAAAAGATAATTTATCATAATAAAGCAGTGAAAAGAAACATCACTGGCTCTTGTTTTATAAAAGAAAGCCTTTATAAGAATATGAATATCAGTAAAGGCAAGTATAAATTTGATCTAGTCATTTCAGAAAAGAATATTGTAAAATGCTGAAAATCTAAGGAACGTAGTAGATATGTGCGGGAAAAAAGGATTAAAAAGATTTATAAACGGAACATCTGACCTCAGGTAAAAATGGGTGAATGACTCTACCCACTGGCACCTGTCAGGTGTGGGCTTTTCCAGTGGTCTGTTTGCACTGTGCACGTAGCATATATACAGTAATGTGAATTTCTACCTCTGCGTATCAGTCCTGCGATAATAGCTCATAAAATAAAGGATTTACATCCAGTCTTTAATTTTCCCAGAGGTAATGTGAGATATATAAACCACGCCAGAGTATATATATATATATATATATATATATATATATATATATATATATATATATATATATATATAATATATATATATGTAGGTATATATATAATGCATGTATGTTGTTGTTGAGAATTTGTTAGTTTTATTATTATTATTATTATTATTATTATTATTATTATTATTATTATTATTATTATTATTATTATTATTATTATGTAGTCCACAAACGACACCCAGGCAGCTCAGTAAGTTGCCATAAGAACTGAAGAAAGTGAAGAAGAAATTAAAGACATCTGTTCAACAACAATCATATTAAAAAAAGACATGACCGTAACGATTTTAGCAGAAATTAGAATAAGGATGTTACAAATTCTGTATTGCCTTAGAATACTAAAAACCTTGGCAGTAGCTAAGACTTCTGAAACATGGCTGCGTAGATCGCTCCTTCATGTTCAGCCTCTCTAATTTGAATGATCTTGTTGACAGACATGAAGTAAATTGTTTTCGCTCATTAAAAATAAATAAAAATTTAAATTTTATTTTAAGTTTTAATAAATAATTATAAACTTATAAAAATTAGTTATGTGGATAATTTATTTTTTTCCGGTAAATTCAAGAAAGAACCAAAATCATCTCTGTAGGTTTGTTTTCATCTGAGCTCTCACAATCTCTTCGTGACTGGGTCCTGCTCTCAGGACGGTCAGTGTTAGTATCGACTTTTGTTTTTCGTCTTCATGTCTGTATACATCGTATTAGTATGTAACAACCTTGCTATTTTGTTTCTTGTAGTGTGAGGCTTTGAGGTGATCGAAGTTTGATTTAGGTTAATTAACGGATTTTCGTGATTTTTAACGATAAAATTGAACATCGGACATGGTTTGTATAGGTGTGAACGGGTGATCGGACCGAGCATTTGTAAGTCGACATGTGCTCTATTTTGGTTAAACCGGTATATGTTTTAGAAACTGTAGCATTTCTCTCATAGTAATGTCAGCATCTGGTCATTGCTACGTAGATAGTTTAGTTTAGGCTACCGTTATCGTAGACATAGTCTCCATGCCGTTAATTTAGAACTTGGACTCGATCGAAGTTAGCGTAAGCATCCGGTATTTTACGAAATCGAGGCCAGGCTGTAGATTACGATGGACTTTTCCATCAGTAATAAGTTATTTCATGTCCCGAACTTCGGGTCTCATTTGGTGAGCGTATCCTATTTTAGCGTATTCGTATATTTGTAGATGTAGCCTAGCTCAGGATAGGACATATGTAAGGTTAGACTAGGTACTCTGAACAGGACTGCATGTGGCTGGTAAAAGAAGGCAGGGGGGAAATCCTACAGTTTATTGGTCCAAATTCACTGCTCTCGTGCGTGTTTTTGTGTAAGGTTTGGTGGATCTAAGTATTAGACGGTGGGTATTTGGCGAGAAATGGCAGTTTAGTTTACTGTTTGGTTGCTTATTTACAATTAAACATTATTTTTGGAGGATCGGCTGTAATTAACCAATGAAGTCCCCAACAAGGGGTTTCTATATGCGTTCTTCACAAGACAGAGCATGGGTACGTCTGTTTCGAATAGTTCCAGTCTCACAGCTCTCGCTAAGTGCAGAAAACCGACAGCTGCTGATTGGTGGCCCGAAAGCTAGCGCATGCGTGTCAGTAGCACTAGTAGTGAGTGAAAAGTGCCTTTGGAACGGCTTCCACTATCCATTTATTTGCCCTTTTTACGCTTGTTTTCCATGTTCCAAATGATGTATAATGGGAAATACATTAGGGTACCCAAACCTTTTCCCAAGTTATTTACCCCACCAAAAACTACCCAATTCCCAACGGGTCCCCCTTAATGTTGGCAGTGCTCAAAAGGATTTTACCACACCAATTCTAAGATAATTTACAGCTTAATTACAGCCAAGTGACAAAATATTACTTCAAATTCTTGTTCAGCAGGTAAAGTTCTATAGGAAAAGTCAACGCAACGAAAATAGCTCATTATGTGTTTGATATTTGTAATAAAATCACTGCTGCATTTGGTGGCGCAAAAAAAAAAAAAGCAACAGAAAAACTTTAACGGTAAGGGCAACCCTGTTGGGAAACCAGGGTTTTGGGGTGGGGGAGCTAAAGACGGGTATATGCCGCCCGTAGCATATGGAATTCCTGATTTTCTGACCCGCTAGTCTGCATGCAAGAGTCTTGCCTACATAAACGTTATTCGTTATTGACAAAGTGACCCGCTACACTACATCTGCTTGTCCCGTCGGTCCCACTGGCGGGACTTGTGCTGTGTTCGGGGAGCCTGTGAGTGACCGCAGGACCCCTCTTTTGGCGCCAAAAAATCGCTATAGAAAACTCGCCGAAAAAATTTTGCTCCCTCTGTGCTTCATGATGGTAGTGGAAAGCAGCTGAAAAACTAATAAACGATAAGGGGGACCCCATTAGGAACCGGGGTTTTGGGTGGGGAGAAGCAAAAGTTGGGTTTCCTGCTGGCTGTAACGTACAAAATTCGTTAGTTTCTGACCCGCTAGTCTGCATACAAAAGGTTGTCCCGCTAGGCTACAACCGTAAGACTGACCCGCTGAAGTACATACATGATGCTGACTTGCTAAACTACAGACATGAGGCTGACCCACTACACTACGTGTGAGGCTTGAGACTTACCCGGTGCTCTACTCACAACATTTTGTCCCGCCACTCTTTACAGTAGGCCCACCCTGATGCACCTACAGAAACCGCTAGGCTGGGGTACTTGCAGCCTATAAGAACCATGGTTAGGCTATTCCCTACCTACATTAGGGTGGACAGAAATCGCTAGCCTAGGCAACCTGTAGCCTACATAAGAAACATCGATTAGGATATTCCCTACCTTGCTACCTACATTAGAACGGGCGTTAATTTTGTAACAGTGAGTTTCTTTTTTAAACATATCTGCTCTCAGTTTGGGGTGGCAGAACGGCGCTGCACCCCTTATCCGCATTTTTAAAGATTCTTGGCAAGCTTGTATGCTCTGGCAAGAGGTAATATCTGTATTCAGTGTAGCCACAGGTTAAAAAACGACAAACAGCACACTAAGGTCAGTTTCAAAACACTACCTAACCTAGCAACAGAACAAATGTAAAAAGGCAGGTAAATGATCTGCTTATCGTCTTCAAAGTCACTGCTGTCCGACCATGTTGGTAACAGTATCGGCTTCGTAGGTCCTACTGTCCTGGGCTGCTTTGCAACTGCTGGCTGCTGAACAGGTGAGTGGGATTCACTCGGTCTGGGTCTTATTGTAAACGGTTGGGAAAGTAAATCAGAGATAGGGGATGTTGGGCGGCTCTTGAGCGGATAGATGCACTTAACTAAATCCAAAAAGGCCCGAAAAGTGAACTCCCCAGTGCTCCGTAGGAACTCGAGGACTGTGACAATCTACAGGTCTGTGTAGGAATTGAAATCTTCCGACCGGCTAATGAAGAGTTAGAGGTATTTATTTCTGGTGATAGAAATCCATTTCTCGCTATAATGTGGTTCGGATTCCACAGTAAGCTGTAGGTCCCGTTGTTAAGTAACCAATTGGCTCTCAGCCACGTAAGATATGTCTAATCCTTCGGGCCAGCCCTAGGAGAGCTGTTAATCAGCTCTGTGGTCTGGTAAAACTAAGGTGTACTTAACTTTTATACTTAACTTTTTTTTTCCACGGTGTCAACCTTTGGAAACAAAATCAGGTCGTGACTTTCCTTCCAGCTGGTTCTAGAAAGAAAGGACGCGTGATTCTGGTGTTGGCCTAGGCCTGTGAATCATATCGATAGAACACATTGTGATTGGTTCAAAGTATTTAATCTGTAAGCCCTAGGGCATGACCTGGGTCAGCCTGAGATACGATTGGACGGAATTAAATTTCCCACAATCAGGTCGGGTGATGTGTGGCGGTAGGCTTGGGAACTACGGGTTGAGAGGAGCGCCGCACTTCGGCCATCTGAAGAACTACGGTAGAGCGGTGCTCTGTGACACTGTTCATGTCAACTTGGTACATAAAAAGGTACGCTCTGCTGAAAAAGTTGTTGTTCGGGAAAATCAAGCAAATTGGCTAAGTTAGTTTTTGGGTAGAATCTGGCATGCTGAGCAACATTTATTCTGTGCCGTTTTTCATTTAGAGTTGTTAATGAGTTATGGGTGCGTCCCTCAGTCATCCAAACTACCCGCGTTCGGACATGTGCTCCGGCACCGGCTATGACCTAACCAAACAGACCAAAACCTTACCGAACCTGGAATAATGTGTCCTGACCTAACCTAACTAGACCCAACCTAACCTGACTTGAGGCGCCCTGACCTGGCCGGGGTTGCTTCACCCTCCTGGACTCCCCTCAGTTTTTAGCGCACCTACCCAGGCAGGTGGGCTGGTTTAGGCTATTCCTTGACAGCAGTAGGCCCAGATCATATTTCACCATGCACTGACCCGCTACTCTGCATCATCTTGTTACTTTGTTCCAGTCGGTGGGACTAATGGTTTGTCCGGACATATGATTCAGCACTGGCCATGACCAGACCGAACAAATCAAAACCTAAGCAAACCTAGCATAACATGTCCTGACCTAACCTAAACCAACCCAACCTAACCTCACTTAAGGCTCCATACCCTGACCTGGCCCCCCCCCAGATTTTTAGCGCGAATACTTGGGCGGGTGGATTGGCCTATGGTACCCCTTAACAGTAATGGGTCCAAATCATCATAATTCATTATGCAATAACATAAATGCCAAAGAAAGGGATATGCACTGCTTACCTTATTCAAAATCGCTGCTGTCCGACCATGAGGGTACCAGTCTCTGCTTGTTTGCAGCTGCCAATCAGGTGAATCGGAAGTACTTGTTCCGGGTCTTATTGTATTCTTCTGGGAAAGTAAATCAGAGACGGGGAATGTCGGGCGGCTCTTTAGCGGACATATGCATTTAATTAAATAAAGAAATGCCCGAAATGGGCACAAAACACCTTTTAGATATCACTTCTGGAGCCACTTAGTAAGTTCACCAGTGTTACATTAAAAAACAAGGACAATTGGAATGTACAAAAATCTGTGAAAGAATTAAATTCGTCAGTGGATATTACTTTGGGAAATAAAAATCTGTCGTGACTCTCCATCTCGGCAGTTACAGAAGGAAAGAAGGGTGACTGTGGTCAGGGCATGGGCCTATGAATCATATTGATCAGACATTCTGACTGGTACAATGTGTTTAATCCGTGGGCTGTAGGGAATGACCTGGGTCAGCCTGGGATATGATTGGATAGAATTAAATTTCCTGTGATCGGTCGGGGCGACATAAGGCGGCAGCCTTAGGAACTACAGGGTGAGAGGAGTGCTGCACTTCGGTCATCTTAAGAACTACTGGAGAGCCATGCTGTGTGACACCAATCACGTCACTTTCACGCTTAGAAGTTGTATTGGTATGAATTGCTTACCCCATCGAATTATTGTAACTCCAGCACTACCTGGGTACCTGAGTATTTTAGTAGTTTTATCACAAAAAGTGCATTTATTCATGAAAATACAGTAATTAATGAATATTTCTCAGTGAAAAATACCGCAAATGACCGAATTTTCAGTGAATAATGTATATATATGTTCCATAGAGAAATCCGCGAATAGGGCTTTACTGTATAATGGTACCCTGTGTACTTCAACCAATATTGGTAAAAGCAAATGTGGCAATCTCTCTCTGTTGGCTCTCCTAAACCTAGTCCCTGTCAGACTCCCATAAACCACGGAGGAGGCATACTGCCAGTCCATGGGAGTCTGAAGGAGTTTTGCCCCCGGATGGCTGCCCCTCAATCGAGCCCTCCGTCCGCAGGTGTTGATGGACACAGTCATGGGAAAGGCGTCCAAAGAGAAGTGCTTTTTTCTAGTGATACTCCAATGTAGACAAAGTTCCGATGGCATTTTTTGGAGTGAATCTTGGCCATTGAAGAGGCTTTTTTCGGATGAGACTTGCTCTTCTCCACCATTGTAAACGTCCCATGGAGCAGGAGTTGAGTACACATCTTTTTATGTCTTCTGGGATTGTCTTGAACTTTTGTCCCATGAACTGCTTCTGAAACGCCAGCATTGGCACTAAGCAGACCATCAGTTTCAGAGCGTTCTTTTTGCTCGATTCCGTAGCACCCATTAGCACGAGCTCCCTATGGCGCCAGAACTCTTCTTCATATAGAGCTCCCAACACCAGCTCTCATGTGTCTGGCGCCAGCCTACAAGTGGCTGACACCAATCTCTCTTTAGCTCGGCGCCTGTCTCTTCTAAGAGCATAAGGTACAGTATTATCCTACTTATGGTGGGGTTAGGTTCTAAAACCATCATTTGTTGGAAAAAAAGTATCTCAAATATAGCCTAGCCTACACTATAAAATATGCTCTATACATATATGGTATAGTAATTATTAATATTGGCTAATTCTGGAGGTTCATGCAGATTAACTTCATGATAACTGAGTACAAAGAGAAATTGAATAACAAAAGATTTAGCTTAGCCTACACGTAGGTATATCATATACATAAATGGTAGCCTGGCCTACATTATACAGTATAGGTATTGCCCTACCTACGAAGGGGTTAGGTTCCAAAAAACTCATCGTTTGTTGGAAAAAATGCTTCTCGAATATGGCCTAGCCTGACTTACGGTAATCAGTACCATCTGTACATATATGGTAGCCTAGCCTACACTACACAGTACTGTATACTCTATACATAGTAATTATTAGTGTTGGCTAATTCTGCGGTAATTATTAGTGTCAGCTAATTCTGCAGGTTCAATGCAGATTGACTTATGATAATTCAGTATAAAGAGAAATTGAATAACAAACAAGGCTTAGCCTATACTGTGGTATATTGTATAGGCTACATATACGGTAGCCTAGCCTACATTATACTGAACTATTCACATATATTAATAGTATTATGCAAACATCAGCATGACGAATGTGCATCTTTTTCATGGATCTTTTAAAAAGTTATGCTTTACTACATTGTATCTAATTGCGTATATTCTCATATTGCTTTTGTAGCCTCTAGTTAGCGAAATTAATGTAGATACTTTATTTATTTGGGACAAGGATATTCTTCGTTGTACAAAGTGTTTTTAAGTCGAAATATAACATACGTCTCGTTGTGAAATTAATTTAGCTTTTTTTTTTTAATGTATGACGTTCGCGGGCATCACGGTTGGCCGTTTTGGGGGCAAGTTTTTATGTAAAAAAAAAAAATCAAGATTCCATTCGCTATTTTCACAATTTCATCATAATACAAGTTTTACGTATTTATCTTATATTGGCGTGAGAACAGCAGTAATTTGTGTTCTTTCATGCCCAGTATTTTTGATTAAAATAGTCTCCAATTTTATTTACGGTCAAGTTTCATTCATGTTGCCGATGCACGATAATTTATAGTCAATAGCAGCTTGAACATTGTTTTCTCAGCTTCAGCTACAACTTGCAGTTTAAAGTTACTGTAGCAGTATATTTCCTTCCTGATCTTTTCTCCAAAGCAAATAAAGGTATAGTGTAAAAAATATATCTGTCCTATTGTACTTAACGTCATTTGTAACATAATACAATAATTGTTTAACTGTACGATGGTTGAAATACAAGCAAAACAGTTGTTATCCAATTCGATCATTATCAAAACAACAGTTTCTTGTTCAGTTGTTTATGTCTGTACGCATTTACATTAAAGTATAACGTTACTAACAATACTTTTATCATTCTCTCTTACTTTTTTAACTAGAAGATGGAATAAAGAGATGAAGGAAAAGAAGTTGGTCTATTGTAAGTTGGTTTCTCTCGCTGCCTGCGCTCGCACGAAATCTAAAAATATTTTCTAAATATTTTTGTATCTATCAATTGCTAACCCCATCATAAACTCGAAATATCCTAAGTCAAATTATTGTAAGTCGAGCACTGCCTGTAATCTATATTTATATGTTAATATCGTATTATACAAACATCAACGTAATGAATATGCATCTTTTCCATGGATCTCTTAAAAAATTATGCTATACTTCACTGTATCCAATAATATGTGCTCTTAATATTACTTTTGTAATATAAAGACGATCATAGCGGTCAATGTTTTGGTATGGAAATAGAATACGCTTTGATTATTTCACCGTATTTAACTTGGTTTAGAGCGCTTTTCTTGCTTGTAGTTAGCATTAATGGGACAAGGTTTTTCTTTATATGAAGTGTAGTTTTTTTTGTTTCCCTCGATTAATAGATGACGGCTGTTGGGGGGGGGGATTTTTGTTTTGTATAAAAAAAAAGTCCCTTTGCAATTTTCACTCTTTCATCATAATACGAGCATTACATATTTATCTTTTATTGGCATGAAAACAGCAGTAATTTGTATTATTTCATGCCCAGTAGTTTTGATTAAAATACTTTTCTCTCTTTATTTATGCTCGAGTTTCATCCATGTTGCCAATGCACAGTAATTTATAGTCATTAGCAGCTTGAACATTGTTTTCTCAGCTTCAGCTACAACCAGCAGTTTAAAATTAGCTGTATATTTCCTTGCCAACCTTTTCTCCATACTGAATAAGGGTATAATGTAAAAATATATCAGTCCTGTTCTACTTAATGTCGTTTGTAACAACTACGGTAACTGTTTATTGTCGTACGATGGTTGAAATACAAGCAGAACGGCTGTTGTTATCTGATTTGGTTGTCAGCAAAATGGCAGTTTCTCATTCGGTTGTTTATGGCTGTATGCATTTGCGCAAGAGTATAACTTTATTAACAATACTCATCATTCTTTTACTTTTTTGACTAGAAGTTGAGGTAGAGGGATGGAAGAAAAGAAGTTGGTCTATTATGATTTGGTCTCTCTTGCTGCCTCTGCCCGCGTGAAATTTAATATTTTCTAAATATTGTATTTATTAATTGCTAATCCTGTTGCAAAATCGAATTATCGTAAGCCAGATTATCACACAGTCGAACCTCGTTAAATGGGACCCCATTAATCCGGATATAAGATAAGATGGACACTGAAGGAGGTCTGCCGATTTAAAATGCGTAATGTTCATCCACGATTTAAGATACTTACTGTTCCTCTGCTCATCGCCATATACCATTTTCCATTTTATTTACCAAATGTGCAAAGTATGAAGTTTGGTAGCATAAGTTAGGCTGACGTAGTTCCTAGACTTCATTGAAATTTGTGTAGAAATTGTACCCTGAATGGGGTTTTCATTCCAGTTGTATGTTAGCTGAGGTACGATTACAAAACAGTGGTTCATTGCAGGAATTCGGTAAATTCAGCATTTTTGCAATGTTTCAAGTCCCGACTTAAAAAAAAGAGATTGGTAGGTTTCATTCAGAATTGGCATTTTAAAAAAATGTTTAGTTGCCTCACTGTTGTTATGAGCTGATGAGTGAATATGCAAGAATTCAAGATACAATACCTAAATAGTTATAAGTAGTTGCAGATGCACTACCTAAATAGTTGTAGATATCATTATAGGCAATTGTAAAGTTTATAAGAAAAAGGTTAGTTACAGAGGTTAAAGTGGTTAATTAAGGTTTAAGAAGGAAAGTAATTAGAAATAAAACATAATCCCGCACTTGAATGGCGATGCCCTTGTAAAGGAGTTGCCTCTTTTCTAGCAGTCTGGGCACTTTCGAAATGTTTAGGCGAGCTCTTAATTGGCCACTAGGGCTCATGAAGTTTTTTACCGAAGGTAGCAGTTGAAGGATTTAAAAGAATGCAGTAGTCAGACAGTCCAAAGAGATTTATGATAATTGTCAGTATAGTGTGGTTGCTTACTTGTGTATGTGTATATATATATATATATATATATATATATATATATATATATATATATATATATATATATATATATATATATATATATATATATATATACAGTCGTAAAAAAAAAAGCGAGCGACTCTATTTATTACTGTAATAAGCGTTTTTTCTTGCGATTTCAGTATATATTTTCCCCAATTTATCGTTAGCTGGCAGCCTGTATTGTCTCGCTGTTAGGTACCATGAGTTTCTAATGCACTTCAGTGATACTCAAAGCTATCACAAAGGTCGGCTGTCATTGTATGCGCTCGTGCCCCATTCACGCTTTAAATCACCGCTACATTTAGGCCTCTTGCTTAGCTAATGGGCTAAAACTTCCTTATCCTTGGTTAAGAAAGCAGAAATTGTGACCCTATGGAAAACTGGCAAGTCAATGTCAGCTATTGCAAGAGAGCTGAAGAATCTCTAAAAGCACCGTCATTGTGGTGCAACCGCTCCAAGACAGGAGACCTTGATTCATCACTGAAGGGAAGAAAGGCTCAGGAGGCCACGAGTACAAAAAGAACGGATAACATTTTAAAAGGATTGTTATGGAACATCCATCAATGCCAGCCAAAATTTTGAAGTCTCAAAACCCTGATCTGTTAGGTTCGATTTGGTCTCCCATTGTGTTGCAGCAAAGAAGCCACTCCTCACTAAGCCTATGAAAAAAAAAAAAGGATGGCTTTTTGCAGAAAATATTTGAAGTGGACTGAAAAGGATTGGGAAAGGGTAGTTTTTAGCGATGAATCTAACTTCCACATTATTCATAGCGCTGGCAAGAAAGTAAGGAGGCCCCAAGGATCTAACCGCTATGCATCAAAATACACAGTCAAGACTGTGAAACATCCATATGTGATGGTATGGGGATGTTTCAGCGGATATGGGGTAGTGGGGATTATATTTTCTCCCAGAGAGCACGACAATGAATGGAGAGATTTATGAAAATGTCTTGGAAAATGATTAGTCCCTTACAAGGAACTTTTGGGCATGCGTGTATTTATGCAAGATGGAGCACCTTGCCACCGATTTCATTTTCTTAAGGAATTTAATATTCAGAAATTTGGCCAGGCAATTCACCAGATTTAAACCCAATTGAAAATTGCTGGGCATACATGAAACAAACTGGGCACCTGAAAAGGTCCCTCCCAAATTGAAGGATGCCATCCGTATTTTATTTGATGGATGCACAATATTTCAAAGATTTAGCACATTCAATGCCAAGAAGGTTAAAAGCTGTACTTAAAAATAATGGAGAAATGTCTAAGTATTGAAAAAAATATAAGTGAACTAAAATTTTCCCTTTTATTTTCCTTTTTTTATATCATTGCTATGATTTGTTTACAAATGTAGTGGGCGTTGGTTTTTTTTTTGCGCCGACTGTATATATATATATATATATAGTATTTATTAAACCTTGTATTTTATTTTGCAGAGTGACCATGGCACCTAAAAGGAACAATATTATTCCGAATGCCCACTTTCATAAGGATTGGCAGCGTTATGTACGCTGCTGGTTCACACAGCCTGCCAGGAAACAGCGTAGGCGAGATAAGCGGCAGAAGAAAGCAAGATTAGTGGCCCCAAGACCTCTGGGAAAACTGAAGCCCATCATTACCTGCCCATCCAATAGGTAAGATTACTTCAGTGGTGGTCTAGTGATGATGTATTGATGATTTTTTGTCATGCTATAATGTGAAGACCATTGATGATTCTTCTTGCCATTATGGGAACACATTCTGAAAGTTTTGTTGGTGGAATAGTATGCACAATTCCTTCTGAATTCTAAATATATAAGGGCTGTTTTAAGAATTTTAGTGTAAATTTGTTAACTCCATTGCTTTTTAATATTGAAAGCACATTTATCTTCCAGATACCACATCAAGAAGCGATTGGGAAAGGGCTTCACTTTGGAAGAACTTAAGGTATTAAGTTGGTAGCTAATTTTTAACTTGGTCTGTGAATTTGGTAATGTTATACTGTACCCCTCCCTTTTTTTCATGCCGTGTCCCTGTTATGTTTATTTATTTATTTATTTATTTATTTTTTATTTTTTTTTTTTTTTTTATTTTTACAGGGAGCAGGTCTGAATAAACGTTATGCCATGACAATTGGTATTGCTGTAGACCATCGCCGAACTAACAAAAGCATGCAAAGTCTGCAGAGAAATGTAAGGAGACTAAAGGAATACAAGAGCAAATTGATCCTCTTCCCATTGAAGGTCAACAAGCCCAGGAAAGCAGATTCCTCTGTAAGTATCTCTCTCTCTTTTACTGTATAGAGTTTTACAAGAGGCATTGAATGTTTTGAGATTGGAGTGGCTTATTTTTATGGCGGATTTTCTTTCCTTATGCATTATATCTTTTGCAGCCCCAGGAACTTGCTATGGCACAGCAGTTGGTAGGAGAAGTCTTACCTCTTCATCCACAGTCTATAACTGAAGCCTCCAGAAAAGTCAGCAAGAGAGACAAGACTTACAGCTGCTTTAATGCCCTCAAGAGTGTAAGATCTTATAACCCTGTTCATTTTTATAGAGAATTAAATCTCTCAAAATGTGATATGTATGCTGTATATTGCCTTTTCATACAAGTAACATACCAAGTAATTATGTTTCTACTTGCGGGGCAGCCTTTTTAAAAATTTGCGGAAGCGCTTCTATTTTTTTTTGTGTAGATGACAGGCTCTGCCTACTATCGGAGTACTTGGGAAACAACCAATAGGTAAACTCAGTTGTTTCTGCCGGCTTGTCGTACAATATTGCGCCATTGTGGCAGCTTTTTTCATGGTTTTCAGTTGTATTTTGGTAATGTACAATTGCATTGCTTCAGTAGCCAACATAGTTTTGCCAGCTTATTAGCTTTTTTTGGATGTCCAATTCCAGCCCTTCTAGTATTTGTTGTTGCCACGAAAGGTTAACAAAATCTTATCCTCATTCAATATGCAGTAATTGTAGGGGCAAGAATGTAGTAAGGAGAAAGCTGGTGTTGAATGTCCTTGGGATGAGAGGCAGTGAAAAGTGCTTAAATCACACTTAAATAAACTAGAGAGGTATAGGAAGAGGAAAGTAGCTTATAGAGCCGAGAGACTGTCACATGGCCTAGAAACAATTACTAAACTAGTTTAGTAGCTAGTCCTGCTCTCTCTCCTACTCCTAATCCTGCATTTTCTCCCAATACTCGCCCTCCTACTATGCATCCACCTACTCCCGTGCCTGGCTCCCTTGCATCTGACCCTAATACCATTGCCAGTCTCGAATCTAGGTTTGATGAGAAGATAGGTCTTTTGTTTAGTACAGTGGGAGAATTGAGAGTGTCGCTGAAAGTGATTATGGATAAAGTCTTTGCTAAAAAGGTGATGAGTGACTAGTGCAAGTAGAGGAGGTGGCTTCCCATCCAGTCAGTTCTCCTAGACGGAGATCCTAGTCTTACTCCTGTGAACCTAGGAGAAGACATACTGGAAGTCCAAGGGAGGCCGAGGGGGTTTGCCCGCAGGTAGTCGAACCTGTTGCATGATCCCAGGTGTTGACAAACAGCTGTTGGAAAGGCTCTCTTTGGAGGTGCATCAGTTGTCTTACAGTTACGACAATTCCAGTACTGACAGGATGCGCTGGAAACGATACCCATTTTCTTCAAGACCACTTGACTGCCCTTCTGATTATGTTGGTCGGAGTTCAGATCCTCTTCCAGTTAAGCGGCATAGGAAGGCCAGTGCCAGTCCACAACCTTTGTGTAGGGATGCGATCGACACTTCTGTCCTTAACCCCTGTTCAACATTTGTCTTTATTGAACATTCCAGAGGCCTTCTCACCTGAGCGCCCATCCGCTGAGCCCCCTCACCAGGCTTCACAGCGCCCACTCATAGGTGCCCAACTGCATTTACCAAACGTCTGGCTCAACTTTCCGAGCGCATGGCTCCACTTTGCTGGTGCCAACTCTGCAGTACCCTACACCGTACCCACTTCTTGAGTGCCAGGTGCCCTCTCCCAGACGTGTTTCTCCTCTTCAGTCTGCTAAGAGACCACGGTCTTTGTCACCTTCAGATCAAGACGAACTGCTGTTGGCTCCGATTAAGCGATAGTTAGCTGAAATCATGAGCTTGTTGAAGAAAGCTCCCTCCACTGCCAAGACTTTCCATGATCCTATCCTGTCCCTGGTCTTCTCAGAAGAGGAGGTCGATCAAGAACCTGCTCCTCCTCCGTATACAGTTCTTCTACAGTATCCTGTGGCAAACATCCCCACCTTTTTTGGCCCAGCTGCCCTGGTCTTGCCTGCCTTTACTTTTTTTTTTTTTTTTTTTAATGAGACTCCTCCAGACGACAAGACTAGATGCCCCAAGATGGTACTTTCTTCGTCCTCCAAGAAGTTGTTCAAGAAGATGGGAGATTGGTCTTCAGCTAAAAGGGAGCAAGGGAAATTTTCTTTCACCTTTCCTCCTGTTTGCTTAGTTTGTAGCAGGTATTTATCATAAGTCACTGGGGAAGCTACTCCTTTGGGAGTAGCTGCCTCCTTCCAAGGGGACTTCTCTGGCCTCGTCGACGCTTCTCGACGTTCTGCATTCTAGTCGGCAGAACTAGATCACCATGTTGAGGATGTTTTCAAGGTTTTTGAAGTTTTTAGCTTTCTTGACTGGACAGTGGGAGCACTGGCAAAGAAGATTGAGGACTTCGAAGATTTATCGGGAGATGTCGCCCCTGACTGTGTAGGAGTCTTGTCCTGTGCAGACAAGGCCATTAGAGATGGTGTACTAGAGCTTTCCACTCTGTCCACATTGGGAGTACTTAAGAAGAGAGAGCTCTGGTATTCCTTTACTACTAAGGGAGTTGCACAGATGCAGAAGTCGGCCCTGTTATTTTCTATTCTGGACAAGCTTCACCTCTCCCTGCAGGACACAGATAAGGAAATTGCATCTAACCTTCAGAACTTGATGCAAGATCTGTTGGCTCAATCTTCCAAACCTCCCAAGGATTTGCCTGCCTTTGCAACCAAGATGGCTTCTTCCCTCCAGTAGCAGCCCTTTTGTGGAGGTAGACCCAGAGTTCGCTTGAATACCCGTTCCATTGTACATTTCACAGCAAGGTCCATTAAGAAGAGCTCAGCCAAGACAGTGCCCAAAACTGAAGTCCTTCATGTGCTGGTAGGAGACAGACTCCTGGAGTTTTGGGAAAAGTGGCTGATTAGAGGTGCAGAGCCGTGGGTCATCAAGGTTCTGAAGTAGGGCTATGCCATCCCATTCCTGGTGAGCCCACCATTAGTCACTTATGTCGCACTGTCAGCTTAATCGAGAGGCTCAAGAGAGATATTAGGCCCTTTTGGAGGAAACTTCCTCCCTCCAGAAGAAGGCCATAGAGGAAGTTGAGAACACCAACACGGTTTTTACAACTTGTCTCTGTGTGGTTCCAAAAGTATAGGGGCTGGAGACCAGTCTTAGAAGTAAGCGCCTTCAATCACTTTGTCCAGAAGATATTCAAGATTGAGAAGGACGCATACTACCACATTCCAATCCATCCAGACTCCAGGAAGTATCTAAGGTTTGATTTTCAGGGCAAAGTGTATCAGTTTCAGGCCCTTTGCTTCAGCCTTTCGACGGCCATTCAAATTTTACTCGAGTCCTCACTCCACCTTTCAAAATGACTCCACTTGATAGGGATCAACGTAACTATATGGATGACTGGCTGCTTCGATCCCCGTCAAAGGAAAAGTGGATGAAGGACTTGCACAAGGTTATGCTTAACAAGGAACTGGGCCTTCTCTTCAGTCTACTGTACAGAAGTCTCAGTTGCCCCCTCACGAGAGAAACTGTTTTAGGGATGACTCAACTTTCTCTGATTTTCGGCCTTTTCCATCTCCCATGAAAATTTCCAGCTCGTCTCATCAGTGGGTGAGCCTGCTGGAGACATTGGCATCCAATTCTTTATAAAGACCAGCTGGGACAGGAGAACACAGCCGAACACTTGTGTGTTTACAATCACCCCAGAGATCAAAGTGGACCTGCAATGGTGGCTGTCCAAAGGAGGATTATTGGAAGGGAAGTCCCTTCAACCTCTGAACTCTGGCCAAGGCTGTGGAGCTCTTCTGGGGAATTAGGAAGCATCCGGCATGTGGACCCCAGAGCAACCAAGTCTACACATGAATGTCAAAGAACTGAAAGTGGTTCATCTAGGCCTTCAGTTTTTCTCAACCATGGTCCACAACAAGACAGTGGTAGTCCATGCAGACAATACCACGGCCTTATCATTTGTCTGGAAACAAGGCGGCACTTATTCCTTTTCAGAAAATTTTTGCCAGGCAGCAAGAGACCTACTCCTCTGGGCAGAACAGAATCGAGTGACTCTGGTCATCCAGTTTATCTAGGGGAAATTGAATGTTATGGCAGATGAACCGAGCCATCAGAAGCAGGTCTTTCCACTGAATGGACCTTGGATCCTCTGGTCTGTCTAGATCTTTGGAAAATGTTGGGCAGTCCAACATTGGACCTGTTTGCCACCTCCAAGAACCATCAGCTTCCTCTCTCTTGCTCTCCAGTCCCAGATCCTCTTGCATGGCCAACAGTCGCCTTGCTGCAAGACTGGTCCAATCTGGATCTGTATGCTTTTCCACCCTTCAGCATGATCAGGGAGGTTACAAACAAATTTCAGGCCCACCACAACGCAACTATGACCCTCATATCCCTGTTTTGGCCCCTGAAGGAATGGTTCCCTGACCACGTTGGTCATTGGTGGATTTTCCAAGACTCCTTCCCCAAAAACAGTCTTTACTCAGACAGCCCCACTTAAGAAGACACCACCAAGGGTGGTTCGCTCTTACCCTGACAGACTTCAGACTGTCTGCAATCTTGTCAGAGTGAAAGGCCTTTGAAGGGGAGCTGCAGAGGCTGTAGTAATATGGGAAGCACTCTTTCTTTGTCTTACTATCCTTTCGCCTTGGTGTAGGGTTTTATGGCCTTTGGGGAGCCTGTGGGTACAGTGTACCTGGAGTACCCACCAGTTGCAGTGGATGTGTTGTGGTGTTTTCAGAGTAGGTGACAACGTTGTCTGTTTGTTTTAAAAATTCGGTACTGCTCCCTGGGCAAGGGCACTTTCATATGCTTTGTTAACCATCAGGCCTATCCTCTGCTGCAAAGCTCCTACTTAGTAGAGGTGACCCAAGGCTCAGCCGCCAGGCCACTACAGGTTAAGATAAGCGCCAACCAGAGGCAGTATTCACCTGCAGTAGCTCTCTTACCAGGTAAGGAAACAACGAGGATTGTGCTGATGCTGGCAATTTTTCTATTTCAAATTCATTACCATGCCTTAAAGGTTTGGAGTAGAATGTGTCCATATATTCCACCTCCATTCAATGTGAGATTCAGCCATGTAATTACTTGGTAATTTAATCAGATGAAAATGATATTTTCATAATAAAATTAAGTTTCATATATACTTACCAAGTAATTACATAATCGGAGCCCACCCTCCTCCCCTCTTATGGACATAAGGGCACAAACAAAATTGAGCTTACCTGCTAGTTGTTTCCTGCGTGCTCCGATAGTGGGTGGGGCCTGTTACCTACACAAAAACAACAGAAGCGCTACCGCGAATTTTTAAAAAGGGCTGTTGTGCGAGTAGAAACAATAGCTATGTAATTACTTGGTAAGTATATACGAAACTTAATTTTATTATGAAAATATCATTTTTCTGTGTTTGGTGATGTAAGTTAACAATGTGGAGCAATTTTTTTTTTTTTTTATCTCGATTCCTTTAGGAAAGATCAACTGCTCGCAACTGGGGAAAGCGCGCCAAGAAGGCACAGGAAGCTGCAGAAAGCGCTGCTGTTATTGGTGGAGCCAAAAAATAATATTAAAAGTGGCAAAAAGAGAATTGTAATTTTTTTTCTTCCTTTCTTGATCGTTCCTTTATGCTTTCAAATTTCTATGAAAATTTAAATTGCGCGTGCTCTTCTAAATTGGTAAGTGGAACACATTTCTTAGTATATTTTAAAAGTATTTTTAAGTATAGTTCCTTAGCACTTCTTGTTTTGCTTGTTCAAGATGTTTCAGACAGGTTCATCTAGAGTTGTTGCTTTAGTAAATGTTGACCATCCAGTGGTTGCCCTATTTTATACTGTGGCCATTCACTCTGGGTTGATCTGAGTTAGTTGCATTGTATTTTTCCATATAATGCTTCTATAAAAGTAGTTAATTTCTTCTACTGTTGCAGTATTTATGAGCAATTGAGTGTGATTTTTGTCTTTTGTACAGTATTTATGAGCAATTGAGTGTGATTTTTGTCTTTTGTACAGCATTTATGAGCAATGGAGCGTGATTTACGCCTCTTGTATTTTCTTTTTGAATGCAATGACTGTAGGGGATTACTTAGGTTCCTTGCAGTATCCCTTTGAACAAGGCTTATGAGAGTACTTGACTGGTCTTGTTAAACCAGTTTAACAAGAATGCTCCACAGAGGTGTCAGTGTTTTGGCCTAGGCAGTGCATTTAGGATATCTTGAAATTTCCTGGTTCCATCTGAGATGTTGGTTCCTCCCCTTTTTATGTGTGCAAACAAAGCTTTGTGTTATGTACTTAAATTTTCATTCTGATGTAATGAGGCAAGTGCATCTGTTATGTAATGAGTTGCTTTAATACAACCATCAGCCAGATCTGTTTTCGTGTAGTCAGTCCTATTAATATTTTGATATTTTATCTTGAAGCAGGTTTCATTATTTTCAGTTTAATACTTTTTCTAGTATTAAGTGTTTATAGTAGTGTGATTCTGAGGAAAGGACATGTTAGGGATTTATGATAAAACCCTTAAATGTTCAATTATGGTGGGGTCGAATAAGGTTATTAGTGGACCAGGTAGATTTACGGTTTACTGTAGGCTCTTCTCCCAAGTAATGGTTGTTTTTAATGAATTTGGTGTCAGATTTTTACAAAATTTTCGTCTATTTTGTGGTTAAGCGTGTGTAGCTCACTTCCATAAAATGTAAATGGAATTACAGGATGAGTGTTGCAGGCTTAAAAACTCATACTGGAATAGATATGCAGTATTATGGGGTCAGGGAATGTAAATACACGACATACACTAGTAACAGCTGCTGAAAATGTTACCGCCAGTAATTGCCAGCAGATGAGGATGGTTTAATTTCAGCGTTGACACATTGAGGACTGTTGTGTAGTATGTTGTAGTATTTGGTGTTACCTCAGAATATCATTGTTACCCTTCAATAAAACCTCTTTTTCCAAATATGTATGATCGACCTAGCCTTGCACCTATCATCTTTACAGGTAATTTTGTGTGTTTTGATATTTGAGGACTTATAAAATGTGCTATACATGAGTGGAATACATGTACTAAAATTTATATGAATCTAGATGACCAGGTGTGGACAGTTGACATTTATGATTAAATAATTTGTTGGAATCTTTCCGATTGGTATTAAAAGAATTTGTTCAAGTCTTGTTAATCATTTGTATTTTGGTTTTAAAGTATGTTTTAATGTTTTTTAGGGAACACAGCTGGGGAAACTACAGAGGATTACGATGTATGCAGAGTTGCTGATTAAATTATAATCAGGTGGGTTGTAATAGTTACTTGAACTTGTTCTTATGGAAATGTAAACCTTTGCCTCTCATATAGGAGGTTCCTTCAGTGCAATCTGTATTGGTCATTAAACTTGGGTAAAGCAGAGTGAACTGAAGTAGATGAGGGAATAGCCCTCACTTTTTGTCACCACTCAAACATGAATGTTACCATCAGGTCATGTAAGTGGTCATAATGCTGGTTTGACAGTATTGTTTTTTTGAAAATGTTTTAGCTTTAATGATTCATTAACATGTTGAAGGAATTATTTTTTAAATGTCAATATGGGAAATTTTTTTAGTTGCAGTATTCATTATTTTAAGTTTGGCACTTTTGAACTCCTATATTCCTTTTCACAAATGGGCCTATCTGTATTGAACACTGCAAATAAATTTTTTTTAGGGATTTTGGAGAAAATTGAGAACTTTTTGGCAGAATATGCAAAGATAGGAAATTTAGGAAGAAATTTGTATTATGAAAGAAAAGATTTTACGTACGTACAGTAACCACAATTTAAGTTTGTAATTTTGGGAGTTATAACAAAACTTCATTTGTTATTAGCACTGAATCCTTGTTAATATCCACTATTCTGTAGTAGCATATTTTGCAGATGTAGGCGTAAATTTTAGAATATTCATCATCAACCCTGCTAGTTAATACATTCTGTGCCCTCTTCATGATGTACTCTTGTCTGGTATTATTTTAAAGGAAAATACTGTTAAAATAAAAACAGCCATTTGACCAAAGGTCAATAGTGATGAAAATTGCGTCACTACAAAAGAAAAGCTGTAATATTTTAACCTGGTCTGGCTGATACTGGAAAAGAAAAATAATTTAATTGGCCTTAGGTTTTACAAATCTCAAAAAGATGCAAATGTGAAATAAGATATTGATTCTGGAGGAGAGTAATTCTTTGCCTGAAACAATTGCCAAATTCATATGAAAAATATTGAGAGTATGTTCTAGTAATGTAATTTAATGTAGTTAAAAAATATTTTGTTCAGAGTAAACTATCATGATGAAAATATTGTCCGGGCTTCTGATTGAGTCAAATAGCATGACGAATGACATTGCTGATATGTTTTGTTGGAATGTTTGTCCATTTATGTGTCCAAATATTCATTTAGTACAATCTTTACAGCGGACTTGCCTGTACCAGATTGGCTGTGCATTCGCAGGAATATATTTAGGTGAGTTAAATTTTCTATTCAGTTGTCCCTTTATGGAGAACTACTGCCTAAATTTCTCTCGTACAACAAATAAGGTTATCTATACATTGGAAATTAAAAAAGAAAACTGAACGTACAAATGATTTCATGATTTTATGGGTATGACAGGAAGATTGCCAACAAGCAACCAATATGGCAGTGACTGACCAGATTAACAATAACCATTCCCACTGATGACCATTCAATGTTTCTTGAAACCTATCTAGTAAATTATAATAGGTTATGAGTATCCATAAATTAAAGCAGACCAAACACATCATTGCATTATCATTCTTCAAAACAAGAACTCCCTGTTATCGTATTTGTTTAATCCCAGTATGCAGAGAATGCAGTGCCACAGTAACTTAGAAGGAAGTTGTCAGTTTTTTGTCATTTTTTACTGAACCAGCTAGCATTTTTAAAGTTTGTATAATAAAACTCACCAAAGACTAACCTTTGGGGCTATCATCTATCTGCCTTTGTAATTATGACCCTTGCCAGTGCCTTGTCATAATGGCTTGAGTGGTGTGACTACCAAAAGATAGATATATTTTCTGTAGCCTCAATTATATGCTATAGCAGCTGTACAGAAAATTCAGTTGCGCCAAAGTTTGCCTGTTTTACCAAAGAGTTGTGTAGTTTTTGAAGGTTAATATTAAGGGTATAGATTCTGTATTTTGTCTTGCCTTTGATGATAGGAAATAGCAGGTTGGCTTTCTTTTTACCATCTGGGTTATAATTGTGTTCATAACTTATCTCCACTTCTTTGTTTTGTTAGCCTTCTAGTTATTCACACAGCTTACTCAATCTGATTGGCTAGTTTTTTCACCAGCTTAAAAGATGTGACTTGTGGTTACAGTAATTATGTAATTAAGTAAAGTTAAACAAAAAAGATAGTTTATATGAGTAACTTACCAAGTAATTACATAGCTAACAATTTCTAATAAGTGGCAGCTAAATTTTGAAAAAGCGGTGTAGCGACTCTTTTGTTTGTTTTAGTGTAAGTAGCCAGACCTGCCCACTTTCTGGGAAGAAGAGGAACAACATAGCAAGGAGGTTCAATTTATTTCTTCCGGCTTCCGACGAAGGTTGTTTGCAGCAGCTATAGTAATTTGGATTTTTGTAGGCTTTATTGGTTATTTTTCCAAGGTGATCAGTGAAGTATTTTGGAATCTTTTTATTGCCCTTCTTGATTTATTTAGTCAGGTTGACTTTATTTGGACAGTTTACTGAATTTTGACTTTGTTTGGAACTTAGATGTTATTTACTTTGACGATGTCTAACGCTAGTACAACGAGCACACGTTATTGCTGCAATACGAGATTGACTTCTGCCAGATACGATTGCATTGTGTGTGCTAGTTGCAGGGGCCAAGTCTGCTCAATAGATCTTACCTATGCTGAATGTGTTGACTGGGACCCTAGACAGTGGAAGATTTTCACTTCTCACCTTTCCAAAATGGAAAAAGACAGAATTAGGAAAGTTTATGCTAGGAGTGACAAATCTTTAGCTAGTCAGCATTCTTCTAAATCTTTTGTCTGATGTTCCTGTAATTTCTGTCATGTCTTCTAATCCCAGCCCTTCAGCTTGACAACCTGTCCCCGTTCCCAGCTCTCATACTTCTGACCCCAATGCCATTGCCACTCTTGAAGTGAAGTTTGATCAAAAGTTTGAATTATTAATGCATTCTGTCTCAGTTGGGCAATTCAGAGTGTCAAATTATGAACAGTGAACATAGTGCTCATATAAAGTGTTAGTGGAGGAGCTGGCTGTCTACCCCACCAACTCTAATAGGTGAAGGTCCTTGACATACTCCCCCGCACCTAGGAGGTTGGTTGGGTCTGCCCATGGGCAGTCAGCCCCTCAGTTGCACCTGTTGCAGATTCCCAGGTGTCAAAATGCAGTTGGAAAGGTGTTTTCTCGGATGTGCACCATCTTTCCTCCAGTTCTGAGGCAGTGGCACTTCAAGGATAAACCTAGAACGCTCAAGAGGTCTGCAGGGGATGTGTCTAGCACCCTGCAGGTGCCTTTTAAGAAAGTGAAGGAGGCTGTTCCCTCATGTAGTTTTTGGGATAGTCTAGAGCATTTTTCGCCAGAAGTTCTCCCTCCAAACGTCATGTGTTGGATACTGATCGTTCCAATCGTTAACATATTTTGATGGAGCGCCCATTAGCGCCTGAGCTATCCTCCGTTCCTGAGCGCTCTTTGTTAGATTGTCCTGCAGCTCCCGATGTCACATCTTAGCTGGTTTGGCGGGAGCAGCCAACCACCAGTGGGCATGAACATTGCTCTCTTATCTGGACAACTGGCTCATTCGTTTTCCCACAAAGGAAGTGCAATAGCTGGTTTGGCGGGAGCAGCCAACCACCAGTGGGCATGAACATTGCTCTCTTATCTGGACAACTGGCTCATTCGTTTTCCCACAAAGGAAGATTGCACAGGGAGCATTCAAAAGACTCTTGCTCCAGCAAAGGAGTTGGGACTTTTGATCAACCTTCAAAAGTCTTGGCTAATTCCATCTCAGCAGAAAGTGTATTTGGGAATGAGTCTGAATTCTCTTCTTTTTCGGGCATTTCCTGCACCCAAGAGGATAAAATCCTGTCTAAAGATGATAAACAAGTTTCTCACTCTTCAAAAGTGTTCTGTCACCAAGTGGTTGAGCCTCCTAGGAACATTGGCTTCCATCGAGCAGTTTATCTTGACTAAGAAGACTTTAATCCTGGTAGGCTTGGCTAAAGCCAAGAGAATGAGTGAGATCCAAGCTCTGGATAGGACAATCAGTTTTTCTAATTGGAGATGGGATTTGCTCCTTTTACTCTAGCTTTCTTGCTAAGAATGAAACTCCAACCAAACCTGGCCTGGTTCTTTTAGCATTAAGAACCTATCTCAGGTGGTAGGTTCGTTAGATAAAAAAGATTCCTTTGTCCGGTAAGGGCTCTCAAGTGCTATGTCCATTAGACTGACAAAATAAGAGGTATGTCCAATCAGCTTTGTTGTTCAGTGAAGAACCCTTCATGTCCTCTCTCGAAATATGCCCTCTCTTTCTAAGAGATCTCATTTGCGAGTCACATTCACAAGTGGGAGAAGAGTTTCTTCCCTTTCTAAGGGTAATAGCACATGAGATTAGAGCCGTGGCTACGTCCTTGTTGTTCAGACTTAGCCTTTCTCTTTCCTCCATTCACCAATCCACTTATTGGAGATTTAAGTTAGTTTTTTCAGCACATTATCTATGCGGTGTTGAAACAGTTTTTAATGATTGCAGTACCTTGAGTCCTTTAATGGTGGCTGGCACGGTGTTGGGGAAGGAAGTATAGGAAGCGTTCCTTCCATCCTTACTCTTGGCCTTGGTACTTGGTGTTGAGTCTAGGGGAGCCGTGGGTACTCTGTACTGGAACGCCCTCCAGGTCTTTTAATGGTTGGGTGATGGTGTTTTTAATATTTTGGTGTATCAGCGTTTTTCTCTGGTGTTGTGTGTCGGTACTGCGCCAAGGGCAGGGGCAAACTTTCTATACTTTGCTAGTGCTTGGAGAAGTCCTTCTTTTCGAGGTCCCCACTTATGTAGCAGGTGACACTTGGCTATACCACCATACCTCTACAGGATAAGATGAGTAGGCAGTATCTTCCTGCAGCAGCTCTCTTACCAAGTAAGGAACAACAATACATTGTATTAATGTTAAAGATGCCTTTGTATTCTCAGATTATTACTTTAATTATACTTGGGTAGAATATGTCCACAAATCCCATCTATCAGTGTGGGAATCAGCTATGCAATTACTTGGTAAGTTACTTATATAAAAATATTTTTATAATAAAGTTTTATATGTACTTACCAAGTAATTACAGAGTGGGAGCCCTCCCTCCTCCCCTCTCAGCAGATATTGCAACATAATATATCGAACCTTCTTGCTATGTTGTTCCTCTTCCCCGAAAGTGGCCGGGGCTGGCTACTTACATCAAAATAAACAAAAGAATCGCCACTACGAATTCTCAAATTTAAGCTGCCGGTTATTAGGAATTGTTGGGTATGTAATTACTTGATAAGTATATATCAAACTTTATTTTATTATAAAATTATCATTTTTCTTCTCGTTGGGTCAGCTTGAAGAGAAGTTTGGGAGAGGTAAGGGGATAGATAAGTGGAAGGAAAGCAACAGGCAGTACGAATCTGGCAAACGGAAAGCACTTTGTTTAAAAAGGGCAAAAAATCAGGTCCCTCATATTAGTGCACAGACATTTGAATGTAGGAATATGAGAAAATTTGGGTTATTTGGTCTTATTTGGACATTTTTTTGCTACTGTGATGAATGTAAATCTTTGAAATCAGATGATGTTTGTCAAAAGGATACTGACTAAATGCAAAGGATGATATTCCATTGTCTTTATATCCTGTTGTTTATGACCCTTTTTTTTTTTCTCTCTCTCTCAGGGCTGTGAAGACCTAAATTATTTGAGATGGCGGGGATCGCATACAGTAAGTATTTAAATTGTAAATGGTAATAACGTAAACATAACCTTATATGATGAGTAAACTTCCTTGGATGTCTGAACAATTTTTGAAGTAAAATGTATTGGCTGAAACAATGCTTCCAAGCAGAAGTAATTTATAGTAAGAAAATTATTAATTCATTTGTTACATGTTGCAGGAGCAAGTGAATGGATCATTGAATATAAAGATCGTCCTACTTTTAATGGGTAGATTGATCTGCTTACTATCTGCATGGTGAGTTCCCATGTTATTTTGAGGAAGGGTGGGGTTTGTCATTTTATCTTGGTGAAAAAGCTATTGTACAGTTTTGAAAAATTATTCATTTCAATTTTCATGATGAAAGTTTATGTCCGGGCTTCTGAAGAGTCAAATAGAAGTGATGAATGACATTTCTGATGGAAAATATTATGGGAAATGTTTTTCTCCAGTTTGTCAGTTTTAAAACCATTATATTTTTACAGTGGCTTGTGCTGCAGACTAATTGCATTGGCTGCTTTATGTTCAGGTGAGAATAGTTCAAAGCTTTTAAGTACTGCCTTTTTGTTTTTTGTAATTGTTTGAATTGCTCAGTCTCAAGATTTTATTAAGTTTGGAAGTTGAAATCATGATGAATAACCTACCTTGATGTAAGATGATGGTTGTCAAAAGGATGCTGAATGATACACAAGAGAAGCTTAGCCTCTTGAATATTTTACTTTCATTAATAAACTGCTTTTTATCTTCAGGAGATAGTTACTTGGATGTGTTAAGCCCAGTTCCTCAAAATATATATATGGTGAGTAGTGAGATTTTGTTTTTAGTTAGAGAAGTAATAGTGGATGTTAAAAATAAAAGTAATTGATTGGAGATCTGAAAAATTATGCAAATCATTCAATAACTGAAGCTGCCTGCCCATACAAAAGCTTAGGTAAGAGGAAGGCTTACAACAGTGGCTGTAAACAAAACCTAGTTCAATTTTTTACAGTGTTTTTGTCTAGTAGAGTTGGGATTCGTTCTCATAACTTCTGTTGTCGGGTATATTGGAGGAAAGTAAAGGGGAAAATTTGGTTATTGTAAAATTTAGGTGCAAATTTTAATATACTGCCAATTATTTATTTAAATGAAGGTAGTGTGAATCATGTATCAAAATTTTAGGATTTTTTATTGTTTTATCTGGCCGTCCAACCTCTTTATTCGATGGTGTAGTTGTCTCTTAGTTTCACTTGCTAAAATTTATTAAAAACCTGAGATACCACTTGGAGATACTCAAAATTTAGACAATTACACAAATAATATGACAGACGGTACCTCTTCACATGAGCAATAAATTACATAACTAGTCTACTACTAGTGTGAATAAAAAGAACATTTTGCTGTATAGGTCACAGTATCAAGTACGACATACCAATAAAGCTATAGGAAAACTACATACATAAGCTTCATCAGTAGGTATCCAGTTGTTCTTAGGAAGCCAACAGCAGCAGTAAAACTCTCTAATGGCTGTTAAGAACAACCAGTAGTGTCGTAACCTGAGAGCAGACACTTGGCATTGCCAGAGTTCATCTACATGTGACCCATCACAGGCTTTTAAGCCTAATTTCATAATCCATTCATATGTCATTACAGAGGACCACAGATTTGTGTGGCATAGAATTTAGATGTTAAAATGATAAAAAATATGTAATTGCAGAACTTCAGTTTCTAGCAACTAGAGGTGCTGTAGATACTCATATGAGGATTCCCTTCTATTAAGGGTTAACCTATGCCTGTGTGAATGTCCAAAATAAAATGAACAACAATATAAAATTCGGGAAATAAATTGGGAAAAAAGTTTCTTCGTTTTCAATTAATCTAGTTGTAAAATTTTTTAGAAGCTGGTAATTTAATAAAAATTTAAGAAATTGGATAAAATTTACATATATTAAAAAGTACAAGCACTTTTGGGCCAGCCCTGCAAGAGTATAAATAACTCTGTTGTCTGGTTCACCTACTTAATATAAAAGTAACAGTTATACAAAAGGAAAGGGGATGCTCTCAAGTTGGGAAATTACACTATGAAAATATTGTGAAATATACGTAAAAAAATTTAATGGAATCTTGCCCACAAATGCAGTCTCAAATGGGCTAAATACTTGTGTCTGTTCTTGGATGCTACTGTAGCGTATATTGGCAACTTAACACATTACAGACAGGTTGAATACAGGTCAGCAACTTAATATATTGTAAGTTTGAACTTCACGATTAGTAGCCAGGTAACATATTGTAAGTTTGAACTTCACGATTAGTAGCCAGGTAACATATTGTAAGTTTGAACTTCACGATTAGTAGCCAGACCTTACATTAAGTCATATTTCCCAACAAGTGGTCAGTTTGAGAATTTAATTGGCAGACTGCTGCTGATAGCTGTTCCTGACCCCTGTAGTATACCAGAGTGCAAGGTTTACTGGCAATTACTAATTACTGTCAATTTAAAAATTTTAAATTGAAGCTATTTTGATCATGATGACTTTGGTATGGACAAATGAAATTTATGATTAAATCATTTGTGGGAATCTCTCTGAGAATTTTGAATTATGTCCAATTTTTGTATTTTGCACTATTAGAAATCTAACCTAATATATTTTAGGGCCAGCGAGTGTAATTTCCAAGGAGTGGAAGATTCAACTTGAGGGACGTTTATCCTGTCATTCAGTAAAGGCTTTGTTGGGTAAGAATTGTGTAGTTTCGTTCTTTTATGAATTACCATATTATGCATTTTAGAAATTGAGTTAATGTAGCCACTTGTGTAGTTTTGTTCAGGCAACCATTTTAAACTTGAAAAATTGTGATAGTAAAGTATTGGATCATTGTTTAATAGTAATGAATTAACCCACTTGTATAGTGAATGTGTCTCATTTATATGAGTAAGTTTCACTAATACCGCAGAATTAGGTCAAGTCTGTGAGTGTAGTAAAAGTTGTTTTTGTGGTAGAGTCAAACCTCTCATGAGCATAAATTTTCCAACAGGTGTACATCCAAGATTTTGATGTCCAAGACTGCTGGTAACTTTTCTCACCCGTGCAATGTCTTAAGATGCAAACCTTACAGTAAGTATAAATATGGCACAGCCTAGAGCTGGAGAATTTTGTAGCTTCTTACCTAGGACGACACCATGAAATTTTAATGAATTTTTAAACTACTGTTGGTTTTAAAATGTGAATTAAGGCATATATGTCTTTATGATGACTTTGGTATGGACAAATGAATTATTGTGATTAAAATCATTTGTGGGAATCTCTCTGATTAATATGAATTTTGTCAAAAGTGGTGGTGGTGTTGGGCAGTTAAAAATATCATCCAATATGTTGCAGGGTCAGCTGGTCTTGATTTCCATGGAGCTGTGTAGTCAGTGAAGCCTTTGTTGGGTAAGAATTGTGTAGTATTGTTCTCTTAAAAAGTAGAAAATTATATAAATTGGAATTTGTCTCTGTTGTAATATCATTTGTATACCCTAAATTAGTGTAAAGTTGTATTGGTTGAAGTATTTTATATCTTAGTTTCTAGTGAGTGATCCACTTTTATGATGAGATTGTCTCGTTCGTATGAGTGATTATGATTATATCATAGTCATTGCTGATTTAAAGTCAAATCCCTGAGTACAGTGGGCTTTGGAATTGTTTTCTGTTGAAGCAGTCACACCTTTCAAAAGTATAAATTTTTTAATAGGTGTTGTTATTGTATTTCAGTGTAGCAAGATGGCCTGTTTCCTTACCCCTGTAGTTTCCCCTGCATGAAGGTCTGTTGGTAAGTACAACTGTGGGATAGCCTAAGGCTGAGTATTTTCATTATATACAGTATATAGCTTACCTCTCAATATGGAAACATGAAAATGGATTGTCAGAATCAGTGGTAATTTTAAAATTCAGATTGTGAATTATGGCAATTTAGGCCAATATGATGACTTTGGTATGGACAAATGAATTTTGTGATTAAAATCATTTGTGGGAATCTCTCTGAGTAATTTGAAGTGTGTCAAAAGGTTTGTAGTTGGTGGTAGGTAGTTGTTAAAAATTTGATCCAATATGTTTCAGGGTCAGCTGGTCTTGAGTTCCATGAAGGGAGACATTCAGCTGTGAAGTCAGTAAACCTTTGTTGGGTAAGAATTGTATTGTATTGTACGTTTTGGAATTTGCCTAGAGTGTAATTTTGTTTATATACCCTAAATTAGTGTACAGTGAAGATGTAATGTTTAAATTATTTTTTATCAGTGTTATAAACTTGTCTCGCTCGTATGAGTTATCATCATTGTATCGTAGTCATTGCTGATTAAAGGCAAATCCCTGAGTACAGTGGGCTCTGAAGTTGGTTTCTTTTAAAGCAGTCACACCTTTCGAAAGTATAAATTTTTAAACTGGTGTTGATATTATATTTCAATGTAGCAAGACAGCCTGTTTCCTGACCTTTGTAGTTTCCCTTGGATGAAAGTCTGTTGGTAAGTACAACTGTGGGATAGCCTAAGGCTGAGAATGCTTTCATTATATATAGCTTACCCCTCAATATGGAAACATGAAAACTATGGATTGTCAGAATCAATGGTAATTTTAAATTTAGATTGTTAATTATGGCAACTTTGGCCATTATGATGACTTTGGTATGGACAAATGAGTTTTGTGATTAAAATCATTTGTGGGAATCTCTCTGAGTAATTTGAATTGTGTCAAAGGTTTGTTGTTGGTAGGCAGTTGTTAAAAATTTGATCCAATATGTTTCAGGATCAGCTGGTCTTGATTTCCATGGAGGGAGACATTCAGCTGTTAAGTCAGTGAACTTTTGTTGGGTAAGAATTATATTGTAGTTTTCTCTTAAAAATGATTATTATGCATTTTGGAATTTGCCAACAGTGTGATTTTGTTTATATACCCTGAATTAGTGTACAATGAAGATGTGTTGGTTAAAGTATTATATATCAGTATTACAGTTTCTAGTGAGTGATCCACTTTTATGATGAGATTGTCTCGTTCGTATGAGTAATTATGAGTATATCAGTCACTGTTGATTAAAGTCAAATCCCTGAGTATAGTGGGCTTTGAAATTGTTTTCTGTTGAAGCAGTCACACTTTTCAAAAGGATAAATTCTTCAACAGGTGTTGGCATTATATTTCAATGTAGTAAGATGACCTGTTTCCTGACCTTTGTAGTTTCCCTTGGATGAAAGTCTGCTGTTAAGTACAACTGTGGGATAGCCTAAGGCTGAGAATGCTTTCATTATATATAGCTTACCCCTCAATATGGAAACATGAAAACTGTGGATTGTCAGAATCAGTGGTAATTTTAAATTTTATATTGTGAATTATGGCAACTTTGGCCATTATGATGACTTTGGTATGGACAGATGAATTTTGTGATTAAAATCATTTGTGGGAATCTCTCTGAGTAATTTGAACTGTGTGAAAAGGTTTGTTGTTGGTAGGCAGTTGTTAAAAATTTGATCCAATATGTTTCAGGGTCAGCTGGTCTTGATTTCCATGGAGGGAGACATTCAGCTGTGAAGTCAGTGAACTTTTGTTGGGTAAGAATTATATTGTAGTTTTCTCTTAAAAATGAGTATTATGCAATTTGGAATTTGCCTACAGTGTGATTTTATTTATATAACCTGAATTAGTGTACAATGAAGATGTGTTGGTTAAAGTATTATATATCAGTGTTACAGTTTCTAGTGAGTGATCCACTTTTATGATGAGATTGTCTCGTTCGTATGAGTAATTATGAGCATATCATAGTCACTGTTGATTAAAGTCAAATCCCTGAGTATAGTGGGCTTTGAAATTGTTTTCTGTTGAAGCAGTCACACTTTTCAAAAGGATAAATTTTTCAACAGGTGTTGGCATTATATTTCAATGTAGCAAGATGGCCTGTTTCCTGACCCCTGTAGTTTCCCCTGGATGAAAAGTCTGCTGGTAAGTAAAATTGTGGGTTAGCCTAAGGCTGAGAACGTTTATTTTAAAGCTTGCCACTCAGTATGAGTAGTTGTGTAGGGGCTTTTTCTTTCATACAACTAGTGCAGGATGATTGAAACAAATTTGGAGGTTACTAAATGAAACTGACTTTCCTAAACTTAATTGATTACCTTAACCTACAGAACGGAACCTTCCCCTAATCTTAATACTATAGTTTTCCCCCAACTGCCAAAAGAACCTTAGTGTAATTTATCGATCGTAAATCTACAACAACCATCAAAAGAACCTTGACATATTCATCAATTTTAATCTACAGAACAGAAACTTAACCTAACCTTGACACTATAGTTTGTCAGATAACATCCAATGGTTGAAGATAAATCTTTGTCAGGTCTATTTGGGAATTTCCAGCACAAATTATTTCTGAACTGTAATGTTTTCTTTACATGGAATTTAGTATACAACTTCACTGTCAGCCTGATTCATGCTTTGATTCCTCTCAGTGTTTTTAATTTCCTTGGAAATACATCAACAATCACTTCAGAATTTTTTACATTATCATTTCCTGCTGAGAACTTGAATAAATCAGACTCCATTTAAATGGAGGAAGGATAAAAGGTGTTTGCTTGCGTTGTCAGGGAAGTATACCCCGTTAGGAAAGCCGCTGAATCCTTCTATGTCTTTCCATCAACCAGCTTCCATTCCTTTACTATCTCCTAAGGAGGATAGTTTTATTGCCCCAAATAAAGGCCTTGTCATGCTGTTCTCAGAACTATCACGATAACATTCCTTGGTTACTTAAAATACATCACTCTGTAGTCCCTTAACAGGGGGGGGGGAACGTGTAGAGCTTATTCATGGTAATAACCAGTATAATGTCATGGGTTTCAGAATTCTTTCATATCTAGAATGCCCTCTGTCCAACCTTTTTTGCCAGACTGGTAAAAGGTTTCAGTAGTCAACATCCCTGATGTGTGCATAACTGAGCATGGCATTTCCAGGTGGAATTCAACTACAGTAATTTGCCAGGACTACCCTCTTTCTAGGAGGTAAGTCTCCATATAAAAGATGATAGTATATCCTCGTAGAAACATTGATTTTTGAAATCTTTTGTATTGTTCCTAGACACCAAAGCCGTTAATAGTTTAACCCACATCAACCACCTCACTTTGTCCCTGTAGCCAAAGTAAAAAGTGACCCGATAGCATGGGTCAGGAGACGGTATTCACTCACCCCTCGTCTCCACAGTGGGTACCCTTGTTTCCAAGTCTGTGGCCACATTCCTGTGTGTTTATAGTCTCAAACAGTAAAAATGCTACGTTGTGGCCAGGTAGGAAATGTAGTGCAGTTGCATCTATTTGGCCAATTGAATCCCTTGTTATGGTTTTTCCTGAGACCTGACATTTGCTGTAGTTTCTGCATTGGCTTTCCACACAGTCCCATTACAATGGCATTTTGAGAGCTAATGGTTCAAGTAGATGGTTGATTTAAGATTGAGTAAGGTGACTGCTGACCATGTGTCATGGGAACTGAGGTTTGGCAGTGCAGGTAAAAAATTGTTTCATCTCTTATTTTTATGAAAAAAAATGAGGTTTCTAAGGAAAATATCTTAAGTCATGTATTTTCAATGTTGGTTTTAAACTTGTGGCTGTTAGAAAACTTGGATTTGAGCATTCCCTTCTAAGCCAGTATTTTTATCATGGCAGGGAGACATTTTTCAACATGGAAGTGCCTTATTTGCCCCACCCTAGCAATCTTAGTGTTTGACAGACCATAGTTTGGTTACTTAGGAAATTACACATTTTTTAAAAACCATTTAAAGTCATAGTTATCTGGAAGCTGATGATCTCCAGAATCAGTTGAGACACGTTGGAAGTGATAATTATTTTGATTGATTTTTACTTTGATATGAATGCTTTCATATAGTAAAGTTTAGTTATATAAAGGTAAAAATTTATTTGGGACTTTTCAGGTTTGTGTGGAGTAAGAAGTGCAGTACAGTAACTTCGTTTTGAGGAAATTGCAGTACAATAACTTCCATTTGAGGAAATTGAGAGGCATAGCTGTGCTGTTGATTATGTAGGTAATAATTGTTTTATGTATTTTTGTACATCTTGTTGTTAGGTTTCTACTTTTGGAATTTTTCTTGTTGACCATTACTTAACTCGCCTGCAACTTTTGAATTATTTTAAACTTATAACAGTCAGTGGTATGCTGATGAATAAAACTACGGTCCGTGTTTATGATAATCATGATTGATGTAGTTCTGAAAGATACTTTGATACTGCAGAGTTGGTAAGAATTGTCTGTGATGTAACAATTCAAATATTTTGTCTTTCAGGTTCAAAATTTTAGCAAAAGCATATGTTCCTTGCAGCAAGATTTTTGGCAGTTCTGGCCTTTAAGGAAGGAACTCTGTATTCAAGGTTGGTATCTTGCTTTTGAGGACTTGAAATGAAAAATGTTATTGCATTTAAATTAAACTTATAACAGTCAGTGGTATGCTGATGAATAAAACTACGGTCCGTGTTTATGATAATCATGATTGATGTAGTTCTGAAAGATATTTTGATACTGCAGAGTTGTTGGTAAGAATTGTCTGTGATGTAACATTTCAAATATTTTGTCTTTCAGGTTCAAAATTTTAACAAAAGCATATGTTGCTTGCAGCAAGATTTTTTGGCAGTTCTGGCCTTTAAGGAAGGAACTCTGTATTCAAGGTTGGTATCTTGCTTTTGAGGACTTGAAATGAAAAATGTTATTGCATTTAAATTAAGCTTATAACAGTCAGTGGTATGCTGATGAATAAAACTACGGTCCGTGTTTATGATAATCATGATTGATGTAGTTCTGAAAGATATTTTGATACTGCAGAGTTGTTAGTAAGAATTGTCTGTGATGTAACATTTCAAATATTTTGTCTTTCAGGTTCAAAATTTTAGCAAAAGCATATGTTGCTTGCAGCAAGATTTTTGGCAGTTCTGGCCTTTAAGGAAGGAACTCTGTATTCAAGGTTGGTATCTTGTTTTTGAGGACTTGAAATGAAAAATGTTATTGCATTTAAAAATTAAAAATCAAATTAGGTCACTGGGTATGGTGCTGATGAAGCAAAACTACGGTCCGTGTTTATGATGTTCATGATTATTGTAGTTCTGAATGAGAGAGGATAGTACTGCCCAATTTTTGGAATTACCTCGACTGATGATTTTAAAATTCACCTTTCAGCCCTTGGGTTGTCCAGTATTCCGATTTGCATATAGTGAGCCTTTTGAAGTTGTTCAGACATACTAGAGGTGTAACATATCTATTCAAGGTTGGTATTTGGCATTTACGGACTAGCTTGGCTATATATGATGTGCAAGAAGACTTTGGACTGCATTAATGATGATAATGCGTGAATAGTACTCCAAACAAGATCCCAGTACTACCTGTCAAATGTTTTTTTAATTTTTAATTTTTTCTTTTTTTCACAGATTGTCATCATATGCCATTGGAATCCTACAGATGAAATTCGGCATGACTTCATCAGAATCTCACAAGTGCTGACGAACACAGTTAAGGTTCTTGTTAATTACAATCATGATTGATGTTCTGTGGTGTGGTGGGAATTGACACAATGTGACCTGTAAAATGTTTTAGATTGGAAGCTTATCAAGTATCCTAAGGAGCCTGAAGTGAGCCTCTGGCAGTTTTGGCTTTTAATAAGACGGGTTTCTTTACTCGAGGTAGGTTATGTTGCTTCATTTGATTAATGTGCAAAGAATGCTTGAAATTTAGTTGCCATATTCTTAACTCACAAATATTGTTGCTGATGAAGTTAAACTACGGTCCGTGTTTATGATACTCATGATTTTTTGTAGTTCTGAAAGAAAGATAGTTTTATTGGCACTTTGTTGGAATTACCTCTACTTATACATTAAAATTGGCTTTTCAGTCTCTTTCTTCAGTCCTCCAAGTTGTGTGAAGTTAGCCTTTTGAAGCTGCTTAGCCATACGAAAGGTGTAGTTTCTATATACAAGGTTTGTAGTATTTAAGGCCAGGTTTATGTATATGCACTGGAAGTAATGTTAGACTTGAAACATTTTTGTGATAAAACATTTTTTCAGGTGACTTTGATGATCACATTTGTTTATTAGGTTTATGCTTCTTCAGCAGGGCATACTGCTGGTACTGCACAAAGCAGGAATCCATCGGGATGTACAAAATGTTCTTGTGATGTTATGCATGAAGCGGGAGTGTATCATTGGTATGTACAAAATGTTTATGGTAATTTTCTTCAAATTCATATCTGGTGATTTGTGTTGAATAATTGGTTGACTGTAATAATCTTGGATTGGCATTTGAGAGCTGATTATTAGTTTATCTTGATAAATGGTAACTTTATTGTCTTCATAATGTTTTGGACAGTTCTAATTTGCCTTTTATTCAGGTAGTTTGAAGATGGGAGTACTGTATAGCCTGCAACAAGTAATTTGTGTTGTGGACTCTTGAAGAATTCTGTGGAAAGGTATATTGTCATTATTATTATTGTTATATATTTATTATTTATTATTGTTTTTTATTAATTATTATTGTTAATATTTAATTTTATTTTATGTATTATTTATTATTAGGTTTAATGAAACCAGGGTCACATTTTGACATGTTGCTCAAAGGGAATTTTATAACATAATTGGCTGACATGATGATATTAGACTGGCGTTTATGAGAACTGTGATTATCAAGTCTTTCTGATAAGTATAAATTTGATTTTCTTAAGTATGTTTGGACTAAGTTCTAATTAAAGCCTTTTATTTAGGTGGCGTGAAGACTGGAGCAGTGCATGCAAGAGGTAATTTGACTTTTGAGGACTTCTGGAGAATCCTTTGGAAGGGTATGTAGTCATTGTTGTTATTTATTATTATTATTAGTTATTGTTGTTATTATAGATTTAATGGAACCAGGGATTGTTACCCAAAGGGAATTGAATGAAATAATTGGTTGACCACGTGATGATCTTAGACTGGCGTTTATGAGAACTGTGATTATCAAGTCTTTCTGATAAGTATAAATTTGATTTTCTTGAGAATGTTTGGACTAAGTTCTAATTGAGCCTTTTATTTAGGTGGCTTTAAGACTGGAGCAGTGCATGCAAGAGGCAATTTGACTGTTTTGAGGACTTCTGTAGAATCCTTTGGAAAGGTATGTGGTCATTGTTATTATTTATTATTTATTACTATTATTAATTATTATTATTATTATAGGTTTAATGGAACTAGAGTCATATTTTGACACTGTTACCCAAAGGGAATTGAATGAGATAATTGGCTGACCATGTGATGATCTTAGACTGGCGTTTATGAGAACTATGATTATGAAGTCTTTCTGATAATAAGTAGTAACCTGATTTTTGCATGGATATTTTGGACAAGTTCTAATTTATCTTTTTATTTAGGTGGCATAAACACTATCTCCGGAGTAGAGCGTGCTGGAGGTGTTACAGCTCTGTTCTGGACTTGGAGGACTGCCTTTGATAGGTAAATAGTCATTGCTCTTATTATACAAGTAATCCCTCAATTATCTGGACTTTTATTGTCTGACACTCCAGACCAGGGACCCACAAAAGATATGTGATGTATAAATTTTTTAAAATTAAAAAAAAAAAAAAAACTGCCCTCTTATGGTTGGTAATGCTGTGCAGCCTCAGAAAAATGATGCTAACACAGTTTACACTCATGAAGAAACTGAGAAAAGATTTTGAAGAATGGGGAGATATGGAGAAGTTTCCAATTTGGGTGTGGGGTAGGTGGCTGGGTGCCTTGGGAGAGGAGGGCCAGTAAGGCTGTGTAGAGGAACGCACTCAGAGAAGGGGTTGTTTTCGAATCGGGGAGGTGGGGAGCAATTTTCCTGGCTTGGCAGGGATGGAGATGCTGTGTTGGATGGTTTTGAGGGGGCTAGGTAGATGTCCGACTTGCTAGAGCTTGTTTTGTTTCTTGTTTTCATGTCTTATGATTTTTCCACATTTTATTAAAGGATATGTACATTTCTGTACTGAAACAGCAAAAAAATATATACATTATAGTGAGAGAGAGAGAGAAAGAACTACTGAGGTACTATCGCCACATTGAAGCCTATGTAGCAACACAAACTTCTCTTTTTTTGTATTTATATTTTATGCTATTCTCAGTTACGTTTATGCTGTATTCTATTTTTTTGTTTTTACAACCCAAAGGATAAATGCAGTAGTGTGCATAGGGTATGTACATACGCCCACACCAGCAATGCTGAAGCTACCAAGACTTGTCGTCAGCCTTTAGATGAAATCTCAGCAATGATAAACAAAAAAAAAAATAATTATGACATATATGCTGATCACACTTAGTCAGCTAAACTTGTAATGAAATACTATACAGGAAATCAAGCAAAGCAAAAAAAAAAAGGCAACACTTGATACAGTTCTGCACTGAGAACCGTACACATGAACACAACACGAGTAGGTAAGAAAAAGAATTAGCTTTTGCGATTGCTGCTGGCTTTAAAAGCACGTCACTTAATATGCCATGAAACTTCACGTTTATCGCTTTTTATTGGCTGATGGATATGTCATCAGTTTAAGAGTGTATGGTAGAAGGCTCAAGAGTGGACAAGCACGTGTGATTTTTGTAAACTTTCTCACTGTTGAAGGATATGTATTCGTTAATTGTAATTTGTTCATAAACGGAACAAACCTTCGGTCTTAAGATTAGGGTAAATCTTCTGGCGCCAGCTGAAAACCGGTTAAAAAAACAATCTGAAATTGTATATGCAAGGAATCTGTGGCATCTGGCATCTGATACCTAGATGAGGTGGAAGCGACTCAGACCTTGCTAGAACCTCATGATGTATCCAGTCTTTCTTCAACCACCTTGGAGAGCAAACGTTCGCTTTTGCTCGCTCCCCCCAAAGCTGGTTTATTTTCCTAAGCCCGTGATTCTTTTCTCTGGTTATGTTGTTCTTTTGGGTGTCTGTGTGTGTGTAACGTGCTCTGAAGGTGTGACCATTGGTTAGGATGCCTTGATGCCAGTTGGCTAGTCACGCTTTCGGGGCAGGGAGGTGCACAACCTGATCAATGGGTCAGGGAATTTGCATTCCTTCAAAAGATTGTGCAGACTTTGCCCCAGGTGCTTTCATGTTAGTGTAGGTATTGTACTAGTAGGATGCAGAGGCCACTACTCCCTCACTTGTCAGTCTGCTGACTGGCAACCTCCCTTAGAGAGACTCCATTGTGGTAGTCAGTGAGATGGAGTCTGTGGTAGTGGCATCTCTGCAGGCTGTCTCTTGGTTATATCTGTGGATAAACACCTAAACAGACTATGCCATGACACGTATCTCGTCTGGACGAGTGTGTGCGTGTACAGGAGGAGGTGTGCCCAGTGGTAGCCCTTACCTTCCTGGCACACTAGGTGACCTGGCAGTATTCACAGGAGAGAGAGTATTCTTTCTTCCTTATCCAGCCAGGTGTTCCAGGAGAGTAGCTTCTCACTTAGGAATAGTTGATGTTGGGCTTACCTCAATTCTTTCCTCTCTGGAAGTTAGAGGGTGCGGTTGAGCGTCAGAAAGAGGATTCCCGTGATTTCACTTTCAACCTACAGTGCTTCAAACCTTTGCGGGGTTGCTGAAGGCATCTGTCTAAGCCTTTAGCTTCAGCAAAGCTCTCCATGTCAAACAGGAAGCTGCCTTCTGCCTCTTCGAAGGAAGGTGGAGTCTTTTGCAGACCTTTCATCCCCTTTGCTCTTTAGGGAATGCCCTCAGGACAGATTGTCTGCTGGTGTTTTTTTGGGGGGAGGGGGGACAGGGAATTGTGATAAGCCATCAGAAGTCCAGTATCATCTCTAAGCAGTAGATAAAGAATCTGGGATGCATGCCCTTGGACTTGTTAGCAGTGAAGAGCCTTCCAGTCAGGGTATTAAACAGTGAGGAATGCTTGGAGAAAATGTTTTTTGGAAAAAAATGCATCTTAATGACGAAATGTGGTAAATTCCATGTTACCAAGTCCGTGGCCATTCCAGATTGCATTGAAGGATGCTCCTAATATGAATACTACAAAAGGTTGACACTCGAAGGTGATTGGCACTGCTGCCATATTTTTTTTTATTGCCAATCAAATCTTTCAGGAAAAATGCTAATTTTTTTTTTTTTTTTTTTTTTTTTCACCGCTGCCATTTCTTCATGTATGGATGATTAAGTGAAGGACTGCAGGTCACAGTAAGGTTATTGTCAATCACCCCCCTCCATTCATCAGTACAAAAGCAAAGCACAGAGATTAAAACTTCTTGACCAAACACTGCATTTTATGTTCATATGGCTCAGTGTAAACTTGAAAGGAGATACATACACACATATACATATGTGTGTGGGCACGCACCATTTTTAGAAAAACAAATGGCTGGACAAGATTAACCTTAACCTCAACATCGATCCTTAGAGTACCTTTATGGGTAGAAGACTATATTTCTGCTAATTTTAGACTTGTGGGTTGCAGCTGGGTGTGGACAGAAAAGTGATGTAGTGTTGTGTCGGAATCTCTAGTTTAGTTTCATGAAAAATCAGATGACATGTAGGTAATCATTGGTCACAGCTGGTAGAAAAATCAGATGACATATAGGTAATCATTGCTCCCAGCTTGGTATGAATAGAAAAAATTATTAAAGTGTGTTTTTGTGAAAAATCAGAGGATGTAGGTAATCATTGGTCAGCTGGGTATGGACAAAAAAAGTGACTGATGAAGTGCTATGTCAGAATCTCCAGTTCAGTTTCATGAAAAATCAGATGACGTGTAGGTAATCATTGCTCTCCATGAGTAACACTTGATCATTTCCTGAGAGAATGGATAGAAAGTAATGTAAATGAGGGATTAGAGAGAAAGTAATGATGTATATACTGTACAGTAGATATGGATTTATGATTAGCATGATGATAAGATATCGCCCCAGTCTTATGCACTTTGAAGATTGATGTAACTGAACAGTATTCTTGGTAATAAACATGCTACCTTTTTGCTCCATGTAAGTACAGTTTTGTGTTGTTACAGGAACAAATAGACTTTAACCAGCTGAGAGATTTGGACCAAGATTAATGAATGTCATTGGATTGAGCAAAATTTAGTCATGAGCTTTCTTGCCCTATTGACTGGGAAGACTGGAAAATGACTATTGATGTCTTGGTAAGTTGAATTTTTAACATCTCTTTTACCACTTCCCTATTAAATATTAGATGACTGTAATTGTGATATACCGTATAGTAAATATGGATTTATGATTAGTATGATGATAAGATATCGCCCCAGTCTTAAGCACCTTGAAGATTGATGTAACTGAACAATGTCCTAAGTGATAAATACCTGCTAGCTTTTTTCTCCACATTAGTACAGTTTTATGTTGTTACAGGAACTTTAACTAGCTGATAGACATTGGACAAGATTAATGAATGTTATTGAACGGAGCAAAATTCAGGGTCTCCATGAGCTTCCTTTCCCCAGTGACTAGGAAGACTTTGTGAGGAAAGTAACCACTGATATCTTGGTGAGTTGAATTTAAATTGTATTTTATTTTTTTTTCCACTTCACCATTAATTATTAGATGATTATAATTATCTCATTTATACTGTATGGTAAATAGGGATTTATGATTAGCTTGATGATATGATATCGCCCCAGTCTTAAGCACCTTGAAGATTGATGTAACTGAACAGTGTCCTTGGTAATAAATATATGCTAGCTTTTTTCTCCATAAGTACAGTAGTATGTCATTGCAGGAACAATAGGTTTTAACCAGCTGAGAGACACCAACCAAGAATGATGAATGACCTTGCGTGGAGGAGAACTTTGATCCTCATGACCTTTCTTGCCCTATTGACTGGGAAGACTATAAGGAAAATAACCATTGATATCTTGGTGAGTTGAAATTTATAACACTTTTTCCCCATAAATTATTAGATGATTATAATTATGATATTTGTACTGTACTATAAATAGGGATTTATGATTAGCTTGATGATAAGATATCGCCCCAGTCTTAAGCACCTTTGAAGATTGATGTAACTGAACAGTGTCCTTGGTAATAAATATATGCTAGCTTTTTTCTCCATAAGTACAGTTTTATGTTATTGCAGGAACAGTAGGTTTTAACCAGCTGAGAGACAACCAACCAAGAATGATGAATGACTTTGTGTGGAGGAGAACTTTGATCCTCATGAGCTTTCTTGCCCTATTGACTGGGAAGACTTTATAAGGAAAATACCATTGATATCTTGGTGAGTTGAAATTTATAACTTTTTTTTTTTTTCCACTTTTTCCCCATAAATTATTGGATGATTATAATTATGATATTTGTACTGTACTATAAATAGGGATTTATGATTAGCTTGATGATAAGATATCGCCCCAGTCTTAAGCACCTTGAAGATTGATGTAACTGAACAGTGTCCTTGGTAATAAAAATATGCTAGCTTTTTTCTCCACAAGTACAGTTTTATGTTATTGCAGAAACAGTAGATTTTAACCAGCTGAGAGACACCGACCAAGAATAATGAATGACCTTGTGTGGAGGAGAACTGATCCTCATGAGCTCTCTTGCCCTATTGACTGGGAGGACTGTATAAGGAAAATAACCATTGATATCTTGGTGAGTTGAAATTTATAACATTTTTTTTTCCACTTGACCATAAATTATTAGATGATTATAATTATATTTGTACTGTACTATAAATAGGGATTTATGATTAGCTTGATGATAAGATATCGCCCCAGTCTTACACACCGTGGAGATTGATGAAACTGAACAGTGTCCTTAGTAATAAATACTGGCTAGCTTTTTTCTCCTTAAGCACAATTTTATGTTATTGCAGGAGCAATAGATTTTAACTAGCAGAGAGACATGGACCAAGAATAATGAATGTCACTGTAAAGAAGAAAACTAGTCCTCATGAATTTTCTACCCCTATTGACTGGGAAGACTGTGAGGAAGAAAACCATTGATGTCTTGGTGAGTTGAATTAATGACATGTTTTTACCATTTCCCTATTAATTATTAGATGCCTTATTACCATGTAGAAATATCCCAGTTTGTTCCATTGGGACATGTCCACACTGTGCATACCCAAGTGCTCTTAATGATAAGTATCATCCCTAACACCAACTATGGTGCAGCTGGATGTTGTTCCAAACTTGTTCTCATACCTGTCTTTTGAAACTGGTATTAGGCAAGGTTGATACAGGTGAGGGGAAATATGTCTGTCATTTGATTCTCTAAGATGATTGGATTGTTTTCACATCCTATTCATTCTTTTACTAGGCAATTTCCTTGTACCATCTGGGTGGGAAATGTTTGCTTGTTAAAGGCTTTATACTTAAGCCTGTTGAAGGCATCACAGGTGTTTTGTTCAGATGATGGCTACAGTGGTGACATGAACATTTAGAAATTGACAGGTTGTTGTCAACTTGGGTAGTTTTTATGACTACAGCAATCAGCAAATGGTCAGGCCTTCCAGGTCTCTCTCTCTCTTTTCCATGTTTATGGAGTTTTGGAAATTATATTTTTAGTTGTTTAAAGTTCAAATTTAAATTTATGGAAAAAAAATAACTGGTGTCAGACATACCAAATATTCGATAAAACATGCAGAATCCATTACTTTTTACTTTTTTCTGATATGTTAAAAAGTTGATTTTATAGCCATTTAACCTCCTCTTTACCAAGAAGCTTAACAAAACATAAACATTTTATTTGCTGCTGAACCGAATTTCTCAGTGTACAGTATATGTATATATTATATATACACATGGTACTAAATGCCATGTACAGAGCCCACCAGATACTCCCTCTATGCTGCCCAGAATCACAAAGTGAAATGATGTTCCCTTCCACTCACCACGCATGAATATACAGTGGGTGTTGCCATGTAACACTTTCATCTATTTCAGAGAGAGAAAATTTGTTTCCAGATACTATAATAAATTATTTATCTGTGTGTGAGAGAGACGTGTATGTTCATGTATATATATACAGTATATATCCAAATGTCTGAATCTATAGCCAGCAATGATGTTTGTTTTGCTTCATCATACACCTGGCAGTGCCAGTACTGTTTGTTGTGCTCCAAACTCTTCAAACCGAATTTACGAAATCATAAGAGGGCAAGAGCTGAAAAGAGGAAGGTTGGTAGTAAGAGCATACCACCTTCATATACCTGGTACTGTGCAGTTGTCTTGAATGGTGATACTCCCTGTACCCCCAAACAAATTGTCAATAAAGATGTTACAGCTAAAACCTTGAAAACCATGTTTTGAGAAGATCAAGTTCAAAATTTGATGAAACTGTGCCATTGAAGAGGAGGGGTTGTGTAGAGGGACTCACTGAGGGCAAGGGTTATTTTTGGTAGGTGGGTGGAGCTAGGCTCCTTGGCTGGGAGGAGGGGGATGCAGTGTTGGATGGGTGAAGAGGGCTAAGTAGACCTCTGGCTTGCTAGAGCTTGTTTTTGTTTTTGTTTGTACTTTATTGTAACTTGTAATGAAATGTATCCAACCCACAAAGCCAAAAGTAATGAAATGTATCAACCACAAAACCCCAAAAAATTAAGGGAGACAGTATAGACAGAAAGAAAGAACAACTACGGCGATTTATGTTCATTGGATTGTTGATACATTTTTCGATTACTTGCAGATACTTCCAAAAAAAGTAAGGATGAATGCAGGAAAGTATGAAAATTACAATTAATCATGAATACATGATCCAACTGGTTCTAGAATGGCTGTAAGGTGATGAATTTAACTTTCTTGGATGTCTGACTCTTGTGAAGTTAGCTCGTATACTGAGATACATTTTTCATGATGAAAATTGTAAATTGAAGAAAATTTCTTATGAGTTTGTTCGTTGCAGGTGTTAGTGAATTTATGGAAGCACTTTGGTCTTCTTTGGAGTTGAACTTGTGTTTGGGAATATGGTGGCTGCTAGAAAATAAAAGTAAGTCTGTTGTATATTTTCTTACAACTTGGTTAACTTTTACTTGCAGGAAAGTGTGAAAATTACAAATCATTGTGAATACATGATCCAACTGGTTCTAGAATGGCTGTAAGGTGATGAATTTAACTTCCTTGGATGTCTGACTTTTTGTGAAGTTAGCTTGTATACTGAGATAAATTTTTCAGGATGAAAATTTAAATTGAAGGAAATTCCTTGTAAGTTTATATATGTTGCAGGTGTTAGTGAATTTATGGAAGCACTTTGGTCTTCTTTGGAGTTAACTTGCGTTCGGGAATATGGTGGCTACTACAAAATAAAAGTAAGTCTGTTGTATATTTTCTTTCAACTTGTTTAACTTTTACTTGCAAATACTTGCAGGAAAGTGTGAAAATTACAAATCATTGTGAATACCTGATCCAACTGGTTCTAGAATGGCTGTAAGGTGATGACTTTAACTTTCTTGGATGTCTGACTCTTGTGAAGTTAGCTTGTATACTGAGATATATTTTCATGATGAAAATTGTAAATTGAAGAAAATTTCTTACAAGTTTATGTATGTTGCAGGTGTTAGTGAATTTATGGAAGCACTTTGGTCTTCTTTGGAGTTGAACTTGTGTTAATATGGTGGCTACTACAAAATAAAAGTAAGTCTGTTGCATATTTTCTTACAACTTGGTTAACTTTTACTTGCAAATACTTGCAGGAAAGTGTGAAAATTACAAATCATTGTGAATACCTGATCCAACTGGTTCTAGAATGGCTGTAAGGTGATGAATTTAACTTTCTTGGATGTCTGACTCTAGTGAAGTTAGCTTGTATACTGAGATATATTTTTCATGATGAAAATTGTAAATTGAAGAAAATTTCTTACAAGTTTATGTATGTTGCAGGTGTTAGTGAATTTATGGAAAGCACTTTGGTCTTCTTTGGAGTTAACTTGTGTTCGGGAATATGGTGGCTACTAAAAATAAAAAGTAAGTCTGTTGTATATTTTCTTTCAACTTGTTTAACTTTTACTTGCAAATACTTGCAGGAAAGTGTGAAAATTACAAATCATTGTGAATACCTGATCCAACTGGTTCTAGAATGGCTGTAAGGTGATGACTTTAACTTTCTTGGATGTCTGACTCTTGTGAAGTTAGCTTGTATACTGAGATATATTTTTCATGATGAAAATTGTAAATTGAAGAAAATTTCTTACAAGTTTATGTATGTTGCAGGTGTTAGTGAATTTATGGAAGCACTTTGGTCTTCTTTGGAGTTGAACTTGTGTTCGGGATATGGTGGCTACTACAAAATAAAAAGTAAGTCTGTTGCATATTTTCTTACAACTTGTTTAACTTTTACTTGCAAATACTTGCAGGAAAGTGTGAAAATTACAAATCATTGTGAATACCTGATCCAACTGGTTCTAGAATGGCTGTAAGGTGATGAATTTAACTTTCTTGGATGTCTGACTCTAGTGAAGTTAGCTTGTATACTGAGATATATTTTTCATGATGAAAATTGTAAATTGAAGAAAATTTCTTACAATGTATTTATGTATGTTGCAGGTGTTAGTGAATTTATGGAAGCACTTTGGTCTTCTTTGGAGTTAACTGTGTTAGGGAATATGGTGGCTACACAAAATGAAAGTAAGTCTGTTGTATATTTTCTTGGACAACTGATTAATTTTTACTTGCAGGAAAAGTGTGAAAATTACAAATCATTGTGAATACCTGAAACTGGTTCTAGAATGGCTGTAAGGTGATGAATTTAACTTTCTTGGATGTCTGACTCTTGTGAAGTTAGCTTGTATACTGAGATATATTTTTCATGATGAAAATTGTAAATTGAAGAAAATTTCTTACGAGTTTATGTATGTTGCAGGTGTTAGTGAATTTATGGAAGCACTTTGGTCTTCTTTGGAGTTGAACTTGTGTTCGGGAATATGGTGGCTACTACAAAATAAAAGTAAGTCTGTTGTATATTTTCTTTGAACTTGTTTAACTTTTATCCAAGTTATAAGGGAAACTATTAATGTATTAGAGAAAGAAGAGTGAAATTATAATCCTCATTATTGCAATAGAAATGTGGTTATCACCATTATTGTGATGTGATTTTTGTTCATGGGATTCTTGATGGCATTTTTTGATTACTTGCAAATGCTTGCAGAAAAGTGTGAAAATTACAAATCATTGTGAATACCTGATCCAACTGGTTCTAGAATGGCTGTAAGGTGATGAATTTAACTTCCTTGGATGTCTGACTCTTTGTGAAGTTAGCTTGTATACTGAGATAAATTTTTCAGGATGAAAATTTAAATTGAAGGAAATTCCTTATAAGTTTATATATGTTGCAGGTGTTAGTGAATTTATGGAAGCACTTTGGTCTTCTTTGGAGTTGAACTTGTGTTCGGGAATATGGTGGCTACTACAAAATAAAAGTAAGTCTGTTGCATATTTTCTTACAACTTGGTTAACTTTTACTTGCAAATACTTGCAGGAAAGTGTGAAAATTACAAATCATCGTGAATACCTGATCCAACTGGTTCTAGAATGGCTGTAAGATGATGACTTTAACTTTCTTGGATGTCTGACTCTTGTGAAGTTAGCTTGTATACTGAGATATATTTTTCATGATGAAAATTGTAAATTGAAGAAAATTTCTTACAAGTTTATGTATGTTGCAGGTGTTAGTGAATTTATGGAAGCACTTTGGTCTTCTTTGGAGTTGAACTTGTGTTCGGGAATATGGTGGCTACTACAAAATAAAAGTAAGTCTGTTGCATATTTTCTTACAACTTGGTTAACTTTTACTTGCAAATACTTGCAGGAAAGTGTGAAAATTACAAATCATTGTGAATACCTGATCCAACTGGTTCTAGAATGGCTGTAAGGTGATGAATTTAACTTTCTTGGATGTCTGACTCTAGTGAAGTTAGCTTGTATACTGAGATATATTTTTCATGATGAAAATTATAAAATGAAGAAAATTTCTTACAAGTTTATGTATGTTGCAGGTGTTAGTGAATTTATGGAAGCACTTTGGTCTTCTTTGGAGTTAACTTGCGTTCAGGAATATGGTGGCTACTACAAAATAAAAGTAAGTCTGTTGTATATTTTCTTACAATTTGGTTAATTTTTACTTGCAAATACTTGCAGGAAAGTGTGAAAATTACAAATCATTGTGAATACCTGATCCAACTGGTTCTAGAATGGCTGTAAGGTGATGAATTTAACTTTCTTGGATGTCTGACTCTTGTGAAGCTAGCTTGTATACTGAGATATATTTTTCATGATGAAAATTGTAAATTGAAGAAAATTTCTTACAAGTTTATGTATGTTGCAGGTGTTAGTGAATTTATGGAAGCACTTTGGTCTTTGGAGTTAAACTTGTGTTCGGGAATATGGTGGCTACTACAAAATAAAAGTAAGTCTGTTGTATATTTTCTTTGAACTTGTTTAACTTTTATCCAAGTTATAAGGGAAACTATTAATGTATTAGAGAAAGAAGAGTGAAATTATAATCCTCATTATTGCAATAGAAATGTGGTTATCACCATTATTGTGATGTGATTTTTGTTCATGGGATTCTTGATGGCATTTTTTGATTACTTGCAAATGCTTGCAGAGAAGTGTGAAAATTACAAATCATTCTGAATACCTGATCCAACTGGTTCTAGAATGGCTGTAAGGTGATGAATTTAACTTCCTTGGATGTCTGACTCTTTGTGAAGTTAGCTTGTATACTGAGATAAATTTTTCAGGATGAAAATTTAAATTGAAGGAAATTCCTTATAAGTTTATATATGTTACAGGTGTTAGTGAATTTATGGAAGCACTTTGGTCGGGTTGGAGTTGAACTTACATTCAGGAAAATGGTGGCTACTACAAAATAAAAGTAAGTCTGTTGTCTTTTTTATTTTAACTTGGTTAACTTTTATCCAAGTAATACCAGAATTATTAATGTATTAGAGAAAGAAGAGTGAAATTATAATCCTCATTATTGCAATACAAAGTACTTCTATACGCACAAGACAGAAGCAGTCAAGGACACATTAAGTTCATGCAGCACTTTTGACCAGTTTGTGGGTTTCTGCTTTAAGAAGTGTCAACCATCCTCATCACTGGCAGCATTTTACACGAAGTAAATTTGGAAGAGAATTGCACTTAGTGATGGACATCACACACAAGAGAAAGAGATGTTTGTTACTATGTATAAATCTTGTCTCCCAGAAGCAAAAAATGGCTAATGAATATTGCCACTCAACCTGGAACATTAGATTGGCACATAGCATAAAGTAAATAAATTATTTAATTATAGTAATTGAATGATCAATTATAAACAGAATAAACTTGAAACTTTCAATCTGTCAGTTGAATAGAAAGATAAGTACACACACAAATATTAAGCCACTGAACATCAAAGGTGTTATTGTGAATATGTCCAAAGTGTGGAAGAGGCAGTGGCTATACTAGGATATTACTTGTAGGCTACCTGAAAACTTTGCCTGTGAAATATACACTTAATTGGAAAAGTTGTAGAATCCAAAGAATTAATTGTATATTTTTTAAGAAGCTTATATTAAACACAAAAACCAATATATATATCAAGCATTTATGATTAAACAACTATTATTAAGATGTCTAGAAGTGTTGTGTGCAGTATAAATGTATTATGTGCAATAGTTACAAGAAAATTAAAACTCCAGATTGCCAGTATGCTGAATGAAAAAGCACATATCCACTCATATTTACTCTTCCCCCCTCTCCCTCCCCTCCATACACACACACACATGATGCCCTGACAAATTGCAATTTTTATTGTTGAGTGATATTTAGAATTGCCAGGCAATTCACAGAAATGTATATTCATTGATGAAAAGAATTTTCTTGATTACAATGAGAGTTAAGTCAAAAGGATACTGATTATTATGGCTAAGGTTTTGTGGTATACTTGTAAATGTTAGTTCTAAGGGAATTTTTATTTACAGGATCTGCACAGCTCCTCACTTCAGGTTAGTGGAGAGGAAAGTATTGGTCTACTGGCAACTTTAATTGTAAGTATTTCTGATGAAATTGGTTTAGACTGTATTCTTTCCAGATTATCCCTCGTCTTGAGTATCCTTGAATAATAGGGAGTTGAAAATTCAAGTAAGGTGAAGGTAAGTTGAATAACTAGATGAAAAAGAGAGGAAATGTTAGGGTTGAAAATTATAATGGAAAGAGGAAAAATGCACAACACAAAAAAAGTAAAATCACCACTTTCATGCTCACAAAATAAGGTGTAGTTTGGCTGTCACTTTAGACAGTGTCTTTCAAGTTAACAGTATTGGCAATGAAAAGAACATTTTGATTTTAATTGAAGATGCTGCATCAGCAGTGATATGACAAGGGTGCAGCCCACCTTAATATAATAGCTATGCTAGGGATTTTCTGGCCTTTGAAAGGCATCTTACTGTGTAAGGGGTTGAATAAACTATATTAGGAAGGCTTTTTGAAGAATAATTAGAGACAGTGGATATGCATAACTTGTGTGTGCAGTTTTTCACTTTTGTCAATGCATGATTTAAGTTCATTTGATTGTAGATGGTATTTTTTAATTATTTGCAAATGGTGCAAAATTTAAAAATTGATGAAAGGTCTAATTGGCTCTTGGCCTGGCCTGATGTTTCTAAGGAGCTGCAGCATATTAAATAGATCTAAAATAATCAGTGATCAAGCCTTTCTGGCCATGTTGAGTTTTTATATAAGTTTCCTGTAATTTACAAGTTAATTTCATTGGCTATGAATGTGTCAATAAGTTTTTTTTTTCCTGAGAGTCGCCCAGGTATTTATAAGAAAGGTTAGTTGCGTACTTTTTGGCAATTTTGATTTATTACAATTGTATAATTTTCAATATTTCATAGGTCAATAAATGAAAGATAAAAATTAAGATTAGTTTTATTACACCTAAGGGTTTTGTTTTCTTGATTAGAAAGTTCACATTAGAATATACTCTATCTGGAGTTTGTAGCAGAAAATTTCTGCAAGATTTAATTATGCTAATATTTTATCTGTTGGCTTAATTAAATGGCTCAAAACATAGTTTCCCTTGAGTTTAGCTTCCATGAACATCATTGTCCGTCATTATTAACGAAGTTCAAACCCTAATTGTAAAGAAGAGTGCTGCAGGACCATGGGTCCTAATAGTGGAAGACAGTCCAATAGTAAAAAGGAAATTCAGAAGTAAAAAATAAACTGTGAATGAAGAATGACGAAGGTTAAATTGATAGGGCACAAAACCAAGGTAGGACTAATGTCAGCTTACTCACATTATCACCAATTTGGGGTTCTGAAAGTTCCAACACTTCAGTAATGGGTAAGGGAGATCGTTCCACAGTATGTTCACAACAGAATAAAAGTTGTGAAAATAAAGAAATGGGTGGTATTGAACTTGACAAGTCTTCCTTTCTAAAAATCTTCAAACCATTAAAGACAGAATCAATAGCCTTAATCCAAAGGGGGCTGCAAAGAGAAAATTTAAAGGAAAAGATTACCAAATTTGAGGGAATATAAAAAAAAAAAAAAAAAAAGTAAAGAATGCGGCGAAGGTTCTTCTGCGCAATTGAGTTTTATTTACATCCTATAATCAAGGCCACCAAAAATAGATTATCTTTCGGTGGTCTCTGTATAATGCTATATGACCTGCGGCCCATAAAACTTTAACCACTGCCTGGTTGTCTCTTGGCCTATATTGCTGCCAGACACAATTAAGGCTGACTTGCACCTTGAATAAATTGAAAAACTACTGAGGCTAGAGGGCTGCAGTTTGTTATTTTGATGATTGTCAGGTGGATGATCAACACCAGTTTTTGGCCCTCTACCCTCAGTAGTTTTTAAGATCTGAGGGCAGACAGGCAAAGCCGGCACATTAGTTTTCTTTTTAGAAAACTAACATAAAAAAATATGCCTGTTCTTTGGCACGGTCAAGTTTCTGTACACCCGCTACAGCATATAATTAAGGTCACCGAAAGTAGATCTATCTTTGGTGTTCACGGTATAATGCTATATGAACCGCAGCCCATGAAACTTTAACCACGGCCTGGTCTATATCGTTGCCAGAAGCACGATTATGGCTAACTTTAACCTCTTTCATGCCAATGTTCCTTAAATGGAACATAAAATTCTGGACTGCATATTACAACTAGATGAATATATTTTCTGATCATGGTATATCCTATTTGTTCATCAAGATATATTCTCTCTTGTGGAAAGAAATAATCAGCCTATTTTTTGAAATGTAATTCTTATGAATTTTTTTAAAAATGTAAAAGTAGCGTTTTTTTTCCAGTTCTGAAAATGTGCACTTCATTCCTAAATGTGAGAATGATGATTATTATTTTCTATTATCATTTATTAGCTTACATGATTTCCTTTAATCTGCCATATTGCTAAAAAAACATTTTCCTAATTCTGTATATAAAATTACAAGAAAAAATTATGTTCCATTTGAGGAACATTGACGGACGTAGTACTGGTTTCTGGGCTTTTTGAACCCCTTGCTAAAGGAACGGCTTTTTCCATGTTTTCAGAATCCTTGAAAGTGGTAATTTAGTGCACTTTCTGGCTTTATGGTCCTTGCTTATAGAACTGTATTGGCGGCAATCTGCCATCTGCTGCAGAGGGGAAACAACGTTCAAATTTACACACGGATGTTTCACTAAGAAGCATCTGATTGACAACTTAGAACATAGGCCTGAAACTGATAATGATGGAAATAAAGGACCAGTAGCAAAGAAACAAAGAAGAGAACTACCTAAATGGAAAAAGAACTGTGTATTTGATAAAACTCTTCCATCTGCTGATATTCTTTTACCAGATGATTTGCTACAACTGGATGATGCATCACCTTTTATGAGATTTTTATTCAGGTGTTTACAGATGAGATGGTAATCTTATATTACAGAACAAACTAAGCTCTATGCAAATCGAGATCATAATAATCCTAATTTTGACATTTCAGAAAAAAAGAAGTAAGGAACTTCATGGGTATATAGTTACTGTCAGGCTACCATACCTTACCTGAACAACAGCATTAAATCGACACAGCCAGACTTAGGAGTACCTTTGGTGTCAAATACAATGAGTAAAAACAGATTTTGTGAAATAAAGAAATTGTACATTTTGCAGACAACCAGCATCTTGAGCAAGGGAATAAGATGAGCAAGATATCACCAATCTATGACATGCTGAATGATAGATTTGTTCAGTTTGGTGTATTTCACCAATTGAGAGAGTGTGGATGAATCAATGGTGCCCTATTATGGTTGCCATGGTGCCAAGATGTTTATAAAAGGAAACCTATTTCGGTTTGGGTACAAGATCTGATGCCTTCTGTGGGAATGATAGTTTTCCATACCATCTGAAGTTATACCAAGGAAAGGAAGAGGGAAGGATTCAGCCACTTGGTATGAGTGTAATTACTAAAATGGTTGATGTGATTTCCTCTCACTCAAATGTAGAGAAACACCAACTATACTTTGTTCACTTGTTTTTACCAGTTATGATTTATTGGTACAGTTGAGGCAGAAACTGATGCCAAGGCTACAGGAACACTAAGAGATAATCGCAGTGCTGGAACAGCAAAAGCTTTGTGACCACAAAAGCCTTACAGAAGATGGAGAGGGGCTCATTCGATCATCGCTGTGATGGCAAAGTATGTTGCAAAATGGAATGACAATGCTGTAGTGGGCATTGCAAGCAACTGGGAAACTCAAATTTGTCCACACCGTGAAGAGGCGAGTAAAAGGTGGATCAAAAGAAGTTTCACAACCGCATCTGATCCATTCATACAACAAAGGAATGGGTGGTGTGGATCTTATGGACCGACTTTTTGTCGTATCGCCCAATGATTAGAGGGAAAAAAATGGTATTGGCCCCTATTCTTGAATGCACTAAATGTTGCTATAATTGCTTCTTGGAGAGTGCATTGCAAAATTACAAAGGATAACTTGACTCACATAGCATTCAGAAGGCAAGTAACACTCTGTCTACTAAATTATGAAGGCCTAGTACCACGACGCACGTGTCCCTCTGGTGCTAACGCAATTCCTGTTGATGTTCGCTGTGATGGAGTAAATCATACCCTGACTTCAACATCCCAAGGAAGATGCAAAATTAGTAAGAAAAATACTAAAAATATGTGTAAGAAGTGTAATGTGCGCTTGAAATTTGAAAGAGGAAAGACGTGCTTTGAAAATTTTCATAAGAATGAATAGTTTGAAATCTGTCAATAGGCATAAAAGATTGGGAAATTATTATAATTCCTAACATAAAGATTGTTGTTATAATACTTAGACGCAAATTTTGTATGTATATATATTTATATAACAAATAATTATATATGATATTATAATATATAATTATTCAAGAAACCAATCGATTGCTGGGGTTCCGTTCTTCGTTACTGTAACGGAACATCGATCGAAAATCGTCAAAAATCATAAGAAAACCTTACAAATGCTCTGGGTGAAATTGAAAAGTTTATTGTAAACTTATTATTTTATTGAGTTTTACATCAAAAAAATCTTCAAATTATGATTATTCTGCCATTTTAAGAATAAATTGTTCCAAAAACAATGAGTAGAACGCGTCGTAACCCCGAACATTGCTCTTGCAAAAATAATTTCTGATGAATATATTTGAAAAGAGATTGGAAAATAAGAAAAACGTACTAGATATGATTTTTGGTGCAGTATCAATCAATCTATAAATAGGATATATATTATATATATATATATATATATATATATATATGCATAGGGACACCCTAAACTAACTCAAATGATGTATGCTCTAATCTCAATAAAATATGAGGGAATGTCTTTTGATTATCATTAACCATCCAATGTTCCTTAAATGGAACATGCTGCAATTCCATTACAAATAGTGATAGAGGTTTGAAATTTTCTGTGTATCTTAGTTACAACAATAACAATATAAGTGAAAATTGTGGCATCTGAATAAAAATAAGTATGGTCAGTAGGATAAAGGTTAACCTTGAGTAAGATAAAAACTGATGAGGCAGTTTGGTATGTTTGATCATCGTGTGGTGGATAATCAACATACCAATTTGTATCCCTCTAGCCTCAGTAGTTTTTAAGAACTGAGGGCTGACATATATATGTATATATTACACATTTTGTTATATATGAGCTTTTCAGTCTAGAAACATGCCAAGTGCCATTTTTAAAATATAATAAATTAAATTAAAAAATACTTTGACCCACGATGGCGCTTGGCATGTTTCTCGACTGATAGCCTCATGTATACATTATATACACATATATTATATATACACATAAATATACATATACCCCGAACTTTGGCGAGGTGGTTAGGTTCCAGAACCCCTCGCACATGGGGAATTTTTGCCTAAGTTTGGCATGGTCTCTAAAAATGCTAATAAATGCTTATTTCTATAGTTTAAACACTAAAATATATGACCCTAATCATGCTCTCAAATTATTATACTTAACTTTTAAATGAAATTAAAAAACCTGTAATTTAATTTAAATATTTAGCTTAATCTTCACATTGTCTCTTAAAAACAGAAATAAATGGTTGACATAAAAATTGAGAGTTGGAAGAGAATTTCTCTCTCCCTCTTTCTCCTTCCAACCGATCTATTTTTAGAAGTCGTCTCAACCTCTTTTTAATAACTTCTTTATTCTGTGTCTCTTCCTCTTTTGTTCTGAAATGCCTTTTCATGAACAAGCAGTGTTTTATATTTTGACTAATACAACTCTTAGTTACTTTGTCTCTATGACTTAGAACATATTTGCAACACTAGCGCGTTTACACTTCATAGACGATACAGGTCAAATTAGATCAATTTAATCTATCTTCTGTACAGGTAAAGATATACAGAGAATTAGTAAGTTGTAAAAATGTGTGAGCGCTAACTATGAACGAGAGAGAGCGATAAGGGTTGTCCTTACTTAAGAGAGTGAAATTATCAATTATTACGGAGACTGGGAGAATAACATGAGAGAGAGAGAGAGATATTGTCCTTACTTGAAATATCAAGTTATTTATGAATTATTACGGAGAGAGAAAGTAAGTTATTCTTACGTTAGATATCAAAAGATGGAAATTCAGTATTAAACTAACTTTTAAATGAAATTAAAGTTACTGTATTTTCATTTAAAAGTTAGCTTAATACATTACCCTTAAAAAAAGAAATAAATGGTTGACTTAAGAAAATAGGAATTTGTGCAACGCCCCATTCCACCATTCAATTTTTAGAGGTCTTCTCAACCTCGTTTTTAAGAACTTCTTTATTGTCACTCTCTTTTTCAGAACGGCACATCTACAGTTTGTAAATGGTACAGGTAAAATTAGATCAATTCAAAATTATCTACTGTACAGTTAAAGACACAGAGAAACAGTGCTGTAATAACGTCGAATGAGAGAGAGAGAGATAATAGTTGTCCTTACTTAACCCTTCAACGCCAACTGGACGTATCGTAAGTTGACTAAAATTGTCTGTCGGGTGAGGAGTGGACGCACCATATGTCGACTACGAAAAATTTCAACCTTCGGTCAACTTTGACTCGACCGAAATGGTTGAAAAACGCAATTGTAAGCTAAAACTTACATTCTAATAATATTCAATCATTTACCTTCATTTTGCAACAAATTTGAAGTCTCTAGCACAGTATTTTGATTTATGGTGAATTTAAAAAAAAAACTTTCCTTACGTCCGTGCGGTAACTGCCGAAAATTTCAGAAATTCTTTTGTCATTTTGTCGTAATTTTTGCACCGTTTTATATTAGTCGTTACATAAAATTTTATATATGAAAATGTGTGCAATTTCATGTAAAATACAACCAAAAACAACCCATGGTTGTAGCTTTTATCAGTTTGGAAATATTTATATATAAATCACGATAAGTGCCAAAATTTCAACCTTCGGTCAACTTTGACTCGACCGAAATGGTTGAAAAACTCAATTGTAAGCTAAAACTCTTACATTCTAGTAATATTCAATCATGTACCTTCATTTGGCAACAAATTGGAAGTCTGTAGCTCAATATTTCAATTTATGGTGAATCTTTTAAAAAACTTTTCCCTTACATCCGCACGCGGTAACTCGGCCGAACATCTCGGAAATTCTTTTGTCACTTTGTCGTAATGTTTGCACCGTCTTATATTAGTCGTTACATAAAGTTTTATATATGAAAATGTGTGTAATTTCATGTAGAATACAACAAAAAATAACTCATGGTTGTAGCTTTTATCAGTTTTGAAATATTTTCATATAAATCACGATAAATAGAAAAAATTCAACCTTCAGTCAACTTTAACTCAACCGAAATGGTCGAAAACTGCAAATGTAAGGTAAAACTCTTACACTCTAGTAATTTTCAATCAATTACCTTCATGTTGCAACAAATTGGAAGTCTCTAGCACAATATTTAAATTTATGGTGAATTTTTTAAAAAACTTTTTTACGTCCGTGCGTTACAAATTCATGCATCATTTTGTGATAATATTTTCTCTGTGTTGCTTTGATCGTTTTACAGTTTGTTATATACCAAAATCATCGCAATTTAGTGTACAATACAAAGAAAAAAAATAACTCGGCTTTAACCGTTTTGCTCACAGTGCGATTTGTATACAATTATATATGAAATTATTTTTTTTTGTGCTGTCATATATTTCGATATTTATATATGATAGTTTTTTTTCATTTCTGATGGTTGCATACTAAACTTCAGGCAATGACAAAAAAGGAGCCAAAAATGAACTCTTAATCTTAAAAACTAAGCGTGCTGTGATTTTTTGAAAAAATTTTTTCCTCTTCGGCGCTAACTCCCGAACACCGCCGGCATACAACAGACACTTTTGTAAATAGAGGCTCGACGTTTAAGGGTTAAGAGAGAGAATTTTTCTATGAATTAATACAGACACACACACAGAGTGAGAGAATTACAAGAAAAATTTGACCATTGATTAGCAACACCCCTTCTTATGTTAAATGACATGTCTGACAGCTTTTGCCTTCTACCTTCTTACAAAAGACGAGGGAAGAACTTGTTTGCTCAAAGTAATACGAATTTTGTAATTACAGTTTTATCATTATTTAATTTTATCAGTCTTATTATTTGAAAATTACTTATGTAAAAAGTTTATCATAATACAAACATACGTGTATACATGTACCATAAAAATTCATCTGACTAAAAGAGAGAGAGAAATTATATAATATAATATATATATATTACTGACAAAGAGAGAGAGAGAGAAATATATATATATATGTATATGTATATATATATATTATATATGTATATATTATATATATATATATATATATATATATTACTGACAGAGAGAGAAATATATATATGTATATGTATGTATAATATATATATATATATATATATATATATATATATATATATATTATATTATAAGAGAGAGAGAAATATATATATATATATATATATATATATATATATATATATATATATTACTAAGAGAAATATATATATATATATATATATATATATATATATATATATATATATATATATATATATATATATATATATATATATATATATATATATATATATCTATCTAATCTAATCTCTATCTATCTATCTGCTGTAGCCTATGTGTGAATGTATATTTTCTAAATATTGTCGTATCAGTAGTGCTAACCCCATCGTAAACTGGAATCATTACAAGACGAATTATCTTAACTCGAGCACTACCTGTATTACCTTTAAATTAATAGCTAGAATATGGCAGTTGATGGTTTTGTATAATTCTTCATAAAAAGACTTTTGATGTATTAGTGGAAGACTGGCATAAAATGGTAGTTTTGGAACAGTGGGTACAGTGAATTTTGGCATGAAAACTTTAAAAATTTAACGTTCGTAAAGAAAAAAGCTTGGACGGGAAGCAATTGTCAGCAAAATACTTTTGGAGATATATTATTACCTCATGGAAAGAGATCGAGTTAGAAGTTAAACTAAAAGCCCTATGTAATAAGGTCAATAATGAATTTAACTTCATTGACTGTAAAAATTAGATCCCAGACCTGTAAACATGTTATTTCTAAAAAATCGTAGTGCATTATTTCTAAAAACTAAAATGTCTAAAAAGGATAGCTTGTTATTATTTTCATACTCAATGGTAAACTTAATATTTTGATGTATACCATTAACATATTCTAAAAAGCTATCTGCATCGCCCCAGCTTCTGAAAAGCAAGAAATTATCATCAATATACCTTCGGTAAAACGAGGTGGTATGCCAGCGGACAGTCGTCTAGTATGTGATCCTCCAGGGAGCACCTGAAGATATTAGCAAAGGTGGGACTAAGAGGAGGTCCCATTGCCATACCATCGATTTGTTTATAAGACTTACCATTAAAAACGAAGGCAGTGTCCAGAACTGCCAGTTCCAACAACTTTTAAAAATCCGACTTAAAATTGTTATAAATGGTGTCATAGGTAATAAAAATCTTATCTAAAAGTTATCTGAATGATCTCTTCCACAGGTAAATTAGTAAACAATGATTCCACCTCCAAGCTAACAATAAACAAATCAGGATCCTGACATAAAACTGCTTCTTTAAAGCTGGTGGAGTTATTTAGGCTGCGGTTATTTGATGTAAGAGGAGCAAGAAGAGGTACCAAGAACTTAACCAGTTTGTAGTTGGGGGTGTCGTACGAGGTCAAGATAGGTCTGATAAGAGTACCCTCCTTATGTATTTTAAGAAGAACGTACAAGATACCATACGAGGCCCCCGTGCTGTACAGAGACTGATATTCATCGTTGTTTATAACATTATTAACTTTAGATATTTCAAAAATCTATTAATGCGATCCTCAATCTTGAAGATAGTCGAAAAACCAGGACTACCTAATTTTAAAAATTTTGAATTATCATTTAAAATGTTTTCCACTTTTCCAATATTGCTTTTATTTAGAAGAACAGTACCTTTGCCTTTGTCTGGTCTGGTAATATACAGATCCTCATTATTTGCCAGTTCCTGTAAAATGTACAAATTTTTCTACTAAAAAGTGGTGTCCATTGCGTTGTTAACGAATTAAAAGTCTTTTGGGCTAATACCTGCATTTGTGTACGAAGGCTCATAACATCAGTGTTGAAATAAAATACTTTATAGGACAAGCATTGTAGTGTCGGACTGTGTGTACAGCATGCACGGGATGAAAGTACTTAACAAGATGGATCTGGTAAGGGAGTGTTATCAGATGCCAGTGGTGGAGGGTTGTAGGCTGATAACTGCTTTCTTGACTGAAAAAATGGTATCAGTTCTGCAATCTCAGTTTTGGATTGGCCAGTGCCCCAGCTGCATTTCAGAGAGTGATGAATGTGGAACCGAGTGATTTTCCCCATGAGAATGTATTGGTGTTTCTAGAAGAGCACAAGAGATTGGTGTGAATGGTATTGAAAAATTTACAGGAAGGTGGGGGTAAAAGTCAAGGTGAGTAGAAGTGAGTGAAGAAATGAATGAGAGGCCATGGACCCGAAGTCAAGGTCCAGTTCTGGAGTATGAATGTGTAGTGAGAGAGGGATTTAAAAAAAAAAGGAAATGAGGTTTCCTTTATTTTAGTAGGGTGAGTGTGGTGGCGTTTGGAAGCTTGGGTTTGTGTGACTGAATTTTTGTTTTTACTGTTGTGATTTTTTTTTCTATTATCATTTTGTGGTTTTTGTTGTGAATGTCTGATGTATTTTTTTTTTTTTACTTGTAGTTTGCTTGAGCGAGACAGTGTTAAGATTTGGCTCCGCTCCCTTTCATTTAATTTTTTTTCCCACTGACTTCGCCGGTGAAGGATCTTGGGTGACTAAGCAGTGATGGGAAACAAGGCGTTCACTTGTCATCTAATTGCTTGCTCTGCTTCGCAGGCAGGTATTATCTGTAAATCAGTTGTGTTAGCTTAGAGACTGATTTATTCTAGTTCCCAGTAGGAATTGATAATACAAAATATTCTCAAGTGATTGTTGTAGATGTATTCCAAGGAAATTAAAAACATTGTGAGATGAATCAAAGTGTGAATCAGGCTGACAGTGAAGTTGTATACTAAATCAATGCTGAAAATCCCTTGAAAACTCAAAGATTTATCTTTCAAGTGTGCATTCACCTACCCTGCCTGTAGTCACTTCAGGAAATAGTAACATAGGGAAGAAACTTGATGCAAGAGCTCATGGTAGCTTAGTTAAAATAGGTGGAATAATCATCTAAAAAAACACTGGATGTGTTGACTGTAATATTAAGATTGATGAATTAGATTAAGGTTCTTTTGATTGTTGTGGGAAAACTATAGTATTAAGATTGATAAATCAGGCTAAGCCCTGTATTAGTTGATAAGCTGTAGTACAGTGTATTATTAAAGTTAATATTTGCACCAGACTACTAATCTAATATCTTTTGTATATACAGTATACTGTACAGTTGGAGTATTTTGTGTTTTTTCTACACTATTAAGATTGAAGTTAGGATAAGTTATGATGAACTTTGTTGTTAAGTTTAAGTTTCCACTCTGGAGGTTAAAGTAATAAATAGGCTAAGGAAAGTCAGTTTTATTACAGTAGTGACCTCTTAAATTTGTTCCCATCATCCTGCACCAATTGTGTAAAAGAAAAAGCCCCTACATCAGGGAGTCTACACACATCTTGCAGATGTCCAAGAAGGGAGAAGCCTGTAAACAATGTCAAATCTTGAAAGGACAGTGATGCAGAAAGCCATAAGGTGAGGTATACAAGAGCCTAAGTACTGCATCTGAAATATGTGTATGTGAAATGAAGGCTTCAACAAACAATTCGGACCTCCTGAAACTGGCTCATCCATCACACCATTCTAGAATGCCCAAAAACATGCCAACAGATCTTGACCACTGAACAGTAGACAGACAGCTTCCTTAACGTCACAGAATAGTAGAAATCTGCTACTTGCAGAATAAACGGGAGAAAAATAATCTCATGCTTATATCAGAAAAATAAATTCTAGAGCTTAAGTTGGCAATGTTTAAAAAATATATATGCTTGGTTCTGCAGTAAGAACAACTGCCTGAATTAAGGCTTATCCTTTAGGGAGGCATCACCCCCCCTGCCCTAGGTATATTGAACATGAAGGATGAGATTCCAATACAAATGGTTAAGGAAGTCCATACAACTCAGGTTACCATAACTTCTAAGTGGTTCTGGTTGACTAAAGGATAGCTCCAACATTGAGAACAGGGATGGTATATACACTAAGGATGTTCTTGGAACTGTGAATGCATTGTGCACCCAGACTAGTTTAGAATTGTGTAACACGAGTTTGCAGAGGCAGTCATACGGCTAGTAGGGTAAGATGTCACAATTTGGAATATGCCACTTAAATTTGATTACCCATTTCATACTTGGGCAAGAATGTTGCTGCATATTTTACCTGTTTTGTATTCTGTGTTGGAGTCATATATTTGCTGAATTGCATGTAAAATACGGAAATACATGCCTGCCTATACAAGGAAGAAATACTGTACAAACAAGGTTTTGTCGTTAGAATTGGCAGAAAATTTAAAACGAATTTAGTGGAGAAATCTAACATTTCATGCAAAATGAGCTAATAGCAAAATGGAACAATGGAGAAAGTGGTGCACTACTGGAGACATCTTTTTGTCAGCGGAGTGCGCCGTTGTGGAGGGATTGCCTAACATACTCCCCATTGCTAAGTCATACAAGCATTGTTCTAATAAACTGATATGGACCTCCTCCTCCTACTCCTGTCTGCCTGACTTCATATTGTATCGTAACTAGAAACCTCTAGTTCTTATAGTGCACCTAGGACCAACAACAATACCACAGTAAGGGATATGAGATGGAGACAGTGGTAGAATTCACTGAGAATACTTGCAATTGAGGCTTATTAAGAACCCCCAAGTGGTATTTCTGGAAGATTCAGTGGTACTGACAAAGCAAATACTTGCCATTTGTTTGTAGCTGACAGGTAAGATGGCTTGAGAGATCAGGCCATAATCTGTAGGAGAACCTTGAAGGCAAGAAAGATTGCACAAGAAACTGGGCTCCTCAGCCTCTGGCTACAGTGGACTGCATCATGAGTGCTGTGGCTATGGCGCATAGGACCAGAGGGCATGGGCCTTGACCCCTCATCTGTCCCAGCAAGGGTAGGCATTAAGTTGATAATATGCAGTTAACAGGTGAAAGATCTGACTCATTTAAAGGGCCAAGATCAAGATTCCCATTGCTGGTGTTGGAGATTTAGGATGACGACTGGCTAAAGTACCAATTATTGTGTGAAAACTCTCCATGGCACTGTTCACTATTTACTTGATATCATGGGCAACTGCTAGGAACTCTACCAAACCCCATCCTTCAGTTTAATTGATCTGTATCAGAGATGGTAATCGAGCCTTCTACCGAGGCATTTGTGCTATATATTTACTTGCTTATATTCTGTGCAGATACAAACAGTTACCCTCTTCCTTACTCCTTGTTAGTACTGGTCCAAATAACACAAAGAATGACCAAATCTGCCACCAGGGCCGCTTTGGAACCCAAATGCATACCCTGGCAAGTGAAAAGGGATATGGTTCTCAACTGTAGTTTCTGGAGATATTGTCAACTCAGTAACACTATGATAAAGTTAGTTAATGAAGAAATGTATTTGAATTTTTATTGTTTTTTCTCTAGACTCTGAGTTAGGGTTGTGCTTTCCTGCCCACTCATTCTCTTCTCCAAAACAGAATGTAGAACTCCTTAGAACTGCTTACAGTAGTTGGCTAAATAAAAAATGCTTACAATTTCACATTCTTTACAAACAGGATTTGTAAGCCTATCTGGACTTTATTCTTTACAAACAGGATTTGTAAGCCTATTCAGACTTACATTTGAACCTGATTATACACTAAATAAATTTTAAATCAATTTGTATTTTTCATAACTAACAAACCTGTGATCATAACATAAGGGAAAATTCTTCAGCGCCTCCTGGAGTCTGGTTAAAAAAGCACAAGGATTTTGGTGGCAACGGTAGTTAACCAAGATGGCAGAAAGGAGGTTGGCACAGCTGACCTGCCTTAACCCATCCCAGCTACAATGCATCAGTTACCTTTAGCCCAGGTTTGTTAGTTATGAAAAGTACAAATCGATTTAAAATTTGTCATTTGCTCATATACAGAACTATGGAACAATGGGCTCACTTCCTGGTCAAAGTAGGATGCTGGAAGGTGTCACATGCATCTGATCTTTTAAGTGAAAGGTTACCCAGCAGCTAGACATCTTGGTTAAGAGACAATGTGAACTCCTGTAACAGTGTGTCCTGTAGGAATATAAAGAACCTGTAATTGTCAGAGACAACAAAACTTATGTTACCCCAGTGGCATCATGTTAGATTTTTCTTTGGGGCTGTTTGGGCAAGTCTAGAACTTATGATATGGGTGGGGTGGTGAGTGAAGTATGATATGGGTGGGGTGGTGAGTGAAGTAACCCCTGTCAGCGGGGTAGGGGGTTGCTGTGAGCTCCCCCGATAAATTTTTAGAAATTTGAAGCCATGTAAGAGCTGTATTGAGTTAATAAAGCAGCAAACAGGTTTGCCACACCCACCCATATTAGTATTATTATTATTATATTATTTCAAAGGCAATGTGGGCAAACCAATTTTGGGGGGGGCATCAGTGTCTTGAGGGGGCCAAGTCCCCCAAAAAAAAAAAAAAAGGATGCCCATTAGCACCAACCTTGATTGTTGCTATTTCCTCTCTCCCCTTGTAAGAGAGAAGAAGGAACTTGCTTCCATACATAGTTTGTAATGTGCAGGAACAATAAAAAACCAATAGAATGGAGCTCTCTCACCTCTATCTGACCAGTTCGCTCATTATCGATTAATTGTCTCCACTGCTTGCTGGTAGAGGAGAAAAAGAAAAAGAATGGAAGAAGACGTCATCCCATTCACTCACTTTCAAAATTATTATAACGTCTTAGGGAAGATACAAAATCTCCCACTACGGGCACTGGATAAACTACACAATTTGTTGAACAGCCACCACCGGACCTAAAGGAAAAGTGTCTAAGGACCTGTGGGCAACGTCAAGCAGACAGAAGGATGTGAAGGTGGTATGACGAAGCCATGTACGTGTGCCAGCCTTTTAAATCCTTTGAACCGACAAGTTCTTTTTGAACTGTATTGGCATCTGAATGAGAAGAACTGTAGGCTTGCTTGATTACTTCACGTAGCCAAAAGGAGATAGTATTCTTGGACACTTCCTTCTTGTTCCAGCCTGTACTAACATAAAGTCTTTGACAACCCGGTCTGAAATGTTGGGTCCTTTTTAGATAGTTCCCAGTGCCATGATGGGACATAAAAGTAATTTGTCAGGGTCATTACCAACAAAATCTCCAAGGGAAGGGATAGAAAAAGACTCAAATCTGTCTTCATGAACTGAGGGATTTTGAGTCTTGGCTACGAATTCCGGGACAAAGTCGAAGGCTACAGACCCCAACCCCTCGTGTTTAATATCAAGAGAGTCCGTGAAGTTCACAAACTCTCTTTGATGAGGCCAAGGCTAAAAGGAAAAAGATCTTGAGGGTTAAATTTCTATCTTATGAAGGCCGTAAGGGTTCATATGGACTACATGTGAGACTGCTAAGCACCAGTGTTAGGTCCCAATTTGGAGGTCTAAGATCTCTCAGGCAACAGAACTGCTCAAAACTCCTGAGAAGCATAGAGATTTCCTGTGAAGATGATAGGCCTCCATCCTTCAAATGTAGAACTAAACCTAGAGCACCCCTGTAGCCCTTGATGGCTGACTCCAAAAGGAGTTTCTCCCTATGGAGAAAAATTAGGAAGTCCACTACTTGTTGTGTAGTAGTTCCGACTGGAGAGAAACCCTGTTGACGACACCATTCACAGATGGCCCACTTTTTCTGGTACACAGCTGTAGAAGACCTCCTGAGATAACCAGACATTTCTGGCACAGCTCTGCGAGAAAAGCCTCTCGTTTGCAGGAGATACTGGATAGTCTCCAACCATGAAGAGATAGGGACCCTGTCAACTGGTGAAACCTCTCGATGTGTGGTTGGCGTAGAAGGTTGTGCCAAGGAGAAATCCCTCTCGGTGCATCTGTCAGCAAGGCTAGTAGATTGGGGTACCGTTCTGCGTGTGGCCACAAGGGAGCTACAAGGGTCATTCTGAGGTTGTGATCAATCATCAATCTGTTGATAACTTGGCGGGTTAGGCAAAAGGGGGAAGGCGTAGATGTCTTGATTGTCCCAAGGATGTTGAAGGGCATCCTTTGCCACAGCCCAGGGATCTGGAACGACTGAACAAAATACCTTTAGTTTTTTGTTGTGTCTGGTCACAAAAAGGTCTGCTCATGGCCTTCCCCTTAGATGAAAAAGCCTTTCTGCCACTTCCTGATGCAGTGACCACTCTGTTCCCAGAACCTGACCCCGATGACTCAGCTTGTATGCCACCACGTTCCTCTTGCCTGGGATTATCTGCCTGAGAGATCCACCAAGTGAGAGAGTACCCACTGGCGCAATTGTACTACCAAGTCGTGAAGATGACCTTTTTTCTTGCAGAAGCCTACCTTTAGAACATGTTCTTAATATAGGGATATACCTATGGGATTCATAGGTAATCAAGACCTATGGCACCACCCATTACAGATCCAATATAAAATCAATAATTCACCACTTAATATTATTGTGGACCTGATATACAACAATAATTTATTCTTGGAATCACAATGTAATCTTCATCTACAGTCTAATAATTTTATTAGGATTTGAATGTTGAGACAGGCCTGTTCCTTTTTCGTGCTTTGGCTTCAACAATCATTTGGGCTTGGCGCTTGATGAATTTCCTGGTCAGAGACTCCTCCTCTTCTCCACTGTCTGCTCCTTCTTCAGCCTAGAAAAAATCCAAAACAGTGTGAGGTCATTTGTTAATAAATAACAAACAATTTGTGGATGGATAGAAGGGAAGACTACACTTATCAAGTAGAATTCGAAGAATGTATTTTATATTTTTTCTGTACAGTATCTGAAGTTGTGCAGTGGCAAGAATTGGCATTCTTATACTTCTAGAAAAGTCTTGCAAGTTGCAGTTAATTTTGTTTGTTCCAATTTTCTTACAGAATTGACACTAATGATAAGGAAGAGGTTTTGATAAAAGGAGTTGGCAGGGACTATCTAGCAAACATTAAGGGGTTCCTATTTAAAGATAATGTTGGATAATATGAAAGCAGTTTACTTATTTTTAATGTCAGAATAATATCTACAACAGTATTATAGTTATGGTCAAATTCTAGAGATAGCAGCTTATTGTAAGGAAAAGTAATGCTAAATGGAAAACTATGTGGTTTCTGTTTGAGTTTGAAAAAGGCTGCTGGTCTGTTACTGATATTCTTTGTATCCTTACCTGTGGCTGTGCTGCTTTTGTTGATGGACCTGTTGCAGGGAAGGCCACCCGTATGTTTTCAGGTGATGTCAGCATTCCACCATTCTCCCGCTCTTCCTCGAACATTTCCGTTAGCTGTTAGGATAGACAGTCATTTTGATACTAGAAATTTTAAGTGTTGTCCCTGTTACATGATTTTTACATTTTTGCAATCTCAGTGTGGACAAGCTAAGAAATTCAATTATAAAATTCATTTGTTGTTGTTGCAGTAGTTTATCCATGGACTGCACAAAAAGTAGAAAGTGATGGAGAGGAACTAACCTTTGATTCTATTACAACATCCTTGAATGCTTCCATGAGTTCAGTTGCTCGTTTAGAACAGTAAGACATAAGAATAACCAAGTACTGTAGCGATGACTGAACTCTGGGAGGCCGTTCTTTCTCCGCTGTCTGAGTAAAGAAAAATGTTCAAGTGTCTTGTTTGAAATGTGGAGCTGTTTTATATCTACACTAGGTTTGTTGTGCATGATATCTAATAATTATATCCCTGGGAGCTTGTTTTGGTTCAGCATTGTAATTTTCCTATTTACTATTTCATTAAGCTCTACTTCTGAAGCATTTCTGTGCACACATTGGCAAAGTATTCATTTATGAGATCTGCCGTACCTGCAGCACAATCAATAATGTTTTCAGCTGCTCTCAATTGTGAAAAATTATTTGTAATGTATTTTCTTGTACTCTAGATGTAGTCCTACCTTTGCTTTCTTGTCTTATTTCTCAATTAATTATGTACCTCTTATGATGGCTGTGGCACTGAAAGTTTGTGTGCTTTTTGTTTATCTTGGCTGTTTAATCACATTTGGTATTTTTTTAATTGATATATCAGTCGTGAATGTTTTTCTTTTAAAATAGGATTCTTCTATTTCCAATTGAATTATGCTGTGGTCCCTTTTTCCTAGTTTTGTTCCAAGTACTTTTCCAATAGCAGTTACAAAAGTTAAGCAGGCAACAGAACATTTGTACCAGTATCTCTTTTGTTTTCAGCTTTAATTTCTCCTCTTTCATCTCTAAATGAAAGATCGAAAGTCCAAACGGAGGTAGAGAGATCAGTGAATATTTGCGTCCATCGAGGATCAGCACCGAAACCTTCACTGTTTAAAAGGTGGATTAGCAAGATGGATAGGAAAGGAGAGGGTTAAAAATTAACATATGCGAAAAATAATAATAATAATAATAAAGCTTATAATGACTGAAATATAGCAAAGGAAAAGTATAATCATGACAGTGAATCCTGTAAGAAAAAAAAAATGGTGAGACCTCTGTATTGTGTACCTTATATAATGTGGTGCCTCAAGAGATTCTCAGGTTTACAAAATATACATGGATATCAAGATTATTGATGCCTGAAATGTACAGTATTAGAACAAACATGGGAAGGGAGAGGAAGTGGAGAGACATATATTGTGGTAGATGCATATGTCCTAGATCCTCGCATTTACTTTTGGAACACAATGCTGTGAATCAGGGGTTAGAAGGCAATAAGGCAAAGTAGCTACAGCCTGCATGAAATGGAAAGAAAAAGCTAAACTACTGGTAAAGAAAATAGACTATTAGTAGAGAAAGCAAAGACACCTGAAGGGTTTGCAGAGGAAAGATGGATGTTGACAAAAAATGGAGACGTTTTGTAAAGGGTACGACTATAGAATGTCAAGTTTCATGGCCAGAGTTTGTGAGAAGATTGTATTGACTGAGAAAGTGGTGAAGGAATAAGGTGTCTAATGGCAGGATTATAGAGATGTTAAAGGTTGAAATGGTTTGGAAATATGAGGAAACTGGATAAGGAGTTATTCAGATAAGTAAATATGGGAGTACTGTACTGTAGTAGGAGGACAATCTGTAGGAGGACTTGGGAAAGCAGAAAAAATTGTATATATCAAGTTCAGGGATAAAGTACCCTGGTGAGTGGAGAGAGTTCATCTAATGCCCAGCTCTATAAATGTAAAACCTGACATAAAGCTTATGATGCTGATTTTACTTTTATAGAGTAATTTGCAGTAAAGTTGGAGGGGTGTGAACATTGTACAGAAATTAAAATAAACAAATGGGAATAATTACCCACTGCTTTCTTACCTATTTATGAATGTTTTCCATTTTAGTAGGAAAACCCTTGTTATAATTTGCTTGTCAAAGAAATGAGTGTATTGTCAGAATTTTTTAATGTTTTATTCAGGGACTTGTGAAAAGGCAGCTTGACATGAGGATTGGGCATGACAGAAGCAAAGCATATTCTTAAATTCTCATTCATGGAGTTCTGTGCAAGTACACAGAACATCTTAGAAGTTGAGTAAAGCTTTGAGAGTTGAGAAGATTTTTCCAAAGTCACTTTTGTAAGGATTTAAAATTTAAATATTCCAAGAGGTTAGTCATTCAAAGTATTGGACATTTAAATAGAAAGGACTCATGAAATAAATGATGTATTCATAATCAAAGTGATATTAACAATAGAGGAAACAAGTTCAAGAGTCAGTAATGAATGTTATACTTTAAGCCAGTTGACACTGTTCTTTGTTTTGCTTTTCTCCATTTCCATAAAAACTCTTCTGGTGTGTGGAAGCTTCCAAAGCAAGTTTAACTCTTAAACTTGTTCCAAATGAGTAGTGTATGCATATTATGAATGATGTTAAAAATTTTGGTCATATATTAATTATGAACTAACCTCTAATTTCTCTGCAATGTGCTCAAGACCTGCTCGAACACCTGCCAGTACTTTTAGTGTTCCATCCAGCCGAGTTGAGAGGTCTTCTCGCATAGCTGTTGCTTCTTTAGCCTTTCTACTCAGTTCCTCAACTACCACAACCATTCTGTAAAATTGATCAAGAAAGGGATTTTGACAACGGAAAAATCTATTTCTGGGGGAAGACCTGTGTCACCCAGTGAAATGGTTCCAATAGCACACATTTCTAGATATGAATATTGCTAAATATACCAGAGAAAAAGCTATCCATAATGCCAGGGTTACTACCCCTGGATCGATCACCACAATGGTGTTGGTATGCACTAAGGGGTCAGTGGTAGCCACTATCACAGGTGCTCTGCCCAACAGATCTCTCCGTTCTCAAAGCCCCCAACATGGGAGAGCCGTTCTACCTACTACCTTCAGCTCGCTGCCACTTACCACTCGCGCCCGCCATCTTCATCCCAAAATTAGCACCCTCCAAGCTTGGTATGCTATCCGGGTGGGAAAGGAAGTATAGGGATGGGTCACTGGGTGACACAGGTCTTCCCCCAGAAATAGATTTTTCCGTTGTCAAAATCCCTTTTCTGGGCTCGACCTGTGTCACCCAGTGAAATAGTAACAGAGAATCAGCCATACAATAGCTTGGTGGTACCATCTAAAGATTACCTTAATGGAGCTAAATAAAACTAAGAGAACAATACTGTGTTTTTAATAACCCCAAATTATAAAGTTCAAAATATAATTAAAAACTATAAGGCACATAGTCTAGAAATACCAAATGACCAACACGAAGATACTTAATGCTAAACAGATTATGTCTTAAAAACAGGATATCCATGTTACAGGCAGGAGTCAGGCTGTGAAGCAGACCTGACCTAAAAGGCTAGAAAGCAGGGCATGCAAGCGAGGCAGGTAGGCGAGAGAATATACCAATAGGTAATTTAATCAAGAATTACATTACAATAAGGATAAACAAGAGTTATATAAACTAGTCTTGAGCTGGACCAGGAGGAACAATACTTCCTGCAGCTACAGTGGAATATTTAAGAGCCTCTAGGGACTTAAGATAGTGGCGTTTAAATACTGTTGGTGATTTCCAGCCCATATACTTTTTAAGGTCATCAAAATTCATATTGTGAAAATAATTAGCTGAGGTGGCTACCGCCCGAATATCATGTACCCGAGGTACTGAATCCGGGTTAGCCTGTTTAATAAAATAAAGAATTTGTTGCCTGATGGCCTTTAAGGAAATGGTACCTCCATTTTCCCTAACAAAAAGAGGGCCTGAAGTTCTTTTAGAAGTTCTATTTAAATAAGTTTTTAAAGTGTTAACTGGACATAAAGATAGATCCTGTGGAAGGGGAATAATCTTCCAAGGAGACCATCTATTTTGTGGATCCTCATTCTTTGCTAGAAATCTGAGATCCGGAGACAACAGAACTTCTCCTGACGGGAAGAAATCAACATGATTCGGTTCTCTAGAAAGAGCAGATAGTTCAGAAATTCTGGCCCCTGAGGCTAGACTTACTAGAATAACGTCTTCCTGAACAGACTCGGGTATGTACATAATTCGTTATCAGTGTCTGATGCTAATTTAAGTACGTCATTTAAGAACCAGGAAACCGTGTGTGGACAGATTGCTGGTCTAAGACGTGCACATGCTTTAGGAATTAACGAAAAATATGAGTCTGTAAGGTTAATATTAAAGCCATGTAAAAATATTTTTCTTAAAGCAGATTTTGTTGTTGTAATACTACTAGTGGCCAGTCCTTTCTCAAATAATGATCTGAAGAAAGAGATAGCTAGATTCGTGGTCATTTTCTGAGCTTCAGATTCCCTTAGAAATAATGCTAACTTTTTAACTGCTGAGTCATGTTGTCTAAGTGTAGATTCCTCTTATCTGATTCTATGAACAGTGTATTAAGAGGGTCAATGTTAGCGTCTTTCTGAGCTGCAAACTTCATGAAGTCCATAAAGCTAGGGCACTCAGAATTTTGAGGAAGCTGACACAGTCCGAGTTTGCACTACTTGTGTCAATCTTGGATTGGGGATCTGTTTGTGCCGGAGCTTCAACTCCAGTAGAAGAGGAAACCAATTGCTCTTCGGCCAGTTGGGTGCCACAAGTGCTACTTGACCTTTGAATGATCTGAGTTTGTGTAAAACTTTCATCAATAGGTTTATTGGTGGAAACAGATAGATCCTTTGCCATCTGTTCCAGTCGATTGACATCGCATCTGTGGAATGAGCTAGAGGGTCTAGATAGGGAGCAACGTAACACGGAAGCTCGTGGTTGCTCTCTGTGGCAAACAGGTCTATCTGGAAACCCGGTACCTGAAGACAAATCCACTCGAACGATGTCTTGTCCAAGGACCATTCCGACTCCAGCGGAGTTGTCCTGGATAGTGAATCTGCAATGACATTTCGAACACCTGCCAGGTGGGTAGCTGACAGGTGCCAAAGATGTTTCCTTAAGTAAGTATACCTTAGTTTTACCAGACCACTGAGCTGATTAACAGCTCTCCTAGGGCTGGCCCAAAGGATTAGACTTATTTTACATGGCTAAGAACCATTTGGTTACTTAGCAACGGGACCTACAGCTTATTGTGAATCAACCACATTATAGCGAAAATGAATTTCTATCACCAGAAATAAATTCTCTAACTCTTCATCAGCCAGTTGAACTGCCCATCGAATGACAGTCTGAAGCTCTACCGAGTCGGCCAACAAAGGGCTAAGATGTTTCCTTGCCAGAGAGAAAATTGCAATCATTACCTGATTGATATGGCTCGACTTGGAGCCCCCTCTGTTTAGGCAATGTACAACTACTGCACTGTCCAGCACCAGTAGAATGTTGATATGGAACTGGTGGAATACTGTCGACCATGTTCCTTGAATTTTCTTGTGTTGGGAGTATCCTCCCCATCCGCTTAGGGAAGCATCCGTATGGATCACTAGCGATGGAGGGGGAAATTGAAGAGGCACTGACCTTGCCAAACTCTTGACTGTCGACCATGGTCGAAGCCTCTTCCTCAATACCGGCAGAATTAGAGACACCTTGTCTCTGTTTTTGCTGTTGGCTCGTTTCCGCCATACCCTGTTTATATCCTTCAGTCTGGCTTTTAGTAACAAGTCTGTTACTGAAGCAAACTGAAGAGAGCCTAGAACTCTTTCCTGGGTATGACGAGAGGCTCTTTTGTTCTTGAGGAACTGCCTAGTAGCTTTGGCTATTTCCCTCCTTTTGGCTGGCGGAAGTGACAGTTTGTGTGTGTTTAGGTCCCATTGATTCCCAACCACTGAAATTGAGCAGCCGGAACTAGACGGGATTTCTTCCTGTTTATTTGGAATCCCAAGTATTCCAGGAAGTTGATTACTGTGATTGTTGCTTTTCGACATTCCGTTGGATGCCCATATTATCCAATCGTCCAGGTATGCGGCCAGCGTAATCCCTTGAGCCCGTAGTTCTTGAACTACTGTCTCTGCCAGTTTGGCAAATATTCTGGGCGCTATGTTGAGCCCGAATGGCATGACTCTGAACGAGTATGCTTGTTTTCCTAGTCTGAACCCTAGGTAAGGAGAGAAATTTCTAATCGGGACGTGATAATATGCGTCTGAAAGATCTATAGAGGTGGTGACGTCCCCACGGGAAGTAGGGTCCGCACCTGCGAGATTGTAAGCATGCAAACTTGTCGCATTGAATGTATAAGTTGAGACGAGACAAGTCTAGAATTACTCTTTGCTTGTCTGAGTCTTTCTTTGGGACACTGAACAGACGGCCTTGAAATTTCAAGTGTCTGACTTTCTTTATTGCCTTCTTTTGCAGAAGGTCTTTTGCATAGTCCAGTAAGTCTTTGGATGGAGGTTGATGGAATCTGACTGGCAGAGGAGGCCCTCTGCTCCAGCTCCATCCCAGACCTTTGAAATTATGCTGTGGGCCCATGGACTGAAGGTCCAATGGTCCCGAAGAGATACAATCTCCCGCCTACCTGAGGAGGCTCATTGATTGGAAGAGGTCTTACTTCCTCTGCCTCCTCGAGCTCCTCTTCCACGCGAGAGATGTCTGGACGCTGCTCTACCTCTGTAGGCGGCTCTGGCTCTACTACCCCTCGCATGCCTATTGTATCCCCGAAACGCCCCTTGGTTTTCAAACGAGGCTTTGAAAGCTGGGGATGTCACGAAGGCTGGCGGAGCCGAAGCTTGCTGAGCCGGCTGCATTAGTACGTACTGCTGCTGAGGCTGTGCCTTGGATGTGGAAGGCTGTCCGATCTGTGAGACCGGTACCGCCTGAAGCACAGTCTGAGCCTGAGGCTTCCAATAGCTCTGGAATCTCCTGAACCTCTTCCTTTCCTTAGGTTGAGGTCCGGAGGTCTCAGAGGACTTCCTTTTGAAAGGAAGACCCCAGCAAGAGCGAAGACTCTGGTTCGCTCTGGTTGCCTCTGCCAGGACATTATTGACCTCATCCTCTGGGAAGAGGTTAGGTCCCCAGATAGAGCTCTTCATGAGTCTATTGGGCTCATGCCTGATGGTGGCGTCGGCAAAGATGTGCTTTTCGGCAGTTCTGCCTCGCAACCACAAAGTCATAAAGGTCCGATTGGAAGGATGCCAATAATAACTTTGTGAGGACCTGAAACAGAGGTTCGTCAGTATAGACTAATGCAGTTACCTCTGAGATGGTGACGGAATGAAGGGAGCGACTCAACCTGCATCTAGCCTCATACTCCGTCTTCAGCAGAGCATCCGGAATCCTGGGAAGTTGCTCGCTGAACAGGGTGGAGGCACACTCAGGATCGAGTTTCCCCACCGTGAACGTTGCCGGAGCTCCCAACCAACATTCCGAATCTCCGGGGAAGAGAAGGGAAGTAGGATCTGTCTCCCGGAGTTGAGGTATGGGTTTGCCATCTATCCCAGCCTGAAGGGTCAGCTCTGCAATCTTAGTAGTGCAGGGGGTCGGGATAGAGTCACCTGTGATAGTGGCTACCACTGACCCCTTAGTGCATACCGACACCATTGTGGTGATCGATCCAGGGGTAGTAACCCTGGCATTATGGATAGCTTTTTCTCTGGTATATTTAGCAATATTTATACCTAGAAATGTGTGCTATTGGAACCATTTCACTGGGTGACACAGGTCGAGCCCAGAAATAAATTATTTGTAATAAAAGCTGCAAAGGAATAATTGTTTCAACACAAACCTATTATTGTTTCCACATACTGCATACCCATTACTTTATGTGATCCATTATCTGTGGTAGCAGTTGTCTCCGAACATGCCCCAAAAGAAGGTCTCCCATTCCTTTTACTTATGGATGCAACCAGATCCCTGCACACCTTAGTGGTGAAAATGGTCATATTCCACAGTCCATTGTTTAAACATGTACAGCCTTGATTGATTTGTTCCTCCCAAACTCTATTTCTTATATTGTGCAGTCTTGCTGATTATGTGCCAGTAGTAATTTACTGTAATACAACTAGTCTTGTAATTCTTGCAAATGTGTTTGAATTATGATGAATAGCTCACATGAGCTAAGTCCCAAAATGTATGGAATGTAGAGTAACACCAACAGTTAAAAATTTTATACGTGAATATCCAAACTATAATTGACAACGAATGATCTAAGATTTATGCCTCTTATGCAGAGATCTCTTTACAGTGAACCCCCCGTATTCGCGGGGCATGCGTCCCACACCCCCCCCGCGAATGGGTCAAATCTGCGAATGCTTAAAACCCCTCTAAAAACACTTAGAACTGCCCATTTTGATAGCTTAAACATAGAAAAACCCTGTAAAAATGCTTATACCTGAATATTTTAATAGTTTTACCACAAAAAGTGCATTTATTCATGAAAATTATATGAAAATTCAGTAATTAGTGCATATTTCTCAGTGAAAAATACCGTGAATCGGCGAATTTTCCGCGAATGATGGCTAGATATGTCCCACAGAGAAACCCGCGAATGCGTGAGTCCGCGAACGTTGACAACGCGAATACGGGGGTTCACTGTAATGCTATTTATGGATTTTGCTATATATGAACCCAACCATTGGCAATAACTTCCAACTTACCAAGTTTAGGAGTTTATTAATTTTAAAACTCCCTGTATTATTTGATGATATATTGCAGGATTTTGTCTAAGCTAGAACCTCATAGCGTACCTTCAGGTCGATGTAAGATACTGTATAAGTGCTCTTTTTCTTTCTTGGTTGGCTTTGAACAGTGTTAATGACTAATGAGTGCTGACATAGTTGTTGCCCTCATGGCACACTGCTAGTCCACTGCTCAAATCTCCAAGTGGTGATGCACTGCGAATACTTCTTTCTCTCGATAGATTTTCAGCTAGTGTTGAGATTCTTAGTTTTGCATTGTTACTGTGTGGCTTTTGCATCACATCATTTTAGAGACTTCCACATATTCATAGTCATCCTATTTGGTTTGGACATGCACCACTAATTTTTTGCCTTTGGCAGGGGTTAGTATCATATAGACTTTGAGAAAAATGAATGACTGATTCCTCTTATAGCTGAGTCTCTGTCACATGCTGTTTGAAGATAACAGGAAAAGACTTTAAAGCTTTTTTATCATCATCCTGAAATTCATGTCAAGCCACAAAAGTCATTCAAGCAGCTCCACTTCTTAAAGCAAGTAGAATGTTTCAGCCCAGCATCTCAACTGCTTATGATTCCTGAAGGTATCTCAGCATGGCAGCAAGGGTTTCACTGCATTAATAATGGAAATCTTCCAGTAAATGAACCATGTATGATCTAGGGATTCCAGTTGGTTGTATAAAATTAGGATTAATCACACCTTTTGGAAATTAGGACACAACACAGAATCTCCTAGCATGGCAGCAAGGGTTTCACTGCATTAATAATGAAAAGCTCACCTTGTCAGTAAATCTTCCAGTAAATGAACCATGCATTGTAACATCTCTTGTTCTAGGGATTCCAGTTGGTTGTATAGCTTACAACCTGGCCATGTGCGGCATTTCATTAATCACACCTTTTGGACGGTCCCATCTACTTTTGTCCATTTTACATGAGAGATTTGACTCTTGAAGTCATTTAACTTGCATTCAGTTGGGTCTGTATCAATCCCAAAGGGGGAATGGGTGTCAGATTCATGAAATATTAACATATCTTCCAGACAAATTCTTTGGACATTAACTGATGCATCCATTGAGTGAGTAAGTGCTGCAGTCCTGAAATCTTTTGGGTACTATTCACCTTCATGCCAAAGTTGTGGGTCCACCACCCCCAGATAATGACATCTTCAGAGCAACAAGGTCTCCTTACCTAAAAGCAATTCAGGCTATGAGAAAGTAATGGGTTTGAGTCAAAACAACTTTTAAAACCGAAATTAATTTCTGCACATGGAAACCCATTTACCAGAAGTGCCTTCCTCCCTCCCCTCCTTGATACAACTGATACAGGTACAAAGAATGACCAAATTCACTACCAGTGGCATTCAGGAAACTGGAATTGCACTCAGACAAGTGAAAAGGGGGACTCATTATCTTCTCTGGAGTGACTAGAGGTTCCTAATAAACAGGATAGGCTATCATAAAGTATATGGGGTTTTGTTTTTTAAAGATTTATTTAAGTTTTTAGTTACTTGGCTTTTAGATTTCATTAAAATCAATTTCTCATAGTAATTCCCCTATACGACATGATCAATAATTTTCTGTATTATTTTCAGTCATTTCCTTTACCAGTGTATCGTCGTATGTTGATACAATAATTTAATTTTTAAATATTTTTTTTTAATATTTATTACATACTTTAAGCACAAGAATATTAAAATATGGTAGTACTAGATAGCTTATGTGATGGTTCTGATTCGAAATATTACTATTTCCTTTATTACATGTTCTTTATTATTGAGGAATACACTACACGTTGCACGTTTAATAAATTAAAGTTATGAAACTAAGAAATTTGCTTACAGTAATGTAGTTAAAAACTTGAGAGTTCTGAAAAGGACACTCCTTGGTGAAGCCAAGCAATGCGCTGTTTGGGCACTTATCTTCTAGACCTAATATAGGTTAAACATGCTCTTGGGTGTGTCGCTCTTTACACGGGCAACCGTCCTGCTAGATTGACCCTGAAGACTAGGTAATTATGGTGTTTTTGACCCAATTTAATCGATGCATATCTAAGATTTTGTATTTATTTGCAACATGAAATAACCCAACATTAGTGAACCTGATGGGTAGAACATAGGCTCGATTAAATCACGATGTCAGTGATTTTGTGGGAACTTAACGTAACTTTCATACCTTGACTCCAGCCCCCATGTGCTCCAGAATTCATCATTTGTTCTTTGTTCAATTAGTTCTCAATTGTTCCAGACTATGTTCTTGATTCAATTCATATGCTAGCAAACTTGACATAGGCTATCAGCAGCTGAAGCCTACATTACTGTATATAAGCATTTAAAAGTCCTGTTCTCTTGCTTTTATGATGTATGTATATATTGTATGTAAATTTTTATTCATTTTGTATAGCTACCATAAATATCATGACCAATACTATAGTATTGTAGGAAGGTACAGCTTTTACCCTGAAGAGTACACAGTGGTATTGGATATGTTAGTGGCAGCAAATTATGTTATAGATTGTAATAAAATTTTAATTATATTAACCACTTTATTGTATATATCAAAATTTATATGTTTTATTTTTGTTGCAAAATGAAAGCTCTTATAAGAAATTTATATATACACACATGCACATCTTGTACATTTGTGTTGTCTTTCATTGTCTCAGCTTGTACGCTTTTCATTTTATACTTCTAATGATAACTATAAAAAACTTTTTAAACTACGAACTGGCCCAAAGTCCAGGTGTACACATCTTGCATGGCTTATATGTTTTGATGCATATAAGTTTTTGTTCCTATTTTTGTTTTTTGTAACTGTTATGTTATCTTCACTTTACTTGAGTAAAATGATTAACATTAATTCCTTATTTTTCATTTAGCTATTCTTTTTCTACATAGTACTATGTACTCACTGTACTTTGCATGACATTTCTGTAGTTTTCACAGACTTGAAATTGGTTGCTTAACCCTGTAATTTTCACTGATCTCTTCCTTGTATTCCTTTTTAACACACGCATACATACAGTAAACCCCCTTTATTCGTGTTCTCACGATTCGCAGACTCACGTATACGTGGATTTCTCTGTGGAACATATCTACCCATTACTCGCGGAAAATTTGCCCATTCGCAGTATTTTTCACTGAGAAATATTCACTAGTTACTGTATTTTCATGTAATTTTCATGACTAAATGCACTTTTTGTGATAAAACTATTAAAATACTCGGGTATAAGCACTTTTAGAGGGTTTTTATTGTGTTTAAACTATCAAAATAAGCAGTTCTAAGTGTTTTTAGAGGGGTTTTAAGTATTCACGGATTCTAGCTATTTGCGGGGGTGCGGTACGCATCCCCCGCAAATACGGGGGTTTACTGTGTATACATGTGTGTGTGTATACTGTATGTAATACCCCCACATCTCTCTCTCTCTCTCTCTCTCTTTTACCTGGCAGCATCTTCAGTTGCTTCGTATTTAACTCGATGTAGCTCCTCGTGCAATTGGTCTTTCTCCTGTTTCAGTCTTGTTACCTCTTCAAGAGTGACAGAACGCAGTTGGCGTAAGTGTTCACGAGTATTTCCTTGCGATGTGAGCCTGTCTAGGACTTCCTCCACGCTGGTTACTCCTAGAACCTCCTGATGAGAGACAAGACTATGTAAAGAATGACAACTGACCTTAGGTAAGCCGTAGGCTTAAGTTTTGTAAATTTCTTTGCTTTATAAAGAATATGGTAGTGCAAGTCTCTCTCTCTCTCTCTCTCTCTCTCTCTCTCTCTCTCTCTCTCTCTCTCTCTCTCTCTCTCTCTCACCATTCCAGTGGAAGGTCACAAATAGATTAGAAGCAATAGAGGTAAGAGCAAACAAACTAATTCCATCAATCAGACACCTTGGATATCGAAGAAGGGTAGAATGCCTCAATTTTCTAAGAAATATTATTTAAAAGGTCACTTATTAGAAGTATTTTACTTATTAGAAGTATTTTAGAAATTTTAAAATTGAGATAGAATAGCCAACATAAATCCATTTATCTTGAGTACACTAGTCACCAAACTACATACAGCGGAAGGAAACTGGAGCTAAAAATTAATTGACACAATTGAGATTTATTTGTTTTTATATAATAACTTTCTCTCTCTCTCTCTCTCTCTCTCTCTCTCTCTCTCTCTCTCTCTCTCTCTCTCTCTCTCTCTCTCTCTCTCTCTCTCTCTCTCTCTCTCATTGATTAAAATGCTTTGCCAGTAAAACGGCAAGAAAATTAACAGAGGAATAATTGTAGAAATCTTACGCTGGAGCCATGCTAGTTATTACACCTTCAGTAAATTCATAGGCTTGATTGAAAAAAGTGCTTTAATCCAAAGAAGGTAGATGTGGGAGGTATTTGTAGGTAAATATCAATACAGTATTTGAGGAAAGATAGAATTCATACCTTAGAGTAAGGCAGGCCACAGAAAGTAATATGAAATATGAGTTAAGAATGTGAAAGGTTAGTGAGCTCTGACATGAACATTGTTGAGGTCTCTAGATGACCTGCCATCTCTTCAAGTCAAAGAGACTTTTGAAAATAGGAACATCGAAAACTCATTCATTAGTTTCCCAAAGGAAATGTGACGAAGACTCAAATGGTAAAGAACAACATAAAAAAATCCCCACAAGTATTAGTTTTCAATGTTCAATCTGTTAAAAATGAAATTACTTTTTTTAGAGACTTGTTAGGTTGCACTATTGCTGAAAAGTTTGAGGGGAAATTTGATCTATCATAAATGGTCAAGAAAGAAAACTTAGGAAAAGAGGGAGGACATGTATTGCTTTATGTTAGGGAATACTTGAATCCATTTGGAAATGGAAAGCGACAGTAGCCTATTGTTTTTGGATTTCCTAATGCATAGGAGTAATAATGGGTTTAATTTCAGTATAGTGTATAGTAAAAGCCTACTTATATTTCTGCCTATGTACATTTCTGTTCTGGCTAAAGCAATAATCACTTTTCACATCCATGTTTTCAAGAGTGTTATGCATGTGAAGTCGTGAATATGTTGATGGTAAAGTTGTAAGTAGGAATACAGACAAGAAATTAAAATATTCAGGTACTGTATTAGACAATGCATTAAGAATGGCAAAACTAGACTTTCCAAGATAATAACAGCAGTTAAATATAAAATAAAAAAACTTACTTGTACTACCATATATTAAGATATTACATATCTCCTTGAGAACATTTAAAGTTAATGTAGTATTTAAGAATGGTAATACAATGAAAAGTACTGATAAAAAACTTTCTCAGCAGTACTAAAGGATTTGTATATCAAGTCCTGTGTAAGTGATGAGACAGTTCTGTATTAGCCAAGTGGGTAATCATTGACGGAAAAAAGAGAATACAACAGCTTTAAAAATACAGAAGATATATATAGGAGGAAAGTGCATCATTTTTGCTTGGGAAAACAATTGTACTGTCAGTTTGATGGGTGACAAAAAGCTAAGTTTTATTCTAGTATGTTGAAAGGAAATATAATTAAACCCGGTTTTAAAATAAATCTATTGTTAGAGTATGAATATCAGCCTGGAAATGGATAAACTTGATCCATTAATTCAGTGGAAATACGTAAATGTGTGTATTTTAAAGAAGGTAGTGTGTTGTAGCTTAATAGGAAACGTTTGAGCCCACCTGCATGGAAAAATAAGATTTGTTAATGGTGCAATGACCTTATCCACAAAGGTCTCAGTTCATTTCCCGTGAGGTGTGAGTGTTCTTTTCAGCCCTCTGTTTGTTTGTACTGTCACTGTAGCTTTTTTCTCAGTGACATATGGTCAGCTTTATTCATCCTTTTAATGAAATTATTGCAAGTATTATAGACACTGTTGTAGCTGATTTTATTCATTACTCTGTTAATGTTTACAGTACTCTGTTACTGTTGTTATGTATCTATTTATTAGTGTTGCTTCTAATTTTATGTTGTTCATTTTAATTCTTCTGGAAGACATTGAGCAGAGTCCTGTGCCTACTACTAATTACTGTAAGAAAAATTGCAGAGTACTTTACTCAAATATTCGAGGCTTCAGGTAAAATGTTATTGATCTCTAGACTTGTGCCTGTAACTACGATTTGATGTTTTTTAACTGAGACTCTTGCAAGTAGTAAAAAGTGAAAGGGCTTGATGGCTCTGATTTTATTTAATGCCATGCCATCCAACATGAATAGGGTATGACTGTATATGCTATGTTTATCATCAGAAAAACTTGGCTTGTAGTTGCCATGAAGTTCTTTGTTTTAATATTTTTAGTAAGTCCTACAGTGTTTATGTATTTTCTGTTTACCGCAATCCAAATATTGACAGCTCTGTATATGACTGTCTCTTAGAAAGGATTAGTATGGCTCAATCACAGGATTCAAAAGCTTCTTTCGTTACTTGTGGAGACTGCAATCCAAAGCACAATGAGTGGCTCAGTTCAAATTCCACAGATCAGCATGGCCGGTCTGCTCTTGAGTTCTGTGTATCCTCTGATTTTGTCCAGCTATTGAGGGACCCACACATATTTCTGGTAATTTATTAGACCTCATGTCCACAGATGTTCTAGTTATCGTCAAGTCCAAGATCTGCGACTATATAGGTGCGTCTAACCATTGTACCATTGAGATGGACATATTTGTCAATTAGTATATTCCTAATGCTACCATTGGAAAAACGATCTGGCTGAAACCTAGAGTGAATAGGGATCGCATTATTGAAGCTTGTCAGGCACTTAATATTTCAGATGCTACATGGGATCCAGATCTCAAGAAGTTCAATGAAATGCTGATAAATATTTTATTAAGGTATTTCCCTAGAAAGGTTATCAAGATTTGGACAAATAATCAGCCATAGTTTGATGATACAGATTAGTTTACCATAATGAACAGACCAAATTCAACACATGAGAAGAAATTGTTCACATGAAAATTAGACCATTTTAGTCGAGTCTTGCCGTGCTGTGAATAGAATTTACCACATATCTGAGATTAGAGAAATTACAATAATTCCTTAAAGAGAAAACTTGAAGGAGTTACTCAGCCTCATCTGTGCTGAACCAAACTGGCATCATTTACCTTTGGGTTAGGCTCGTCTTTTGTTCCACCACTGCTAACAGATTGTGGCTGATTGGTTACTGGCGCTAAGGAAAAGGCTGAATTGTTTCATTGAGCTTTTGAAGCTAAGCAATCAGCTGAGGATGTCCTTCTCCCCGATACTTGTCATCCCGAACCTATTCTTACAAAATTTGCATTTCGCTCCAGTGATGTTAAGAAAATTCTTGAAAATCTTGATAACTGGTGTGGAGAAGATCCTGATGGTTTCTTCCCTGTGGTTTTTAAAAAAATGTTTCTAATATGTAGTCGCCCAAGATTAATAGGTTCTATAGATTTTGATGTCGATGTAGTATCTTTGCAGATGAGTGCAAGCTCAGTAATTCAGTGCCTGTTCCAAAGAATCATATCTGCAGACTGCAATACTACAGGCCAGTTTCCAGTCTCCTTGTGTGCTCCAAAGTTACAGAAAAACTTATTTGTAAGCCACTATAAAGATATGTGGAACCCAAAGGATTGTTAGCTGATAGTCAATATGCAAATACAAAGCAGTTAGGCACCTGCAATACTCTTTAGATTTGACATGCCATTTGCAAGAGAACCTTGATAAGGGTTTTGAGGGCAGAGTAATTCAAATTGAATTTATTGCTGCTTTCAATTTAGTAAATCACAAGGCACTTATCTATAAACTTTATAATCTTGGAGTGGGTAGATATGTTTTAGGATTACTTCAAGATTTCCTTACAGGTAGACAGCAAAAAGTTGCTGTTGATGGGATCTTTAGCCAACAAAGACCTATTGTTTCTGGAGTTACACAGGAAAGTGTTCTTGTTTCACTGTTATTTTTAGTGTATTCAAGTGGTATGGTTGTTGGCCTGGAAAGCAAGATTGTTCAGTATGCCGATGATGTAACAGTAAAGGCTTTACTTATCCTTCCTTTACTAGAATACTTTTCTCCAGTGTGGAATTCTGCTTCTGCCAGAGATTTATCTCTTTTAGATAGAGTTGTTCATGGTGATAGTTTGTTTCCTAACTTTAGCAATTATGACTGCACTCTGTAGCGGTATATACACTTACAAAGGAGTGACTACAGAATGCAAAGATTAAATGACTGGAATACAGTGGGAAGATCATATTACCAATAAGGGAGTTGTGGAGGGGTGTGTTGCTCACAGATGGGAAAATAGACAAGGCTAAGAGTGCTTGGACAAGTGATAAGAAGGGATGAAAAGTAATTATATTTCCGGTACTCAAAAAATTAGTAGATATGCAAATAGATGGACAACAACTAGTAGGGAAGCTGAATAAAGGATAGAGATAGAGACCTTAACCAAACATTGAGGAAGAAAGTGCACAAAACAGAAGGCTGGACTGAATTCATTCTAGGTCTAACTCTGTAAAGGTAAAATATGATATTAAGCTTTTAATAATGATTGTGAGAAATAAGGGTAATTACATGGAATCACCTGAAAGCATCTCTACACATACAACTTATCAAAGTTGACTGTAGTTTTTTAAAATTTAGCCACTTGCTGACATATTGCAGTGATTTATTATTTGCTGAACTTTAGTATTTTTAACTCTCTATCTATTAATCTTTTTGGTTGTATGCATACAAACGTGAGGCTTCAATTTACAGTCATTGAAGCAGAATTTCCATGATTATGGTCAGTTAACTTGCCTTAAGTTTAGCAAAGACCAGTTGGAATTTCTCCAGTTCTCCCTCAATATCTTGGATGCTGCAAGCTGTTAATGGTGTAGGAGAGTCCCTTCTGGTGGGTGACCGCAGCAGGGACAAACGACGGTCTGCTGCCATGCCAAGGTCTTGCTGACGTCGTTCCTCTGCCCTCCGTCTGGAATAATAAAATCATCATTATTTTCCTGTAATAAAATTCCAAACTTGGATACTTCTGACAACATGACCTATGGGTTAACCGATAAGTCTTAGTTAGCATTGGTTAAACATTATTTTTTTGTGTAAATGTAAGATATTTTGTTTTGAAATAAATTACTTTCAAATAGGGTTCTTGTAAAGAAGTATTGAATTTAAAAAGCAATATATTTTAACAAATAATTTACCAGTTGATCCATCAACAATATTATTATCAGTCATTTCATATTTTAAAAAAGTTTTTCCCACAACTAATGAACAATCAACAGAATCATTATATAGTTTGCCTGTAAATCATCCCCAGCCAATCTTCAAGAGAAGATGTGGCCAAGATAAAAAATGATTTTTTATAAACTGAATAAATTGACTGAGTATAAAGATGGGTTCAGCAGTGTCCTTGGTGACAGGTCTTACTTGCCACAAAGATAATAAGAGTCCTGCTTGTGGAACCAAGATCATAGAGTCATGGCCTGCAGAACGATGCAAACTCTTGGAATAAAGATAAATGGCACCCAGAAATTCTGAAAACTAACAGGGGATCATGAATTGGACCAGGCCCTTGTTAGTAAGGTTGTGGTGTGTACCTTTAGGGCTGGACAAACAGAGATGCAGCACTTACCAAACCACCAACACATAGCCACTTTTAACCCAGATTACTGTGTCAAGAAGGGAAAGAATAGGAACTAAGGGGATGAAGAAGATGAGTCACCTCAACATCCTCCCTCTCAAAGACTGTTAAATTTTGGCTTACCATTACTACAGGGCCAATGAACAACATATCAAGAGACTTGTGTTGAAACATAGATGAAATTTAGCAATGGTTGTAGGTGATTTCCAAGAAGTTGCATTTAAAATGGAGTTGTACATGAGAATTTCTCTTAAAAACCAAGGGAATTGGCACAGCCCCAATATCATGGCTCCTAACTGTAATTTGAGATGCTTGGTTCTGAGCAGCAGTAGAGTAAGCCCTTAAGATAACTTACCTAAGCCAGAATGAAATAATGGTCTTGCATACTTCCCTCTTAACCACACTAGGGATTAGAAACAGACTAGAACCCTGCTTTTTGAAAGCGTTGATCTTTCTGTGGTACTTTCTGGCAGTTCTGATGGGACACAAAAGGTCTTCATCATTCCTGGCCTTTACTGCCAAGCATAAAATAAAAAAAATGACAGAGAGGCTTGGGGTTGGTACTAAGTGTCTCAATTACTATTATCATTATTATTATTCAGAAGATGAAACCTATTCATATGGAACAAGCCCACAGGGGCCATTGACTTGAAATTCAAGCTTTCAAAGAATATGGTGTTCATTGGGAAGAGGTAAGAAGAGGTAAAGTGACATACATAAAGAAGAGATCCCACTTATTAAAAAAGAAAAAATAAATTAATAAATTAAAAAACAGATAATAATGTATCAAAATGCAAGGAGAATAGTTTTAGGGTAGTAATGCATTGCATCTTCACTCGAACTTCTGAAGTTCCGATTGCACAGTTCAACGGTGTGAGGAATAAAGGACCTCTGGAACTCAGAAGTTCGACAGTGAGGCACATTTACTGCGTATTGGTGTTGCTGTTCAGCGAATCTGGTTGCTCTCGGAAGGTAAAGGGGACCAGGGATAAACTGTGAATGTGAAATGGTAAAATCAGGTAAACCCATCACTCAGCCAGTTTTTAGCATGGGTTGTCCGACTAGATAGAGAATGGATCTCACTTATAAATCAGACAGAAGGAGAGTTGTAAAACTGTCCTCACTGCCAAGTTCCCAAACGAAGCTTGATCTAGAGGTTCTTATGTAGAGCTGAATAGGTATTTTGAGATCAAGGTAAGGTCCCAGCAAGTTGGGTTGACAGATCTTGGGGGATGATGGCTGTCACCGACAACTTTATGTGGCATACAAAGTGAGAAGTTCATTGCCCATGGGGTAGAAGTTTGGAGTAGATAAGAGCCTCCTTTACTACAAAAACTATGAAAGACATGTCACTTAGACTAGTGCAGTTTGACAGTTAATTTCATTTCTGAGTTTCCTCCCCAACAAGCAACTCTTAAATTTTATCAGACAATGCCTTTCCCTGATCTAGTGGAGGTTCTGTCAAGCACAGAACTATCAGATGCACTATTCAAGAGGTGTCTGATTGGTCTCTATTTATTCATCAAAAAGAGAAACACCTCCATCACTATCCCCAGAAACTAAAAACTTCCAAAATATATCGGTTAGTTATGATGCCATTTCAATCAACAATGTTGATGAAATTAATTGATATCCACTCAGGTGGTAAAGGGACATCGAATTGCTTAAAGTATTATGAAGTTGAAGTTGAGATTTATCAGGCTCCTGTGCATGTTTGCAAGAAATGTAACAGAGGAAGGGCAACGGTAGCAAGTCCAATGCCTCAAGGCCACAACTGATGAAATGATATCCAGCAATCATCATAGATAATAAAAACATAATGGGAAGGCATTCATTAAAATTCATATATATATATATATATATATATATATATATATATATATATATATATATATATATATATATATATATATATATATATATATACATACATACATACATACATACATACATACATACATACATATATAGTATGTCTGTGAGTGTGTGCATAGTAGTGAAGGTTGTGTATGCATCTAACATATAAATTCTAAACTGCTATCTGGTCCTAAACCAAGGTGTACATGTATCTTTCATTAATAGTAAGTTTTTGTTTGCAATCCCAGGAATCTGGATCTTTTTATCTGATCTAAACCTTTTTGTAATTACAGGCAGTCCCCGAGTTAAGGCAGTCTCTACGTAAGTCAATCCAATCTTACGATGTTTTTCAAAAATATCCATAAAAAATTTGTCTCCAACTTAAGGCAAAAATCTGAAGTTTCTGAGCTCCCTCATGTAAATAAGTAAGTGTCGCCATCCTTTTTTTATTTTTCATTTTTATAAGTCTTATAAAGTTAAGATCCAACTAAAGTCGGATTCTGTTTAAATCTCGCCTCAGGAATGGATCCCTGCCTTAACTCGGTGACTGACTGTATATATATATATATTTATATATATATATATATATATATATATATATATATATATATATATATATATATATATATATATATATATATATATATATATATATATATTATTGTATGTATAGATATATATATATATATTTATATATATATATATATATATATATATATATATATATATATATATATATATATATATATATATATATTATATATGTGTATAGATATATATATATATATTTATATATATATATATATATATATATATATATATATATATATATATATATATATATATATATATATATATAATATATATATAATAATATACATATAATATATATGTAGAATCTACTGGTCACTTTTACCAGACACATATGTAATTCTAATAGCCACAATGCTCTCTTAACTTCTCGAATTCTTCACGCTTTTTTGGATATACTTGTAACTACAAAGCCGAAATATCTAAACGGAAGAAATTGAAGAGACTGTGATGGCCGGTCGCGGCAAGCGAACCCACGTTACCATAATCACATGGAGGTTGCGTTGCCGACCTGACCACGAGAAGGATAAAAGTCTATTACCTCTCGCACATACATATACCTGTCGTTTTCAGATATATTTATTAGAGCTGGAATAGACCCACCCTCACCATTGAAGCCAAGTGGGCAATCGTTTTTATTGCATTTTAGGCTGAAATATATATGTAGAATCTACTGGTCACTTTTACTAGACACATATGTAATTCTAATAGCCACAATGCCCCTATATATATATATTTCAGCCTAAAGAGCAATAAAAACGATTGCCCACTTGGCTTATATATATATATATATATATATATATATATATATATATATATATATATATATATATATATATATATATATATATATATATCTCAGTAATTGGGCGGCTACTTGGAAATCTTAGCTTAATGATAAATAATATTGCCAAGACCAGGAAGAACATTCTTTATTGTACGAGCTTTCGAGGTATAAAACCTCATCATCAGGCTGAAAAAACCGACAAGGATGAGAATCAATAAAATTACAATAAAATGAATTGTCATAATAAATCTCAGCAAAAATACTAACGAAATATATAAAATGAACAAGTAAATACAAACTAAAAGGGTGAGACGTAAAGTAACGAAAAATTAAAAACACAAACATAAAAATATGAAAATAAAACTAAGGTGAAATGTAAACAAACTACCACTCACAAAGTAAAATATTTAACGACCTAATTGAGTACCTACTATGAAATTACACGATAGCTAGTTGAATACCAGACGAGTTGTTGTTCAATTCCGGCTTCAAAGACTATGAAATTACACGATAGCTAGTTGAATACCAGACGAGTTGTTGTTCAGTTCGGCTTCTTTTTGAAGCCGGAATTGAACAACAACTCGTCTGGTATTCAACTAGCTATCGTGTAATTTCATAGTAGGTACTCAGTTAGGTCGTTAAATATTTTACTTTGTGAGTGGTAGTTTGTTTACATTTCACCTTAGTTTTATTTTCATATTTTTATGTTTGTGTTTTTAATTTTTCGTTATTTTACGTCTCACCCTTTTAGTTTTTATTTACTTGTTCATTTTATATATTTCGTTAGTATTTTTGCTGAAGATTTATTATGACAGTTCATTTTATTGTAATTTTATTGATTCTCATCCTTGTCGGTTTTTTCAGCCTGATGATGAGGTTTTATACCTCGAAAGCTCGTACAATAAAGAGTGTTCTTCCTGGTCTTGGCAATATTATTTATCATTAAACTATATATATATATATATATATATATATATATATATATATATATATATATATATATATATATATATATATATACTCAGTGTGCAGGTATCTGTAACCACTCTTCCAACTTGAAAATCCCTAGCATTCATTTTAACATCATTTGTACACTGTGCTAATACTGTACTGCCTGTTTTTTACGGAACCCCTCTCACATGCCGCTATATACGCAAATATTAAATAACTTTTATGTGTGATATATACATACTGTAAACTATAATTACATGAGAGTTTTCTTGCATGAGAGGGTTATGCATTTTACGGTTAGTGAATAGCCTTGGATCGATTTTCACTTTCCCGATCTTTAAAAATTGAATATTGCCATTTACTTTTCCCCATATTGTCATTTACTTTTGTAAGCCATCTGACAAGCTTTCAGCTCCCTGTATAAAGCATGTGGGGTCATCATGCAGCTACTTTATAAACTACAGTGTTGTATTGGTCCTCACCTGTATTCATACAGCCTCTTTTCTCTTTCCCTCTTCGTCTCGTAGGCGCTTTCTTCTTCCTCGTGAAGGCGGGCTCGTAAAGAATCTCTCGTTCGCTCAGCATTTTTCCGGCTGTCCTGTTGTGTAGTTTAACAAGGCTTAATACGATGGAAAAGGGAACAGTTCTGCTCATTACATTTAATCTAAAGTTTTATTTATCTTTATTTTTTTATTGCCTCTCTGGTGGGATTTAATGGTTCCAGCAATAAATAATGAAAAAACTCCAAGTCATCTAGAAATTGTTTCATTACCATAGCAAGACTATCTCCATAGACTAGGAATGTTCTTACTGAAGACTTATTCTATATAAACATATCTTAGTATGCTACATTTACCTTTTTCATACTTTCACCAAACTAATTTAAAGAGATCCATTTTGTTACTTTGATTTCCCAGTGTTCTACGTTCTCCTATGGCATGTCCCATTCTCACAACCTCTCACTTTGCAGCCTTGATTTCAAGACCAACACTGTTGTCGTTTGCTTCAGAGTTAACTAATGCTTGACAGTCTGGTACATTACAAGCAATCGTAAATATTTTGCTTAATTATCAACCCATTCAATTCCTCTCTTCTCTTCAGCTGTTCTGAGAATAATAAAATCCACAAATACTGCAGTAAGAATGGTAGATATTACATTTCCTTTCAATACGCCACTGTTGTCATTACATTCAGGAGACAGCTAACCAATGACGTCTATGGTATGCATTGCGTCTTAGAATCTCCCAAATCTATGAATCGAATGAAATTTCAGTTGTACTAGAGTCACGTGGATATCAATTTATTTATGGGCTCATAAGTTAAATTTTGCATGTCTCTATCAAAACCAAACACCTGAACTGCTTTTCTTTCATTTTTCTTGTCATTTTTCACTTATAAGCGAAACTCCACGCCATTGCTAAAAGTAATGAAGTATGATGAAGCTTCATAATCCATTTGTTTACTGACAAAGTATGACGTCCGCGACTGAATAGCTCGGCATTTCCCACAAAGGCATTGTGCTACTTATTTACTGTTTGACTTACTGAACATTTTAGCTTTTTTTTCTTATTTTCCTCTTTTTGCTCTCTCTACCTCTTTTCATTCTTGATTGGACTTCATGAATTATGTCTTAGATACACAGATAAAGAGTAGATGGAAAGGCTACAGTACCTGAGCATCGGTTGATGCGAGCACTTACTCTAAGTCTCCTGACGGCCTCTTTCTCCTCAGCAAACCTTGTTTGTAACCCGTCCAAAGTTGTCTTGTAGGATGCAGCTTCCCCCTTCAGCGTCGTTACCATGGCACCATAGCGTCTCTTCACACTCTCGGCCTCCCCGACGTTCACTCGCACCCTGTCTAGCTCGTTCTCCAAGGTGATGAGCTCCTGAAGAAGGAGAGAGAGACAAGTGGGGTTTTCAGTGTCTGGTTGAAGCAGATGGTTAATGCTAGACCCTAGTGATATATATATATATATATATATATATATATATATATATATATATATATATATATATATATATATATATATATATATATATATATATATATATATAATATATATATAAACCTATGTATATTATATAGTATATATATACATATACATATCTTGAATTGACAAGTAGCTAGTTTTCTGTAGCTCCCAAGCCGCTCATAAAATTGTTAATTGGCTTACGCACCCTTGTCTGAGCAAACACTGCCCTTCACCTCTCAAGCAGTCTGTCATGTACGTCACTTACACCTCAGACATCGTTGGTAACGTGATAACCCTCTAATTAATGCAGTTTGTGCCAAGAGGGACAGTTGTTCGTTGTGACTCGTATATGTAATGTATAAAAAAAAACATAAAGGTAGCATCTAAAGTCAGCATATTTAAAGGGGGGAAGGGTAATTGGTAAAAAGAACAAAGTTGAAACAAGAAAATAATTAGGAGTAGGCTCCTAAGTATTGCATTTGCGAGGCGCAGATTCCATTTTGTGAATCCCATAAACGCTTCCGTGATAAGATTTGATTCAGATTTTTCGTTGATCAGAAAGTCCTACAATGAAAAATAAACATGCTCCACCCTCAGTTCAAAACCTGACAAAGACGAACCTGCTGTAGTTGTTCGATGGTTTGTTGTTCCTCCTGGGCTCTCTCCGATGCAGCTTCCTCCAGTTGTTTGTTCAACGACGCGAGTCGGTCTTCCCGCTGTTACGTCAGAGAAAAGATATTGTACAGGGAGCTCGTGAAAGCAGTCGTATAAAATGTACTATTTCATTCGTAATCAAATTCTTCCCCACCCCATTTTCTCTCTCTCTCTCTCTCTCTTCACACACACACACACACACATATATATATATATATATATATATATATATATATATATATATATATATATATATATATATATATATATATATATATATATATATATATATATATATCACAGCCCTCATATTATAGAGGTTTTATCCTCTTCTTAAACATCGGGAAGGCACGGGTCTGATCCAGGCGAGAAAGGAATGATTTTGATACTTTCTCTAAAATATGTAAAGTTTTTGTTGACTTGAGAATTATTTGCCCAGTGGTCATATCCTGCTGTGGATGACAGCTGGAGATATGGAGAAAAAGAACAAAAAAAATCAGAGTTTGATGATCACTGTTATGTCAAAATTTATGCCCCGGATTGTAGTCATTCATCATCATCTCTCAGTATGAGAAACTTTGTGTACAATATGAATAGATATATGCAATGAAACAATCGGAAAAAGTCAAAGCACGGGATTGCATAATAATAATGTTAGTAAGAAAGAAAAAGTAGAAATGACTGAGTAGTTTTGATGAAAGAAAACTTTCAGAATCTAAAGGAAAAAATGATTGATATTAGTAGACAGAACATAAAAATTTGATTCAAAGCGTCTGCATAGATACCATAAAGGAACGAAACATGTCGTCTTGGAAACTGTATCTTCATGTAGCGAGAAAGAAATCCCTGACTGACTTTTTGTGTGGTTGTTTTCACGGTTTCTGTTACATCATTGAAATACTGGCAGGTGATCTTTGTGACGCCACCAGAGTCTGAATCATTAGCAGGAATGAAATGTTTATTTTATACACCGTGAATGAATCTCTCTCTTGTTCTCCCATTTAGTCCTGTTTTAGTAGTGGGTGGAAAAAAGTGTTGATCTTAGGCTATTTGTTACCGCCATGCGTAACTGTCAAGCCTTATTGAAACTTGCAGTAAATCTTAGCAGTCTGGTATAAGCGGCAGTAAGTCAATTGAGTCTGAAATCCGAGGTAATATCTATTACAGATATGGTGAAGAGTTGTAAAACACAGAATACTCCTCCTAAGCAATGAAACCATTTGAGACGGAATGTAATTTTTTTACCTTCTAAGAGAACGTCAGAAGTTTCAAAACTTGCGATTAAAAGGGGAGAAGACACACTCATTTTCTTTTTAACTGGTGCAGTATGATAAAAGTAAATATTTGCAAGGGGTCAGATATAATGAAATTAGTGTTGATGTACATCCCTCATCACCATGATCGGTTACTTATGCTTTTCCCTTTAAGAGGTTAGATGTGAATGAGTTGTCTTGATTGACCTCTATCCTTTGCGTCTGCCATCTTTAATTTCCTCTTTCTCAAGATATCCTTGTCATTCGTCTTGCTCTACGTTATTATAAGCTGTTTTTATAACAAACTGCTACTCATACCTTCTTGACACGTGTCTAAATGATCTCAATCTTTGATATTTTAGTCTATTTTCCATCCTCTGGACACCACCTCTCTACCACTTCCTCATCAATCATGTGATCTTTCCACCGCAATCTGTTCATAAGTCGTAGCATTCTGTCTAAAGTATCACCTTTTTATTTATTTATTTATTTATTTTTGTGCCGATGTTTCTACTGCACGGGCTAATGATAGGCATTTGTTCACTCATGCACCGCTCAGTGAGGCAAGGTAATAACAGACTGGCTTCTCAAATAAGAAAAGGCCACAGAATTCAAAAACCAAGACGCCAGATTGGTTTTCGAGTTGAAAGAGGTGAAAATCTTTTTCAACTGATGCATCTCAGGCACTTACCTGCTTTGAAGTGTGTTGGAGGAAGTTAAGCCTCTTGACCAAATCGTGTAGCTTGTATTCGGATGCTTTGATAGTACCGTCTGCCTTTTTCACTCGACATGGGGCGCTGTTGGCTCTCCTTCTCTGCTGCAGGACCTTTTCCACGCTGCGCTCGCTGCCCTGATGAGAGAGAGAGAGACATTGGTGGGACCATATTACGCAAAAAACAAAACTCTTTTGAATAGATATCTCTTATCCACTTTGTTTTCTTTAAATACATTGGTGTCTTAGATTTTTTGGATACTGATACTGTAAATGTATTTACCTGAATCATTTATCTGTTACGTTTGACTTTCGGTAAATAAAGTTATCTTTTGTTGTTGAAAGATAACGTCATTTACACGATTCTAAAACTAGTTTGTCTTATTTGCACATTTATCTAACATAATCGTAACTAGTACGACCTCTATATTGATTTTGATGATGCTGTCCGCACAAAGATGAACATTATCACTAGATTATCATTCTTGACGAGAGATTTTTTGAAATTTTCGTTTTAACGTTTCCTTCTGTTTCCTAATAAATGAGGATAAATCTCGTCCACTTACCTGTTTAGCCTCTTCAATTCTGACATGGAGGAGTTTGATATCAGCTCTGAGGGAAGTGATCAAAGCCTTGTTGCTCTGCTTCTCCGCCTCGCTCTCCTCATAGAAGGCTTTGCTTGCTCCCTCTGGAATGAAAGAAGAAGTCTGGCTGTATTCCCTCTAATAACTGGTTTTCGTTTTATTTATCAAAACTGCATGGTCTTTAATTCAATGTCTTCTTCCTTTTTTGTCAGTTTAGGGTTTTTTTATTATTTTTTGTGTCAAGAGCCCCAGTTGTTAATTAGAATCGAAAAAGTCCTATAAAGCAAGGCTCCAATAGGTCGTTATCTACACACACTGTGACTTTTTATCACATCACCATGATTCATATACAAGCATTAAGCTACAAACGTCCTTTAACATCCAATTCACTCTACCTCGGAAATAATATATTTTCATATATGTTACCAAAGGGGAATTTTTTAGTTGATAACAAGTTCGTCGTCCCGTGGGCTCGAACCAACGAAAGACAAGAACTCAGGACTACAGTGACGCCTTTACCCACACGACCAACAAATGAGTATATTATTTAAGGCAACATTTATGTACCTCTTCGAATATAAACACAAACATCTCTTAATCCCTTAAGGAGGCGCCACTTAGTGTGCCTTGCATAGGACACTGTAGACCAATTAATACTTTAGAGTTTAGACCTTGTTGTAGACCCCACTAATGGTTCTTTGTAAGTCTCTTCGGTCTGAGCTGCGTTAATTCCCGTCTTTTGTTCCAGTTTTCACCTTCCATTCAAGACAAACCGTTGGGGAGAGACCTGTAAGGTCTGGAAATGTAACTCAGCGGTCTCTTTAAGCTGCTCTATAATTCAATGATAACAGTATTTTGATTATACGCAATCGCTTGTCAGTTTTTTTTTTTTTAATTATCCATGAAAGGATGACGATACAAATTAAAGGCCATTTTACTCTATTAACATGACAGCTTTTGCCTTGCATTTCAATCATGTGGTACAGAGAATGTATGTGATACTATCTGGTCAGAAAAAATTAAAATCATTGTTACATTGTAATGCAGTCATTTTAATAACTTTTCTGCTTAATGAACGATAAACTGAACATTTTCCAGTCTTGGATTTCCTGATTGGATGAGCTCTCTGAGCTAGCAGAGCAATAGCCACAAGCAAGGTGGTCTGTCCGCGTTTCTGTTGCACTATGCTTTTTGTTTCCATTTTCATTTCGACATTTATGGCACCTTCGGTTTGGCAACTGGTTCTGCCAAACCGCATCGAATGTGGAGCCACAAAATTGATAGTGCTTGCTGTCAGACTGACTGCAAAGCTGTTCCCAGGATTCAACAACAGACAGAAATTCTCATTATGCATTTGCATGTACTGTTATAAGGAAGGTGTTGTATCAGTGAAGGTTCGCTTTTCATCTTACATAGCCAGCAAAATACTGCAAAATCACTTTTAAAAAGCACTCACTATTTTTCTTGGCTAATGCAGGTCATACTGGGTACATCACTCTAAATACAGCTCGGTTTGTTACTACGGAGACGAAACTATTTAAAAGTATGGGTACCCCTTTAAGTTATACAAAACCGATTTACAAATTCACGAAATGAGCAAGTAGACAGGCATGGTGTATATTGGTAATAGGGAGGCAGTGTTAATCACATCCATTGCCGCCCACGTCGACAGATTCCTCGTAGCATCTGAGGAAATACAAAACGCAACAGGTATTGCATGTTAGGTGGGAATGGCAGTAAACCAAGCTGCTCCGGAGGGTCAAGGTTAAAAAACCAAAAGTCAGCTTACTTGCGTCAAAATGAGAACTGACACACTGAAATGGAAATGTATTTAATCAGTTGTGTGAAGAACAATAGGAGAGGCTCTTGAGGTATAGGGAAGTCTTCAGATATGAACGGGAAAATCTTTTATTGTCGTTACTGTTAGAAACACATCAAAGAGTAAAAAGTAAAACCCTTAGGTAAAATAAATGCATATGAAATTAAGATTAATTCAATATATAATACATCATCGTCATTTTTCTACATCAAATTGTCAGTTACGGTGTTGAACGTAGTGAGATATGGCCATTTTGTCATGTGAAATTCCGATCTGGGCTAGGCCTTCATGCGTACTTTTTCCTCCTCAAGGTCTTCTTCCTGCTACTTCCATTTCTACCACTATTTTGGCTGACTTCTCTTTCCCAGATGTCAGAAATTTACTAACAATTAAATAGCCCGCATGAAGAATAACACAGCAGCGTTGTATTATGAAATCTCTGGTAAGAGGCTCCTTAGCATTTTTCGTTTGAAATAAGATGTTGGTTTCAAGAGTTAGGCTAATAAGGCTAACAAAAGGCCTTTTTTTTCTAATGCAGGACAGAAATCGTTGATGTTTTGTCCAGATGTAATAAATAGAAAATAATTATATTCGTCTATTTGTTTACGTACCAGCCTTTTATCTGCATTTTACTGATCTTTCTTCGTGGTTCATGAGTCTAGTGTTTTTCTTACGCATATGACCGTTCAATTTTTTTTTTTTTTTTTTTGAGAAATTCAATGGCAATATTGGGTTGTCTCGTAAGCACTGGCACAGAAATGAATGAAATTGATAAAAATAAGGAATCGTGTCTCTAAAAGAATAAAGAAAAACTTTTTGTTTATTCAAGTAGCGATCGACCATGGACCTCTGCTTACTACCTTGTTTACAACTTCAAAAGCTGATTTGTGACCTTGGCATTCACAACAACAACTTTTTTTCTTGGCGGCAATTTTCATCCGGTCTTTTATTTCCCATCTATTTTTATTCCAGCAGCCATTTTTTGACTTGCCTTTGATGTATCATCCACGTGAATAGATTAGGGAGCAGGAAATGTAAATCAATAGCAGCGTCGGAAAAAAAAGACCAGTGAAAACCTTAGCTTCTGCAACGATAAGGTCACTCGCCTGGTTAAAGGAGAGCTACGACAATATCGCGTTTGAGTATGATGGTACTTCTGCTACGCCTTTCACTACTGGCAAAATGTCGGTGTTTTGGCAAAATGTCGGTGTTTTTGGCAATACCTGTCGTTCAGACTTTTACATATACCAGTTCTGTGCAATACCTTGTCGTTCAGACTTTTACAAATATCAGTTCTGTGCAATACCTTGTCGTTCAGACTTTTACAGATATCAGTTCTGTGCAATACCTTGTTCAGAATTTTACAAATATCAGTTCTATGCAATACCTTGTTCAGACTTTTACAAACATTAGATCTGTGCAATACCTTGTCGTTCAGATTAAATTCAGTTCTGTGCAATACCTTGTCGTTGAGACTTTTACATATTATCAGTTCGGTGCGACACCTTGTTCAGACTTTTACAAATATCAGTTCTGTGCAATACCTTGTCGTTCAGACTAAATGTCAGTTCTGTGCAATACCTTGTCGTTCAGAATTTTACAAATACCTTGTCGTTCAAACTTTTGTCGTTCACAAATATCAGTTCAGTTCGGTGCGACACCTTGTTCAGACTTTTACAAATACAAAATATCAGTTCTTCTGTGCAATACCTTGTCGTTCAGACTTTTACAGATATCAGTTCTGTGCAATACCTTGTTATTCAGACTCTTACAGATATCAGTTCTGTGGAATACCTTGTTATTCAGACTCTTACATATATCAGTTCTGTGCAATACCTTGTCGCTCAGACTTTTACATATATCAGTTCTATTTATTACATCGAAGTGTGTAGTTGTTTGTAATTTAGTAAAGTTCATGGAGTTTGCCGGTAAGTCTCTAAGAATGCGTGAAAATTATAAATAATATTATTTATAAGATATTGATGAATTTCTTATCGGTTTGCCAAAAAGAAAGCCTTTCTATTTTAACATGTAGTATGCAAGGGGAGTACAATAAAAGTAAAACATTTGGTTATGAAAGATATCATCGAAATTTTTCGTTACGACTTTCCATTCATGTACTTAATCATCTAATTTGTGTTTTGTTCTTCACCACGAAAAAAAAGAAATAGGTGAAAAGCAAGCCTCTAATGTGCTTCGGTTATTTTAGATCCGGTTTTCAAATCATGTCTTCATGGTTTTTTAATTGTTCTGCGATTGTTTTAAATTTAGTGCATACTCTGCACTAATTATGCTGCTTAATGTAAAAACTTTCAAAATTATTTTGAAGAAAAAAAGCTCTTCTTATATATTCTTTTGAAGAGCAGTTTCATGCTACGTATTTTTCTGCTCGAGGAGTATTTAAATAATGCCAAAGCATATATATATATATATATATATATATATATATATATATATATATATATATATATATATATATATGTGTGTGTGTGTGTGTGTGTATTTATATATATATATATATATATATATATATATATATATATATATATATATATATATATATATATATATATATATATATATATATATATAATATATATATTTACATGGGTCATTCAGCTGATGAGTTTAATTGTTAATTACTGTGATTTATATAGTCTTGCTTTACCTAAGACCCACGTAATCCTATCAGTTAAGGCTAAAAGTTACCAAAAAGGACAGATAATTAACCTAATTAGATTCGGTCGCCAGTTGAAACAAGGTTACTGAATATATTGATTTATTCTGAACGCATGGATTAGATAAATAACAACCAACTAGTTCAATGAAAAGAAATGAAAATATGAGCTGGTATCTTACTGGAGCTAATTACAGCTCCAACTTCATCCCACTTTGGACACAAGACATTTCAACATAAGTGGATGATGCAACAGCTGATGAACTCTTGTAACGTGCATATAAGCAATTTTAAGCACAGGGCTCGATTACAGTGTTGCTAATCCTTCTCCAAACAAGATTATGGCCAGGTTCCAAGGCGTGCCAGATTCTGGAAGAGACGTATCCAGATAACACTTCGAATTCCAGGACCTCTCACTTACCGTTAAATGACTGCAAGGGATGTACCTTAGATCAAGGATATTACGTAACACCATGGAGGATGTTTTATGCAATCTCACTAGCAACAATAATTGTACTTCCTATACTTGACTTCATAAATGGGATATTGTTTTACTAGGATTTCCGTGGTGACTGTTTAAGAGAGAAACTTGAAACAGGAAATAAGGGGAGGTCTAAAGGAAGGAATTGGGAGTAATTGTCATCTTCATACTTATCGTGGAGTAGATAATGCAGCAATCAATTGCATCAGAAGCCCTGGGTCCGTTGAAAAGGCAATTTCCCCGGCTGTTCCCCAAGAGTGGGAGAGAACAAAGGGAGGAGTCCGAGAGAGAGACACTGTGCTTGTGCTCTCACTCAAGGGTATTTCTGGACTGATGAGCTGGGTCAAAATGTGTGGGTGCTTGCTTGGAAGACTTCTCCCACTTAATGGCCTGCTGTTAGCCTGAAAAATTTTTAAAAACTCGCCATTACGAAGGTCATAGAAAAGTGAGCTTAAGGTACACACTAACTTAAGTTGGCCTTGGTAAAACCTACCCTGTTGAATAAGGTCCCTAAACTAAACTTAAATCCTTTGATGACGGTTGGTGTTTTTGAAAAACGCCCAGCTCTCTGGCTTGCCTTCCTAAACTGTTTTACAAAGAGAAAGCTTTGGTGCTTTCTTTTCTTTGTTTTTGTTTATATTTCTACTAAATCAAGGAAGAGAGGTCGAACAATATAAATATTTGAATACACCCTAGCGAGAGGTGCGCGCTACGCTGCACAGGGCGGGAGGGCAGTTGAAGGATTCCTTGTTTAAACACAGCTGCCATTCGTGAACTGGGTCCTTTGTCTTAAGGACTTCTCTCTGAGTGTTTCATTGACCTCATACAAATCAACGTTGCAGTACCTATGGTCATCATCACCATTAATAAATAATGTGGCCTCAAGGGAATAAAAACATAAAATTTCCGAGAAATTGATAAAATGGTAAAAATAAATTGATGATACATTATAAATTTTCAAGAAAATCAGCTTCCTCCAAGAACTTCAAAATATTCTCTCTGGGATCCCAGGAAGGACGATAATTACCCTCTTCATCAGTGAACTCCGAGAAGAAACGATTTCTCAAATTCCCAAGGTTGGGGCACTGAACCGCGCAAAATGCTACACAGAGACTGATGGCAATAATACGAAATACACTTTCCCCTGAATGAATTATTGGCATGGGAGAATTATGATACAAACTAAGTGAAGCAAAGTGCAATACAAAAATAAAAAAAATATTTTAATTATCTGGAAATCAGAAACAAGTAATAAAGAGCATTCTTTTAATGGGAAATCAAGTTGCAATGATTTTCTTATCAGATCTTCCAAGGAATTCTGTCTTCCTCTTCTAGAGAGGACACCCCCCTTCAAGGGTGTCCTCAAAGAACTGACCTCCCTAAGGAGCCTTTGGCCCTCACCAGGCCTGCTTCACCACCCAGGCAGGATACCTGCCTTCTCCAAGGAAGCAGCCTCTGGGTTGGACCCTTCCCTTCAAGGCTACCCTTAAGAGACTAGCGAGCCTTGGGGGCTTTTGGGCCTCATCCTTGAAGTTCTTGGGCCCTCTCCAGGCCCGCTTCCGCAGCCTGGCAGGATACCTGTCTTCCTCTAAAGAAGCAGCCTCTGGGTCGGACCCTTCCCTTCAAGGCTGCCCTCGAGACTGACGAGCATTGGGGGCTTTTGGGCCTCATCCTTGAAGTTCTTGGGCCCTCTCCAGTCCCGCTTCCCCAGCCTGGCAGGGATACCTGCCTTCCTCCGAGGAAGCAGCCTTTGGGTCGGAACCTTCCCTTTAAGGTTACCCTCAAGAGACTGGCGAGCCTTGGAGACTTTTGTGCCTTATCCTTGAAGTTCTTGGGCCCTCTCCAGGCCCGTTTCCCCAGCCTGGCAGGATACCTGCCTTCCTCCGAGGAAGCAGCCTCTGGGTCGGACCCTTCCCTTCAGGGCTGGTCTCAAGAGACTGGTGAGCAATGGGGGCTTTTGGACCTCATCCTTGAAGTTCTTGGGCCCTCTCCAGGCCCGCTTCCCCAGCCTGGCAGGATACTTGCCTTTCTCCGAGGAAGCAGCCTTTGGGTCGGACCCTTCCCCTCAAGGTTGCCCTCAGGAGACTGGTGAGTTTTGGTGGCTTTTGGGCTCCATCCTTGAAGTTCTTGGGCCCTCTCCAGGCTGACTTCATCAACCTGGCAGGATGCCTGCCTTCCTCCGAGGAAGCAGCCTCTGGGTTGGGCTTTTCCCTTAATTTAAGGCTGCCCCCAAGAGACTGGTGAGCCTTGGGGCCTTTTCGGTCTCATCCTTGACGTTCTTGGGCCCTCTCCAGACCTGCTTTCTCAGCCTGGCAGGAAACCTGCCTTCCTCCGAGGAAGCAGCCTCTGGGTCGGATCTTCCCTGCAAAGCTGCCCTCTAAAGACTGGCGAGCCTTGGGGGCTTTTGTGCCTCATCCTTAAAGTTCTTGGGCCCCTCTCCAGGCCCACTTCCCCAGCCTGGCAGGATACTTGCCTTCCCCCGAGGAAGCAGTCTTTGGGTCGGACCCTTCCTTCAAGGCTGGCCTCAAGAGACTGAGCCTTGTGGGCTTTTGCGCCTCATCCTTGAAGTTCTTGAGCCCTCTCCAGGCTGGCTTCCACAGTCTGGCAGGATAGCTGCCTTCCGCCAAGGAAGCAGCCTCTGGGTCGGACCCTTCCCTTCAAGGCTGCCCTCAAGTGACTGGTGAGTCTTGGGGGCTTTTGGGTCTCGTTCTGAGGTTTTGGGGCTTGTGTAGGCAGCTTTTGGACTCCTTCCTGGGGAGGGCCTTCGTTGTCTTGTTTTCTCATCCTCTTCTGAATTTCCATGTCCATTATCTTGATGCAGTTCTCTTTAGGAAGTTTGGTTTTAGTTTCTTTATCTTCTCCTTTTAAATGATCTGCATTGATATCCAGGTCCCTTCACCATACTCTTTATTTTCTCTTACCCAGCTTTTCAAATATGAAACTTGCTCTCTCTGAAGGCTTCAAGACTATTTGAAGCATCTCGGAGATTGTTCCTGGACTTTGGTGTTCGGCACATGCGCGAATGGCGTTTCTCTTGTCCTTCCAGAACCGGAGATTGAAGGATTCCAAAATGTCTTCAAGGAAAATCCCGAAGGTTTTAGAATTTTGAAATAATCTGCTATTCATTTAACAGTAAAGTTGGGGAAAACGGCAGGCGACGGGGAGACAAGCATAGTTTGAACCAGGTTAGGGCTGTTAGTACCAGTGTAGGGAACCCCCCATTGCCTGATCCTGGGAAACAATTGACACTCCCTTTTTCACCCCCATCACGCGATGGGGGAGCATTTAGGTATGGGGAAGGTCAGATAGGCTTATTAGGCTAATGGCCAGATAGGACTTTTAACCTGTAAGCACTTAGTCTTAAGGCCCTTTTTTCCTGTGTTTTTCGCTGGCGTATGACTCCTTGCAGGACAGATCGGCCTACCCATCGAAAACAAGATTCCTACCCGGCTTTAGCGAAGAGAAACTCCGGTTCCCTCACCAGGAACGCACGTGCTGGCTCCATCTTTCCCTCACGCTGGTGGGACGATCTTTGACGGACAACACAACGATCGTTTGGGCGCCCACAATGGTCATACAAGGAGAGACAAGCTGCCCTATCGCACTCTGTGCCCCCGTTATTTAGCCTGCCACCCCACAATCCTGAATATTCCTGGTCGCAGTCGATACCAAGTCCGTTGTGGCCTGAAAATGTTTATATGAATTATTTTCACATCCTGGAGTTCCATCATTTGCATCATCTAACTGAGACTATTTCGTGTAATCGGGGCATGACTAACTATTATTATTATCATTGGACTGATTGTATCGAAATTGGGTCCCCTTATTACTCAGCTTGTGTGTTGCCAATCATTACATTATTGTTCCATGTATCCAATTAATGAGTCTGCCCATCAGTTATCATGTTGTTTTGTTGTCTCCTTGTTTCCTTGCTAAATCTATGTAAATAAACTCCCGTAAATTGTAAAAGAATTCTAATTTCCAAATGGTGACCTTCTCATTCACTTGTAATCCAGGGAAAATCTGAGGTAAGTTTTCAAGTAACTTTTCCTTTTGCTCATAAGCTGGGCTTTCTTGGTTTCGTGGCAGCATCAATATAAACCTTGTTTCAATTTCTCCCCAACCAAGACGTCCAGTTTATGACAATATAAATATATATATATATATATATATATATATATATATATATATATATATATATATATATATATATATATTTTTTTATATATGCAGTATATAAATATCTCCCTGACGATGAGAGAAAAGGACACGACGTTGATTTTTCACCAAATTTGATTTCTATTTTTTTAAAATATTGATATTTCCGTGGCAATAAATATTTGAATAATAAAGTAATTTATTTAAATTTCTTAGGGACAAATAGCAAAAAAACACTTCTGAACGTTTGTTGATCATTTTATTTTTGTTAAATGAACAAAGAGAATGGTAACCATTGAAATAATTGAGGCCTAGAGAAATGAATACACAAAAGTAAATGATTTAGATTTAAATAACTACCATCCTTACTGTTGAAGGAAGTAAAAACTGAAGCCTAGTTAATAATAATACTAATGATAACAATAAATCAATCATTGTATGAAAATATGAACTTAGTTCTGTCTCGGTCCCAGTTTGCATTCGGCAACCTCCTTTGCAAAGGAGAGGGAATGAAACGAAGAGTGAATATGGCCATTGCATGACGAAACGTTCCCGACTATGAATGCCATGCAGTTCTTCTCAAGCCATTGTTGAATGGGCATGGGAAGCTGACCCTTATATCTTCTGATCTTGTTCCCTGCAGCCACGTCCTTGAGGAGACTTCAAAGTCCGAAGTTAAGTATACCTTAGTTTTACCAGACCACTGAGCTGATTAACAGCTCTCCTAGGGCTGGCCCGAAGGATTAGACTTATTTTACGTGGCTAAGACCAATTGGTTACTTAGCAACGGGACCTACAGCTTATTGTGGAATCCGAACCACATTATAGCGAGAAATGAATTTCTATCACCAGAAATAAATTCCTCTAGCTCTTCATCAGCCGGCCGGGAATTGAACTCCAGCCCATTGAGTGACAGTCCGCAGCTCTACCGACTCACCCAACGAAGAGCTCGAGATTAATGCAGATGGCTTCTTGCCGGGCTTTACCAATTTCCTTAGCTTGTTTCTGATCCTCGGTCCCAGCCAAATCGGCAAAGCTGAGAGCCCCTTCAAAAGGCCTTCCAGATTTGTTGAGTCTTCTGAGGTTCAGTGTGAAGACAAAGTGCGACGTAGAAGTCTCGTTTACTTCATTGCAACCGGTTCCTCGGTATTTCAAAGCTCCTCTGAATGCCCGAAGTGCGTCCTCCGCTTTGCGGTCTTCTGTTCGGGTGAGATTGACCAGTGGGTTGTTGGCGTGCCCCAACTTCAAGCCCACTTTTTGATCCTTGATTTTTTTGGGGTTGAGCAGATTCACAACCTTGTTGTCTTAGATTTCAAAAACTGCCAAGTTTGGCATTGATTTGCCAGCCGGTGCCTTGGCATTTCTGAATTTGTCCGTAAAGGAACTTGTCACTCTGGGCAACAGCCCCTTGTCAGCAGCACCTTGGCTGCCTACTAGTGTGCAGGTCTTACCGGATCCAGTCTGTCCATACAGGAAAAAACAAATTGTACCCCTCGAAAAGGCAGTTGAGAGACTTTGCAAACTCTGCAAAAACATCTTGCTGTGAATGAGTGGGCCTGAAGACTTTGTCAAAGAAGAAGCTGTCCATGTTGTTTCTCCCTCCGTGACAGAGGGTGACTTCGATCTTATCGCAAGCCAGGAGCTTCATCATGCTGGATTCAGTGCTGTTTTTTCCCATCTCATCATTTGGAAGAACTGGTCTCATTCAACAGATGACTCAAGATGTTTCCATCGAGAGTCTGTATCTTGATCAGCATCCTTTTTCTCAGACGCTCTGCTTGAGTTACTGCATTTAAGATTTGAATCATTAGGTTCTCGCTGTCGTCCTCGAATTTTCTTACATCAGCCAGTCTTTCCAGTACACTTCCTACTTGTGTTAAGTCTTTCCGCAGACTTTCTATTTTGTCTGCTGTCTCGTCGATAGATTTTGTCCTTATTTCCTCTTTATTCAGGAAATAAGGACAAAATCTATCGACGTTATTGATGCGTTTTCTTTGGGGATGGAGATGAGCTAAGGGATCGTCTGCCATCATTAGCAAGGGAACAGTCTGCTCCAGTTCCTTGTTCAAGGGGTCGAAGTTCTGGGGAAGCATCAAGATCTCCCCTTCAAATTCCACCATCACGCCGGATTCTCTCATTGTTTCGTTGAGGGCTCAGCCTTGTCGCGTGCTCCATTCCAAGTGTTTCTTAGGGAGGACAGCTTCTCACCCAGCCCAGAGAAACGCCCATTGGATTATAACATCTTCTTGAAGTCTTAAAGACTCCAGGATCATGTGAAGCTGTCTTTGGTTGGAGAACCACCCATTGGATTAAAAAGTCTTCTTGAAGACGTCTTCAGGAGCTAAAGACGACTTCAAAGGATCCTGGAGCAGTGAATAGACGTCTAAAGCTCCTGAAGCATTCCTGGAGAAATGCTCATTGGATTTCTGGGCGGAATGATTCCGAATACAGATTCTGGATCTCTCCATGAAACGTTTGTTTGTTTGTTTGAATGCACACTTCGAGATTCACGAGGCTGCAGCAGAAGGAGAGAAAGACAGCAGGACTGTTGAAGACTTCTTCAGGAAGCCTTGGTACTCCATTGGGTGTTTATCCAGGAGTCCTTCAGGAGCTGAAGACTGCTTCACCGGATCCTGGAGTCGTGAAGATGTCTTTAAGAAGACTAATCCAGTGAGTGGTTCTCTAGCTGAAGATGGCTTCACATGATCATGGAGTCTTTAAGACTTCAAGAAGACGTTATAATCCAATGGGCGTTTCTCCAGGAATGCTTCAGGAGCTGAAGACGACTTCAAAGGATCCTGGAGTAGTGAAGATGTCTTATAAATATAATTTGCTTGGCCTTTAGAATTTATGAAGTGTTTAATTAACCTCATGTGGTAACTATGAACTACCTGCATTAGGGGAGGGGAGGGGAAGGAGCAAGGAGGTTAGATTCCTCCATGGGAAGGGAAGGGGGAAGGGAGCGACACACACAAACACGCAGACACACTCAGGCACACACAGAAAAGCATCCAAGGAAATTAATATAATAGATATATATTCGTGGCATTCATCACTTTATAGGTGAATGAAGGATTACCACCCTGTATGGGAAACTTCCACATCAGTCACTTCATAAGCTCACATAGAAGGCACATCAACAGTATGCTGACCCCTCTCCCCTTCTACACCTGCAGTGGCTCACATACATTCTCGTACTTCCTGGATACGAAGATTCCTCTGTTCCAGCAGTTTCTCAGTGTCTCTTTCCACTTTCTCCCTTGTCCTTTGAACTAAGTACTCTTTTTCCGTCAACTTTTCGCTCTCCATTCTCTTCACAAAAACATTTCCCACTTTGGACCTTTCTTAAGCCACATATTCTTCTCAAACAATTTACCTCAACAGCTCCCGCCTTTGGCGGTGCACCGTCAAGCAGGTTGTTGCACATGTGAACGGTATTTGAGTATGCACTGCGCCCAACTGTTCGATTTTGTAGGTTAGGTTGAATGAGAGTCAGATCGCTTGTTTGTTTGTGGTGGTTTTATGCGCGCGCGCGTTTATGTTTGCTTGTTTATGTATCTTCCAGTAAAAATCAAACTGGTTAACGTTTCCTTTCAAGCATTGGATTGTAATATCACTAATCTAGTTGATAGACAGAGCAGTTATTTTAAATCGTAGAGTTTCTAACCAAATGAGAGACATTTAATTTCTCAGGAATCAGCATGTACCCATGACGACGTCTGTATGTTTGTGTGAATAAATGTGCACAAAGATACTGGTATATATATGTGTACAGTACCTGCGAATTTTACTTCAGATGCAACGTTGCGGCTGTGGGTGAAATCCATTTCATAAAAGCACTTTTTGATTGCTGGGAATTGCTTGAAGACAAACCAAAAACAAGTAAAAAATGCGCCGAAGTTTCTTCGGCGCAATCGTGTTTTCTGTACAGTGTATAAAGCTGTATGAAACTCTCAGCCACGGCCCGGTGGTGCTTTGAGTTGTTGGCACCTATAGCGGTGCCATATACACGATCATGGCTAACTTTAACCTCAAATAAAATAAAAACTATTGAGGCTAGAGGGCTGCAATTTGGTAAGTTTGATGAGTGGAGGGTGGATGATCAACATACTAATTTGCAGCCCTCTAGCCTCAGTAGTTTTTAAGATCTGAGGGGGGACAGAAAAAGTGCGGACGGAGAGACAAAGCCATCTCAATAGTTTTCTTTTACAGAAAACTATCAAGGAAAAGTCTTTGCCCACTGACAATGTTGAGGACTAAATGCATAGGGCATTAAAATCACCCCAAGACCGGTTCATTTCCTGTGCTTCGGGGGCGATAAAATATAAAAAAATCGCAGTCATCGAGAGGACCGATGCCCCTCTTGCTTGCAGGTGCTGTTATGTAAACAAGGATGGTCTGAGAACAATGGGACTTGTGACGTGTGATTGTGAGCCATTTAGTCCGTTTACAGCGCTGTTTGTAGACTGAGACTATTATTGGGTAGAGACGGAGACAGATTATTATAAATCTTGGAAAAAAAAACTTACCGCCACAAGAGGGAGACGCGTTGTTTGATCGGGTGGTTTGTGTCATGAACTGGCATCAAACAGTTGAAAATGTTGAAGAGAAAACATCTCATTGCCTTTCAAGAACGCAACCAGCGACTTGAAATGAGCACAAGAAGCATGGTATCAACCAACCCATCTCTCTCTCTCTCTCTCTCTCTCTCTCTCTCTCTCTCTCTCTCTCTCTCTCTCTCTCTCTCTCTCTGGGGTGAGAAGACGTTTTCTGTTTCAACATCATCATTTTTTGTAAAGTATTTTCCTTTCCTATCCTCTTTGTATTGCTTCCCATTTCTCTCTCTCTCTCTCTCTCTCTCTCTCTCTCTCCAATAATAGCTCTGGGAGAAGAATAGCCAGAGCAAGGCATGTACAAGTCTCCGCTTTTTGTAATTTGCCAGTACAGAGTACCTGTACCCCTTCATTATGCTCGTAACCTCCTTGGGGCCGAAAGCCTGTAGTGACTCCATTGCAAAAAAAAAAAAAAAAAAACTTCATTCCTTCGATTCATGACTCTCGAGGCTTCAAGAAGTAGAAGTAGAATAGCCTTTATAACGACATCTCTTGCGTTTAAGGTTTATGCAACCATTATTCCATCTCCCAGGTGTCTTCTCGCTGTTTGTGTTTGACCGTGAAATCATAATATATATGTATGTGTATATAATATATATATATATATATATATATATATATATATATATATATATATATATATATATATATATATATATATATATATATATATATATATATATATATATATATATATATATATATATATATATATATATATATATATATATATATATATATATATATATATATATATATATATATATATATATATATATATATATATATATATATATATATATATATATATATATATATATATATATGCTGTATATGTGTGTGTATATGAACAAAAGTTACACCCAATGAAGGAAAAGTATAAAATAATAATAATCATAGGCTATAATCAAAATCAAACATATTTTTACCTTTTCGTAGTATAGCTGAATCACGAAAATATGGAACGTGATGAATATATAAATAATCCCCATCTGTCATTTATATCAGCTTTCTTTGTAAACTTATTTTTATATTTCTTCCATCTGCTAATGTAAAGGACTATAAGTCACGAAAGGCCTTCGAGCACTCCATTGTTTCCCCATCTTTTTTATATCAGCTTTCACTGCCTTTTTTATTTTCTTCCATCTGCTAAGTAACACACACACACACATATATATATATTAGATAGATAGGTAGGCAGTTTTGTATAGATTATATTGAAAGATTTTTATAATGAGGTTGTTAGCTTCATGTCCTTTTCCATTTTGCTTGAAACCGACTACAATTTCCCAGCTGCCAGGAACATAATTTACGGCTAAAATGTTGAAGCTCTTCTTTTTATTGTTTCTTTCGTCCCGTCTCTTCAAACTTATCAAGTCCTTCCACTGCTGCCACTTAACACTTACGAATGACACTACTTTCACTAATCTGTTAGAGTTCATTCTTTCCAAAAGACCAGACCATCTCAAAATATTGTAATTGATCTTTGGTCCTATTCTGACCTTTATACCAATTCTTCGTACTTCATATACATTATGCTATTAGCTCATCTCTACAACTCCAGCGTTTTAGTTTTCTGTAAAAGAAATCTGTTGAGATGGCTTTTTGTCTGTCAGTCAGCACTTTTTCTGTCCGCCCTCAGATCTTAAAAGTACTGAGGCTCGAGGGCTGCAAATTGGTATGTTGATCATCCACCCTCCTATCATCAAACATACCAAATTGCAGCCCTTATCCTCAGAAATTTTATTTTATTTAAGGTTAAAGTAAGCCATAATCATACCTCTGGCGCTGTTATAGGTACCAACAACACAGGCCAACACCGGGCCATTGCTGAAAGTTTCATACAGCATTATACGCTGTACAGAAAACTCGTTTGCGCCGAAGAAACTTTGGGGCATTTTTACTTGTTTTCTTTCATTTACAGTCAACATCTGCACTTCACTTCCTTAAAGAAAAGTTGGCCCAACAATTCATCCACACATTCCTATGATCTCCATAGAAATTCAAGTCATCCAAGTCTTCTGCACGCCCTGTGCTACCTCTCTTTCTTAACCTTTTCATTGACTTACCACTTCTCTTAACTCTCCTTCCTTTAAACTGATTGTGCTCCGAAATATTTCTATAAATCAACCATTGTTATTCATCCATCATCTTTATTTACATTGTGGCTTCCATGCTCCTGATACCCATGTATTCGTACTCCATTTTACTCTCAACTTTCTCTTTTACAAAAACTTTCAAATTCAAACAGGTTTCTGAAGTTTCTCTTCACTATCCACAACCACCACTGAAGCGTTTGCAAATGTCCACCAATCCACATTCAATTCATTAATCATTTGCTTATCCACAACTTTGCACCCAAGTCACCTGTCCTTTAAGTCACCTGTCCTTTCTATGATGTCTCGCATCATGCCAGCCATAAAGAGGGTGAACAGAAATGGAGACATAACACCCTTCTCTCAGACTCACTTCCACGCCAAACGAGTCACTCTCCCGCTTACGTATTCTAACATATGCTTCACTTCCATCATGAACACTTTTAATAGCTCCCAACAGATTTTCTCTTCTGTACATTCTCTGTCCCTTCCACATTGCCTTTCTGTCGAAATAGAGCCATATACCTTGTTTCCTCTCAGACTTTTTACATAACTAAGTCATAACTTGTCTTCCTCTCAACCCGACATTATTCTTCCCTAATCAGTCATTCAACATCTGTTTTAGTCTTCAATCAGAATCCTACTGCACACTTTCCCTGGTACAATAAGGATGGATAAGTCTCAACCCATTGAATAAATTATTATTCTTCACTAATATCAGTCATTCAACATATGTTTTTCTTCTCTTCAATCAGAATTTTTGTATGGGTAAGCCTACCTGAAGGACTTTGATTTGCTTTGGGGTAGACCGTAGTCTCGTCGGCTGCCCTGCCTGACATCGCTTAGACCCCGTAGCGTATGGTATCATATAAGGCAGCGGATTGTTGTCTTCGATAATTTTGTTATGTTTTTAGAATGTTGTAGTGGCTTTGTTTTGTGTGTGTATTTAGTCATAAAATTATATATATATATAATCCCGGGATGTCTACATAGCAAAGTGTCCGCCTCTATAGTATATATATATATATATATATATATATATATATATATATATATATATATATATATATATATATATATATATATATATATATATATATATATATATATATATATATATATATATATATTATTACAGATTTAGCTGACTAATTGCTGGCCTTTGAAAACGTGTGTCCGGTGCAGGTGGCTATATGTTGATGTTGGTATTTTCTGCGGTTGGAGACAGCAGGTATCTGACGCCGCTCAGTTATGGCTTCTGGTCATGAGCAAGATACAAGGGGGAAACGTGGCAGGTTGATGGAAGCTTTGTGATATCTGTGGGTGCAGAAGGTGGGGTCCTTCGAAAATTGAACCTGACGGTAACGTCACGCTTCAAGGGGGCGGTTATTGAGTGAATGTGTGCATATGTGCGCTCTCTAATGTGTGTATTATAGAGGAACCATAGAATGGGTATTCGCTTCGATTTGCGGCTGGTGTGATCACTCTTTTGAGCTGTGTTTATGAATAAGACAGCCACTGTGAGGGTCGGTTTCCTGATGGCCATAGAATGTGAGTAAAATAACTCATTAACACTTGTACCTTTTTCAGACATTATGTGGAATACCCATTTTATGCTGCAGTGAAACCCCTCTGTTCTTTAATATGCACTTTTCCTTTTTAAGTAATCATTTTTTATACACCATTTCAGGTTTTAATATAAGCTCTGTTTCTTTTAACAGGAATTCTGGTTGAGTAAGTAAGTATACCTTAGTTTTACCAGACCACTGAGCTGATTAACAGCTCTCCTAGGGCTGGCCCGAAGGATTAGACTTATTTTACGAGACCAGTGAGGATGTATATATTGGAAGTGGAGTTCTTTTTAACATACTATATGAAATTTATTTTGGCCTAGAATAATCATGACCTTTTTATTTTGTTTGGTGACCGGGGTGTTAGTCACTAGTATTGGTTTGTTTAGAGTCACTAATTCGATTGATCTGAATACTTACCACTTTAATTTGAGTCTGGGTCTTCTCTAGTTATGACTTCCATGTTGTGGGGTGTGAGAGACTCCATTCCATGACCGTAGCTTTTGCTGAAATGCTTCCGTTAATTTTACAAATAAAGTCTAGTTTTGTATCTCGGGGTTTTAATATAGTAAGCCTTTGCTTGATACATAGAGAGAGTGAGGACTTGACGAGAGTCAGAATGTGCTGACCCAATGCTGGCCATTGCTACCGGAGAATCTTAAGAGATGTAAGATGATGTGACATTGTTCTTAAAACAGATGTAGAAGAAGGTTATGACCCTATCTGACTTTGTTTTTTAGGATATATATATATATATATATATATATATATATATATATATATATATATATATATATATATTATATATATATATATATATATATATATATATATATAATATATTATATATATATATATATATATATATATAATATATATATATATATATATATTATATATATATATATATATATATATATATATATCAAAAACAACAATCAAGTTTTTATATTCTTCAAAGCTTAAAGTGTGCCATGCATGACATTGGTGGTGTTAAATTATACGAACTGGTTGTGAATGTATAAGGTACAAAAGAAATAAAATTCAATTGAACTGAGTACTGCGCAAGAGTCTGATGCAAGACAATACTCAGAGGTCAGGAGATCAAGTGTAACGTTCGAGTCTGCTTTTTTGGTGTGTGTGTGTGTGTGTGTGTGCATGTATGTATGTATGTGTGAACACACCCGGCCAACTACACACGCAGACGCGGTTTGGGTTATTCAGGAAATTTCCTAATAACGAGAAAAAAACTTGTTCTTTTGGTGATAAAAGGGCCCTCTGTTTTTCTGTCATTTTTTCTCTTGTGAGTTCCAACACACGAAAAGCCGCCTCCTGTAGCCATATTCAATTTTGTATGCCGATACACCCGTGTATTTATGTATGTATACAAATGTTAAGTAAGTTATAATTTTGTTGAGAAACAATAAGCGAATTTCCAGATTACAGTTTTGTCTCAAATTAGTAAAGTCTTCTTCTAATGTTGATCAAGTGTTACAGATAAGCTCTTCTTTCTTGGATATGAAAACACACAAGTCACATTAAACAGTGCCTGATTTGCTGGTACATTTCTGAGTCGTGAAACGTTCAAGTTTTGAGGTGAACGACGGACTCTTGAACAGCAGATATTAATTTATGCAATTTGTGATTTTTAACTGAATGAAGGATGGAATGGATGTCGGGTGACATAAGTGAAAGCAGAATAAATTGACGCTGCTAATGAAGATTGGATGCATTACACAGGATTTAGAGAATTTCCTGCAAAAGAAATGTCATATTAAATGATACCAAGACTGAGGTTTCGGTAGTTAACACACCCAAGAAAACGGTGGGATGGAAGTCGAGAGGATTTCGGAAGATTTGAAGTAAAGTTTATACATGATTCCGGAATAACTTTTTTTTTTTTTTTTTTTGAGGAATCAAGTCTACTTATGGAAGTAAATTGTGTAAATAGGAGTGGGAATAGATAAACGATAAACTGAATTATGGGTGGCTGCAGGAGCAAAATCACCGAAGTTGAGAGAGACTTAAGAAAGTAGTGTGAAGTGATTAGACGTAATTCGAGGTAATAAAATGCAATATAGAATGATAAGCATACCTGACGTTTTAGGAAAAAGAATAATGGAGTCAGAATAGAAGTCAGAAAGCGGAACAAATTTGAATGAGGGTTGGAAGTGCTAGAAAGAAAGAATTTGTACACTAGAGATGTGTTTTCAATTTAGGAAAAGCAACCCTTTGATGAGGCTTTTTTCCTGTATGTGGGTTGGCTTTCATGAAACTGAAACATATTTTTATGGGACTTCATCCGTTGTCAAACTTTTAGAACGTGGCACATAACTGGTAGCATGTTTATCTGTAAATTCACCTACTATTTTTTTGGAGACTATTTTTAATTGAAGGAAACATATGCAGCTTTCTGAATCTGGAAATTACGCATTTATTCACAAGTTTCTTGCCTTTATTGGTAATCTCTCTCTCTCTCTCTCTCTCTCTCTCTCTCTCTCTCTCTCTCTCTCTCTCTCTCTTACTTAATATTTTTCTAAGTAATTTTAAACCTGAGTTTTACTGATTCAAACTTGGCTCTGGTGTATTTCTTCGCGTGGGAAGCTGATCAATATCGAAAGAAAACGTGTTTATTTTTACGGTAAAAGCAAAAAAAGTACAGGAACAAACGTTTTATCTACAAGCTAAATTACTGCACAAAATAGTTCAATAAAGATACAGTCATAAAATATAACTAGAAGTAGCAAAAATCCTCGTTGTACAGACAAGACTCTCAAAATGTTTGCTGTTCTTTCTAGTTGAAAGGTTATTAAGAACCGTCCGTTGCTGCAGCCAATAAATGGACTTTACCTGAGAGTTGTATCTTCTTCCGAAGGTCCTGAATCTGGCTGTTTACCTTCGCTTTTTGTTCGGCAATCGACGGGGTTATAATTGCGTCCTTCATTTTCACCGAGAGATGCCTGACGTTCAAATGTTCAATCTAATTTCCAGTTTCTTTTGTTAAATTGTTACTGCTTCGTCTTCCCTGTCCCGAACCACGAACAGAGAGGGGATGGTTCTTACGGAACATTTCTTTAGCTTTTCTTAGCGTCGACTGTTTGTTTTCCTGCACGACACATCCCAGTGCCCATCGAATAAATATCAGACATTCACACGTAATGGAAACGGTTTCGTGAAATTGAATTTATGCGATTAAAAGCGATCATGAAGATCATACGAGCAGCTTCACCGCCGTCAAGTTGTTGACGCCGGTTACCATGGCAACCAGGTGCGCGCGTGTTTCCCCTCACCAGGCACTGCTCACGTAAGTGTTGCGTCATTGTCCAGTATTATCCCATCACTTGCGCCTGTGTCGTTGTCCCCTGGTCGCTTATTTTCGTTTGTGCCGAAATCTCCAGAGCGTCACACACATTCCAAGAATTTCGTGTACTGCGTGTGCGAGTGTATCTGGCAAAATGATTCCGATAACTGTACAGTCGCGTTTTACTCAGACAGACATACATACACACACACACATATCTATACATAAACACACACACACACATATATATATATATATATATATATATATATATATATATATATATATATATATATATATATATATATATATTCAGTCAGACGCAGATTAGTTATCCGAATCATTTTGCCAGATACACTCCCACACACAAAATGTGTATGTGTGTGTTTGTGCATATATATATATATATATATATATATATATATATATATATATATATATATATATATATATATATATATATATATATGTGTGTGTGTGTGTGTGTGTGTGTGTGTGTGTGTCAGATAATGTGTTTGGGAGTAATTTCTCTTTCGCAAGCTGCAAAACTGATCTTTGACTCTCACTGTCTATAGGTTTTCTGTACGTGTAGGCAGTTTTCTAAGATTGAACAACCCTGAATATCAATACACTGAATATCGATCAATCAAAATCCATCATCTAATGCCCATGGGATATTGGAGGGTACGTTCCAGTTGCACCCTTGTTTTCCTGTCTGGTAAAGAGAAAGACTGGCTTCCAGTTCAGTTTCCTGACAGTTTTGTCATTAATTCTCATTCGTCTGACATTTTCGAAATCTCTCCTCCTCCTTGTCCGCCCATAACTTAAAAGGCCGTTCCATCTCCATTTTGAATGTTTTCCCATGGGGATCGTCGCTTCTTTTTATTTCAATGCAAGAGAGCGCCAAGAGAGAGCTCGGTGATTTTTGAATCGATGTCCACTTTTAATTCAGTTCAGAGACTTGAACACTTCTACTCGTAAGTGGCCGTGTTATTATCTGGAACTGCATTTTCTCATATAGACTGTCTAGTTTGGCACCTCCCTGATGAATGAGTTCTATGAGTGGCATAATTTTTCTATTATTATTATTATTATTATTATTATTATTATTATTATTATTATGAGACAAGCTGCAACCTAAACTAGAAAAGCATAATGCAACAAAGTCAAGGGCCCCAAAGGCGATAGCATCCCAGTACCGAAAAGAAATAGAGAGGTAAAGAAAAAAGCAATGTAAGGGAAATAAAGAAAAACTAGATAAAAACACCTAAACTATGAAATAACGCTCGTGTGAGCTGCTCGTCAAAACATGCATTTGTAGTAGTAAATAAAACAAACTGAGAGAAGTAACTTTAGAAATTAAACGTTAAATTAGAAAAAGGCCAGAATTGGGGCATATCAAAAGTGCACGGGGCGAAGGAGGGTGGAAAAAATCCATTTTAAGTGCCACCTCATAAAAGGACTTTGAGGTAAAATAGTTGAAGTTCCAACAACTGAATTGTTAATTAAAAAATCATGCAGTTATTTGGTCACAGCCGGGACAGACCGTCTAGAAAACAGGGACGGTCTGAATGCGAAGGACGATCAAAATTATGACAAATTTGTGCAAATATGTACCGCGAACTCATGAAACGACGGTGACAGAGATTGATACAAGGATCAGGCTGAGAAATCGAATAGAATTTGATTTGTTATCAAACAATTTGAGATGCTCTTCGGAAGCTCAAGATCGCTATCCGGAACTCAGCAGAATTTTAAAAGAACAAAAACATTTCTCAAGGATAAGCAGGTCTTCAGAGATCTTGAACAGACTTTCTGGGTAAGCCAGTTTTAAGCAACTGAAGCGGGAATGGCCCGGGATAATATTTATTTTTAGCACTTTGATATAAATGTTCCAAATCTGCGGAAAAGCTTAAGCTCAAATGTTAGTAAAATGGGCGGTTTTATTGGTGCCTTTCCCCTTGAATCTCGGATGTAGCCATTACCATATGACTTCAGATTTATAGACTTGATTTCCTTACTAAGTTACGCTGCTATATTATATTTTACATAATTTCCTCTTTTGTTATAAAGCTGTGCTTATAAAGTTTGAGTTCTTTTCATATTGTCAAGTCCTATGCAAACAATAATAATGAATTGCTTGTCTGAAGATCTCTCTCTCTCTCTCTCTCTCTCTCTCTCTCTCTCTCTCTCTCTCTCTCTCTAGTTGGATCGGATGATATAAAACTGTCTACTAAAAATCTTAATGAATGGTACTCATTATTTTGAGGAACCTCATTGTAAAAACGACTGCAGAGGACTATTAGCAATGAGAAATTTCATTCACGAATTAGTTCGGCTACTAAGTTACAAAGCCGCTTAAACTGCTATAAAAATGAAACATATTCCTTAGTCTTAGTCAGTATTACACACACACATATGTGTGTGTGTGCATGTATAACAGCAGCATTCTCTCATCTCACTTCACTGGAACGCAGTAAGTTAATGCTTCTCGTAACTTTAGGCATGTATTGTTCTTATACTTTACTCGTAACCATAGTAAATTGCAGGTAAATTTACGGCTTGACGTAGAACATTGATTCATTTTTACTCGTAAATGAAGTAATATTCACGATGACCATTTCTGCATGGTTTATAATCAACCCTCCCCCCCCCCAAATCCATGAAATTAACGAGAGGCATTCTCTTGACCATTGAACAAATATCAACCTTAGGATAATTAATTTGATAACATTTTCCTATACAGAGGAAATTCTGACCTTTGTGTTTGGTGCGATCAAACAGGAAAAAAAAAGGGATGGAGTTATACGTCTGGCAGCATTGCCTTCCAAACTACGCTCGTCCGGCCCCGAGGAGAGGACGGGAAAAGCCTTTAGCTCTCTCACTGTCAGTGTATGACTTTACGGTTTGCGAGAGACTTCTCTCCGTACAATCCATTCAACGTTGTTCTTTCAACGAACGCTCATCGTCTAGATGATAATTATGAAGTGAAATATTTGTGTTCTGCAGCCAAGTGTCCAAAGTGTGATTTGGGGATTTCGAAGAGCGGAAAAGTGCTATCGAATTCAAGATGAGTGTTGCGCGAGAAGTTTAAAAATTCGAAGGTGCCCCAAGTAGTGTGAAGTGGGCAACCCGTGTTGTGTTTCTCATTGGTCATTTACCATCCACAAAAAGTCTTGTTTTCAGCCACGAGGATTATGATGTATCGTTAAAGCAGATGACGATTGGACGAAAACGCTGAAATTACCAGAATAAGGTAAGACTGTGATGATGATAACTGGAAACGTTTCTCTAAGTTCATTTCAGTCCTGCTTCTTATTATTTTGAGAGCCTAGTACCAGGCCAGTAAGGACTAGGGTCGATTTTGCATCTTGTGCGTGTGTGTATGTGTGTGTGTGCGTGTGGCTTGTAGAAGAGGCAGAGAACCTGTTTCGTCGCCTGACGTAGTAATGAAGGCAGGTGGCCGTGCATCCCTCATACCTAATACCTTGCGGTCATTTTCTGGCATAATCCTATGATCAGCTTGCCAATTGTCGTCGTCGGTATGTAAGGAGCTTACATTAATGATAGGATTGCCGTCGGTTGAGTAAGAAGAGTCCTGGGGTCCAAATCAGGTCTCTCAACCCATTCAGCATCATACTTGCTGGCCGCCAGTAGGCAAGGGCCGTGCTGGCATAAGCCTGCTAATATAAACCAATCAACCAACGGCAGGAATGTGTTTTTCATGTTGAACTTCGCTAATGTAATAGAAATTATAGGCCTACATATCCTGGAGATCATAGTTTAGACTAACATTTGACGATGCCCCAGTGATTTTCATGCAAAATGTCATCCCGAAGAGTTAACTTTTGGAAGTCTCGGATGCCGTTGAATTCCTTCCATCCCACATGTTCCCAAAAATGATATATCCTCACCAACTGTAGATTTTACACTTTGAAAATTCACTGATGCCCTTTGCGTAGCATGGCGTTTTGGTAAGAATGAGTAATATGTATTTGGGAAGAGTTAAACTGGTTAAATTTTGTCTTGGGAATGTAATCAAACTAATGAGAATTGCTGTTTGGTGACAGTGTGATGGAATGGTGGAACAGTCCACTGTTAGTTGAGGCCAGTCCAGTCATATGAAGCACAGATTGCCAGATCGCTATATTTGAATAACAGTAAACATACACTTTGTAGTCGTAATGATGTGCAGTATAAATGATTGTAAACAATTGTTTTTTGTGTAAGAAATGTAACAAGAAATTTGATGGCTACCAAATACCATACATCCCGCTGTTACGTTGTTCGTTCCAGATTAACTGGTTTCCGGTTTTATTTGCTAGGGTAGGAATGACGGGGTTATAAGATTTTTTTTATTTAATTTTGGGTGATATGTATAAGAATCGTAACCCCCATTGGTACTTATATAATTTTGACTGGAATTAGATTGAATACTACATCGTTACAGTATGCTTAGTTAGGTTTTATAGATTTGTAATGCAATAAATGTGGTCGTATAGCAGTCAATATTACCGGTATATAATATTCAGATAAATTATGGATATATAAACCAAGCCAACACGAGACGCTTGTTGCAATAGTTATGTCGATGAGTAATTAGCTATATATATATATATATATATATATATATATATATATATATATATATATAATATTTATATATATAAATATATAACTATTTTCCTCAAAAAAAGTAGTGGTTCCAAGAAATGAAAGACAGTAGCCTTTGCAACATTCACAGTTTTTGAACCCTGGATGAAACCCCAATGCAGAAGGTGTCCAAAACAATAGCCTTATTTTGCACTTGCACAATTTTCATCAGCATCTTTTTGAACCCCTTACACCCACTACGTCATGTACCCCTTATCTTTACCAATACTTTTTCAAACCATCCTTCCAGCACTTTCTGGATCTTCCTCTTCTCCTTCCTCCCAACACAAATTTCCAAATTGTACACGCCTTGTGATAAACTGTCATCCTCCTTTTATTGAGATGACCGAGCCACCTCAAAACACTCGGTAATCCACCTGCGTATTTTCCACCCTTTCAGTTCTTATGCCACATATATTACACAAGACAGTTCACCTCAGTGGCTTCAACCTATTAAAGGCTTACGAAGGGAGAAAGAAGCAGCTCGTAAGTTGTAAACAGTTATAACATAGATGAGAACAGGTATTAGAATCTGCTCGTAAGCCACTGATTAGTAACTAATGTCAGTAATAACTATGAGTTCCAAGTCTTCAAAGCCTAAATTGATATATTATGCCTTATGAGAGGTGAACATTCACCTAGAACATAATGCAGCGCATCCCTTTAATTGACACTTCGTCGGTCTTAGAGCTGGAGGAATAATAACCTGGTGAGACGTGATTGTTTATCTAGAACCTGAGACTGTCTCCGAAGAATTTGTATGGGGAAAAAAAGCTGTGTAAATGGTATATTTACATAGTACTTCTGAACAGCTCATCCCTTAAGTTGACACTATGTATGTCAGATTCAAATGAGATGAGACTTTTGATTTGACTCCTGAGGAACACACTCGAAAGGTGTTCCATTTAATTTTTTTACCCATCCTGAGCATGTAATAGTTTTACACATAGCTCTCTTTTACAACAATATTGCACTTAGCCTATAGCTTTTATGTATTTTTATATGCACATTTTTTATATTCAGCCATTAACTCCAAAATATTTTTATTACTGTATTTTTATATATTGACTATACCATAGTTGTAAGTATAGCCTACTGCAAAATTATCAGTCATGCTTCTTAAATCAGTTGTTTTAAATATATTCTATATTCATATACGCACCTATGCATAAACTGTGAAGTCAGAGTACAGATAAAAAATGTTTCCATCACATACTGTCCCAAAGCTAGGACCAAGGTATCGTCATTCTAGATTAGCCTGGCTCCATGTGGAAATAGCCCTAGTCAGTCGTGCGACCCTTGGCGCTGGCGGATGTTACAGACAGAAAAAATAAATATGTGGATGTACTATGGTTTTCATATGGTAGATACATTACATGTGCCTGGAGTACTGAGGGGAGTAAGAGATAAAGCAGAAGGGGTCATGTAATTGGAAGTTAAAATATAAGGGTTCCATGTGGTAAATTTCCTTACAAAGGATCTTTAATTAATAACGATTAAAAGGGTGAATGGAACAGTGAATAATGGGAAAATTTTTTATTGGGAAATCACACTCACGCACATACATCATATAAAGATTTGAAGACATGCTTTCCAATAAAGTTGTTAAAATTCCAAAGGAAATTAATGAAAAAAATTGCACCACCGAGGAAACAGCGCTGAATGACCCCCTAAGTCCAGGGCTCGGCCTTTGGCCTAAATTTTATATTCCTTCCTTCCTTCTTACCACGAGGAGAATCGTGTAGCAATAGTCCATACACTAATCTGAACCATCTAACCATTGTGGGTTCGAATCCTACTTGATAAGGAGAATTTCTTCAGTCATTTCCTTTCGATCGTTTCCCCTTGTATCTCACGTCTTTCAGAAAGAAGCTCATCTGAAATTATATGTATATGTACACGTATAGATAAAATATTTATTATATATAGATGCTTGTATACTTATATATATATATATATATATATATATATATATATATATATATATATATATATATATACAGTATGTGTGTGTGTGTGTGTGTGTGTGTGTGTGTGTGTGCATGTATGATGTCATTCTAATGACTATTCTTCTCGCAGACGAGAGACTGAAGCCCCTCGTCACTATAATTATTAACACTAGCTAGTGTTCAGGAAGGCACTGAATGCAGTTTGACTAGTGTGCGGTGAGAGATCCCTTTCGATAAGCCGGTGTGTCTGGAGCCTGAAGTCTGGTCACCTTTGCAGTCGGTGATTTGAATGAGTCGGGGAGAGGTACGTTTCATCCATAAAAGGATTCTTTTAATATGCCGGTTTCGGTGTGTAGAGCAATAGGCACATGCATAGGTTTTTTGGGTATCTCTCTTTTTTTTATATAAGCCAGACTGTTAACCTCCCCAGAACGGTAGTATAATAAAAGTAGCAGTCGTATTATAGAGTGAGGGAAAGAATGTTAGTTCCCACTGCTGTATCTTTTCTGCCGTATTTTTTTTTTTTTTGGGGGGGCGGCGGGGAGGGTGGGAGGAAGGGGGATGATGCTTCCACCTGTCTGAAAAAGGAAGTGGGTGCTGGCGGGAAGGGGTGTGTTTGAGTCAGGTGTTCAGCGTCCCCTGCCATCTCCCCTTTTTTTATTGTCCAGTATAACCGTTTTATTTTACACAATGACGTCATCGTAGTTTTTTTTTTTTCATCAGCGCGGCCTTCACTATAGAAACTTTGTAGTCTCCAACCTGCGTCCGTTTCTCTTTTCGCTGAATAACAACTGCCTTTCATTGATAAAATCATTCGAATCCTTTCACCTTATTTCACCGTTGTATGAAAATAGTGTGTTTTAGCGGGAAACGGGTAGTACTTCTTTAGCTACTGAATATGTTAATGAAATTATTAGTGGTTATGTAAGGTTAATTTACCCAAAGTATGGAAATTCCGTTTAAACCAAATATAGGTGGTCGTAGAAATGCCCTTTTCTTATTCAGAATTGAAGATAAAGGGAAACTTCTGTTCATGTAGTACGGGATTTTTGCGACTAGTTAGCCATGAGATCAGCAGTCTCGCTGTGATTCGGGTTGAGCTGTCAGCCTGGGCAACGTTTATGGGAGATGTCGATGATATATAGTATAACTGATGAATTGCATGATGGACTCTCACTTAGCCTAATTGCTTCTCTCTCCCACAGTGGTGTAGGTTTGGCCTCAGTTTGCTACATTTGAATTGAATATAGAGTTTAGGCCAAAGGTTAAGCGCTGGGACCTATAAGGTCATTCAGCGCTGTAATGGGAATTAACAGTAAAAGGTTTGAAAGGTGTAATAGGAGGAAAACCTTGCAATTGCACTATGAATCAATTGTTTGGAGAGGGTGGAAAGTAAGATGGAAAAAAGAGAATACGAAAGGAGGTTCAGTAAAAGGAACGAAAGAGGTTGCAGCTAGGGTACAGAAGTCACGCTGCAAAGAGCCCCAAGTAATGCTTACAGTGCACTGATGGCACTGCCTCCCTACGGGGCAGTTTGCTACAGTGCCACCGTGAATGATATTGATGGTAGTAAATCGAATGTGCTCGTGTCTGCCAGGAACTGATTTGTGTTATTTTTCTCTCATCTAGTAAAGTGAAAGTCGTCTTGGCGTAATATTTATGAGAAATGAACTAAAACTGGAGAGAAATCGCGACTTACAAGTGGAAGCATCTTAGAGCGCTATAATCAAGAGTTTATGATTTCCAGTGTGCATGGAACCAAGGAAAGGTTGGGATCACCGGGTGGGTCCTGGAGGCTGTGAGTGTCCTGTCATTCAGTTTCATAAAATTCATGTCGAGATTTTTGGAGATCGCGCATTTCACTACTCTGCCATGATTAACAGTTTATTGCCTCAACTGTTAATGTGGAAAAGTCTCATTGTAAATGCTCAATGTTGATGTTGATGGAAATTTGAGCTGTCATGTTATCTTTCGAGCGCCATTTATCATTTTCTGACACTTGAACTTCTGTTTTGAAAGTAGATTTTTGTTGATCTTCATGAATTTTTAAAAGTTTTCTTGTCATTATCAGTGTTGTTTTCTTCTTGGTTCTTTTTCTGTTTAAACGTGTTAATTGTCGTTTTCATTTAATTCTAGGGGGTGAGCGCACATTTTGAGTAATAATGAAAATAAGAGTTTTGCAATCCAGTAACCCCCGACAAGGTTAAGCAGTCCACTACGAAAAGCCCCAATTCCCCATAAGTTATATTCTTACATCTCCCAAAATCTAACTAGGCTACCTGTTGCTTGTCACGAGGTTTCACTTTCTGATTAGTTTTGTAAAAGCCCACAAATAACTCTTTGCTTTGCACGCAGATAAACAACTCGAGCCAAAAGCATAATTTCTTTGGCGGGGTTAACAATAATTTTAAAACGCTTTAATTTTACGTGAACATATGCACGTACATTACAAAAACTCTTAGATGCACATAAAAGGTTTCCGCAACTCACAAAATGCTTGTATTGTCGTTTATCACACAGAACACTACTTGTTACCAACCGGAGCATATCAAACGACTTGCCAAAGTCTCTCTCCATTCTCTCTTGGGAGGTCCGGAGCTCATGTGGACGAATCATGCTTTCTTTTTTTTTTCTCTCTCTCCATTCTCCACCTGGCGTGTAGTTTCCGTTCGGAGAAAGCACTGCTTTCCTTGCTAATGGAAATACTGAGAGGAAATAGAGATGTCAATGAAATCATTCGCTCGCTCGCGGAAATTCTCTTTCCAGAAAATGTCTCCGGTATTTGGCAGAAGAGTTTGGGATAACGGGACGCTAAAACACTGCTTGCACCTTGCAGTCTTCCACAACTCAGAGAAAATATTAACAGTGCTTTTATACAGAAATTTTGAGTTACTATCAGAAGCAAATTAGGTAGTAATTGAAGAGGTAATTATAGAGGGAATTCTGTAACATTTTTAATACTTTCCATGAGTTCTATTTTAGGAAGAACCTGTGTAATTGAAATGTGCTGCAACTTCGAACAACTTCAGCTTCTTAACGAAGTTAGAGTTGCCGTCTGATGAAAATGGTTGAATTTCCCATGATAGAAAAGTCTAAAGATGAGCTCCTTAAGATTTTTCCCTTCATGTTGGCCGGTCCTTATTAATGGGGGGACGCGGAACCCCTCACTTGTGCCTCACAACTTTGACAATATTCCTCCAGCAACATATGCATATATCTGCTTTGCACCGCAACAGTCGTTCTGCACCAGAGAAAAACTATGAAAAAAGTGGTAGGAGTTTCTTAAGGAGGCGTAAGTCATTTCATGAATCTGAACTTTTGGCAAAACATGGTGTAAACTAACAGCAATATAAGCTGCTGTGAAATAAACGTAGGTAAGATGATTTCGGAAACTTGGTTCTGCGTGAAATTAATTGTCCTTCCATTGTTGCATTTTACTGCTAATGATGAGCGTCATATCAGTTGCTTGATACTGGAGCGATTATTGTTGGTAAAGAATGTGGAGGTAGTGTATTGTACGTTACTGGATTGCATTGTCTGTCTGACTCATTAAAACGGG